>NC_046317.1:25597319-25900997 GCF_009819535.1 Lacerta agilis
GGAGTTGGAATCCAACAACATCTAGAAAACTGCAAGATCCCCACCCTGGTTATTCAATATGTTCGGTGTTGGCATTTGGCTACTTTAGGCATACAGGTACCCTCCGCAACATCCTGCTGATCATAATGGGGAGGCTTGGTTTGGGGTCCTGAGCTCCTGTGGGAGCAAGCTGACTCACGCGAGAACACAGTACCAAGTTAAAGAGCATATTTTGGTCCAGTGCGCTGGTGTGCGCCAGCTAATTTGCACAAGAGAGTGAGACTGAAAAAGCAACATCTTTTGGTCTAGTGCTCGGGCATGAGCCAGCCGACTCACACTAGACCAAAAAACAGGACATTTGGTGATCCAATCAGAAGCCAGGATGGGTTCTGTAATTCTGGAGTGTCCCACTCAAATTGGGACAGTTGAGTGGCATGCTTTAGGGTACCTGATTTTAGGCCTGTAGCTTGTCACCTACCCTAAGTATTTGTGTGGAGGTTATCCTGACATGTTATCAGTACACCTTGCATCCTAAGCCCTCTCTTACTGGCTCAGCAATTGCTTGTTTGCTTTCCTGTTATAAACGGATCTTACCTGTTCATGCTTATTTCAGACAACCAGGATGTATTTCATTTTACAAGAAACTCTCCAGTAACGAAGCATTCCTCTCCCTTGTCACTTTGAATCCTTTTATGCAACCAACTGTTTAGTTGTTTAACTTGGCAAAGAGTGCGTGAAAACTCAGCTCTTTCATAACTTTGTTTTAAATATATAACACGCACCAACAATAAAAGAGAGGCTGAAATTATATACTTTCTGAGAAAAATGCTGTTTTTAGGCCTCTCTAATAACCTGATCCTGAGTGCAGGAGCTAGCACAACAGCTGTGACATTTACAATTTCCACAATAGGCATAGCAAGAAGGGTTGCTGACCCAGGACAGAATGTCTCTTCTGAGAAGATGCTTCCTGTGGCAACGTGTATAATCTAAAAGCAAAATGAAAAGTATACTTCTGGCTTCAGAAATTTTCACATCCAGATTGAACTCATGAATTGCTGTTTATCGTTTGCAGCCAATATTATCTACAATGAAGGGTTTTTAATTATGCTTTGTGATTTTAAGACTATCTCTGATGTATTATTATTATTATTATTATTATTTTATTTTTTTGTGATTCTCAGTTATATACATTTCAATAGTCTTACAGTCATTTTGACATTTCGAAACTTGACTTCCTTCCTCCTCTTTCTGCGGTTCCTTAAATTTATATTTATCATTTGCTGCATATTCTAATTTAACTTAACTTATTCTTTTATTCATCTACTTTAAATTTTTCATTCTTATGAAACTGCAGGTTATTACAATAATCCTGCCAATGTCCTTATCTGTTTACAATTTATTTGTACATATTCCATAAAACATTTCCAATATATATATATATGTGTGTGTGTGTGTGTGTGTGTGTGTGTGTGGAGAGAGAGAGAGAGAGAGAGAGAGAGAGAGTTTGCTGTCTTGATTTCTTATTTTTTTCCTGTAAGTTTCACCATTTCTGCATAATCCATGAGTTTCTGTAAGTTTCTGTATCCAATCTTCTTTCATCGGGACTTCTTGTTGTTTCCGTTTGGGGGCAAATAACATTCTTGCTGCTGTAGTCGCATACATGAATAAACTTCTATACTGTTTAGATAGTTCTACCCCTGTAATTCCCAGAAGGAAAGCTTCTGGGATTTTTCACAAATGTGATTTTAAGCATCTTTTTCAATTCATTATATATCGTTTCCCAATAAGTTTTAACCTTACTGCAAGACCACCACATATGATATAAAGTACCTTCTTTCTCTTTGCATTTCCAACACTTATTCGATTTTGATTTATACATAAATAAAATGTATAAAAATGTGTGTGTGTGTGTGTGTGTGTGTGTATCACATGTATCTCTGATGTATTTTTAAACACTGTCATGCCAAAATAGCTCAGTCGGTAGAGCAGAAGACTCTTAATCTCTTGGTCATGAGTTTGAGCCCCACATTGGGCAAAAGATCTGTGCTTTGCAGGGACTTGAACTAGATATCCGTTGTGGTCCCATCCAATGCTATGATTCTATGATTCACCACTTTGATGTGTGATATTACATGGTTTATAACTTAAACAAACAAACACAAATGTATTGATTTATCAAGTAAATCTTACAGAAAGAATTATTTTGAATTTTCATTAATTGGGTTGTGGTTCTATTTAAGAGGTTTCTACTTTTGAAATAATAAGTTAACAGCTGGCAGCCAGTATAATAGGATAAACATGGCAGGCTTGGGGATGCATCTTAGGGACTTTGGTCTGACCTGCCCCACACATTATTCCAGCTACATGTAATCCAGTGTGTTGATATGTGTAAATGTATATTCTATTGTGCTAAGGGGTTTTATAGAAATGGCAGAGATGATGAAGCCTCTGGCACCGATTGGTTGAGCTGATTTGATGTCTTGGAATACTCATGAAATTTCAATGCCTCAGAAAATGCAACTGACTACATAGAATGTTCTGTAATGGATGTGGGAGGCCGGTTTATCTACCAGGGAAAAAAATCTTACACAGTCTCCGAGGACAGGAGAAGTTGAGGCAGACTGAGAACTAGAAAACTGAGTTAGTAAAGTGTAGGAAAATGAGTCACTTGGGGCCCTAAGAAGTAGTGGAGCTAAGTAGCAGGAAACTCAGAGACAAAATGATTGAACAAAGAGAATCAGCCCAAGGTGTACATGAGTAGGCTTTGTACAGACCTTCGCCTGACTGTGTGAACGCCAAAAACAGCACCATCATGATCCCACTCCTTCTTCCTCCGCACATTCATTATACCTGATGGATTGCTTTAACAGGCCTAGAAAAACAAGGAAACGAGACAAATAGGATGTTGCTGGAAAATCTATGATTCATACCTACTACTTATAGCAGGGAGATTTGTTTTTAGAGTCTACAGGGCAATCAGAGGTCAAGTCAAGAGCTTTGGTCTATGATTTCCTAGTCCACAGATTGGCCTTTTTTTCTAAGAATAGCTGAGCACTATGCTCGCTTCCAGGATTCCTGCACAGATATGCAGGCGTTGTCATATGCATCCCTAACTGAAGCAAGCTGGTGGTTTCATGAAGTTAGTGAGATTACATGTCATGGTTAGCTGTAGCTGAATCAAAGGTTATCAAATTACTACTTGACGGAAATATGCCAAATAATTCCATGGCCGTCAATGGTGTGATTGCACTGGTAGTTTATTTCAGTTTCACTGTCAGCCAGGATAGCTCAGTTGATTAGAGCGTGGTGCTGATAATGCCAAGATTGCAAGTTCGCTGCATGGGACAGCTGCCTATTTCTGCATTGCAAGGGGTTGGAGTACATGTTCCTCGGGTTCCCTTCCAACACTACTGGCCAATGGCTAGTACAATAAAGTTATTTGGGTTGGATTGAACTCTACAATTCTTTGATTCCGAATTTGCCCCATTATCTGGTGAGCATAATCAAATCATAGTAATTTGGCATTTCGTGATTACTTCCTCTCAACTAATTTAGAATGACTTGGGACGCAAAAATAAATTCCCAAGTCTCTTTACTTACTAATTGATTTGATTTCTATCCAGTTCTTCTTCCCTCAAGAGCCTAGGGTGGCTCATATGGGAAACCTATGGCCCTCCTGATGTTATTGGACTAGAAATACCATCATCCCTGAAAGTTGACCATGCTGGGAGTTGGAGACCAACATCTGTAGGACCACAGGTTTCACCATTCCTAATCTAGACAGTCTACCCAGTTTCAGACTTTCAGTGCAATCTTAGGCATGTCAGCATAGGAATAGGTTGCGTTGACTTTAATGGGACTTACTGCCAGGTAAGCGTAAGCTAAGAGTCTGTGGCACAGCAGATGCTTTGCATTCAAATGGCCCTAGGTTCAATGGTCCCTGGCATCTCCAGGGAGGGAAAGACTCTTAGAGTCTTTGGAGAGCGGTTTCCAATCAGCAAAGACAACGCTGAGTTGGACTGTTAACCTGACTCAGTCTAAGACAGCATCTTACATGTTTAGGGCTGCAGCCTCCGTTACAAAAATCCTAAGCAGTCCTTAATGTGGGGGCTTAAACTGAGAGAGCAATAATTTGAACATCTTGCTGAAATCACGAGAAACATTTTATAAAATCTCAGCATGTAGGGCTTGACATCTTTACTGTGTTTTCTGCATAGATGCCGTAACTCATATGCTGTTGCTGAGAAATCATTGTAATACGTAGGGAAAGAAGCAGCATGAAACCTGATACAATTTCAGCCTTAGCTTCTCTCTGTGGTGGATTTAAATAGGGCCTCTGCAAGAAGTTTAATGTACCCTTTGTGTAGATTACTCTGATCTCTCGTCATAAAGTTCACCCGCCCAGATAAGTATATTCAAAATAGGCTTTCATTAGTCCAAAATAACATACAGCAAAGCAGGTCAAGGGGGATTAAAACGTATCCTAGCCCAAGATTTGTCTTTAAGACAATGAAAAGGAAAATGTGAAAAGATAATGCTGCGATTCCGTCTGTCTCGGGGAATAAAAGTTCCTCTTAAAATGTACGGGTGGCTTAAGCAAGCACATCGGAGCAGACGAGAGCATACTTGCAGTCCATGTGGAGCACATTGCTCCGCAAGAAAGCCCCCGTTGAACTCCCATGGTAAGGAGGTACTTAGCATGAATAAAGGAGGCCGAATCAGGCTCAGAGTGAACACAGATGTTATTTCCCAGCTTAAAGTACTGTCTCATTTCATCAAAATCACAAAGCACCTGAGATTTTAGGCTGATGTTGTCCAGCCTGCGTCCACTCTTAGGTATGGGCAACCATCCCTTAGCCAGAGTTCTTGCACAGAACGATAGCAGCAGCAGGATAGGCGGACGAGAGGTGTTGAAACGTCTCAGTCTTCTTAGCCAGGTGTAGGGTGGAAACTGTTAGCATTGTTTCACCTGAGAACCATGGACATTCTCTCCCACCCCCACCCCCACCCCCAATGATCAACGCATTGTTTTGTCTAATACTGTTTGTTTGTTGTTATTTTTATTAGTTATACAATTTACACACCACCCTTTTATCAGAAGATCCCAGGGCAGTGTACAACATTAAAAACACATTACAGAACATCATTTATAAAAACACATTAAGAAGCATACTGACAGACAGCCTAATAATAAAATAGACATCCTATTTTATTCCCCCACACTTTCACAGGCCATTGATTATTTAATAGTCATAAAGAGGAATGTTTTTGCCCAGTAATGATGGCACCAGGCAAGCCTCTCTAGGGAGAGCATTCCACAACCCACAGTGTGGCACTTTATGATCTGCATGGCATGGGCTTACCTGTCGGGGAGAGGGGGAGTTACGTGTTCAGAGAGCTCATGTGCCATTATGGCTAGATGGAGCCTCTTCCATTCATTTCATTCCATGAATCTCCGAAGCAGTTTCTTCTCCTGTTGAGCAGCCGCCATATTTAATCCTAGACCATACAAACCTAACAGAACATCTCTTCCCCATCTCTCATTGTGGATTTATAAAATCAGTTAAGAGCAGCCTATCATACATGCCACACCCAGAGCACATAGAAATGCAACTCTGGAAATTCCTTTCACTTGAATTTCACCGGTGCATAAGACTAGGTTTCTTCCGCATTCAATATTTTACTCCAGGTCAACATTTGGTATTCTTATATAAGTTTTTAAAAAAAACCTTAAGCAATATATATTTTTTAACCTGTGTTTTTCAGAAACAAGTGTACTCTGGTGGCTATGAACTGGCCTCCCCATTAACAGGCTGGGTCAGACTGATAAAATTTTTGATGTTGGGGTTGTTGTGTTTTGTTTTGTTTTAAAAAAAAGCTTTTATTTTTATATTGGTTTATATTTTTATATTGGCAGAGGGCCTTCTCGGTAGTGGCGCCCGCCCCGTGGAATGCCCTTCCATCAGATGTCAAGGAAATATAAACAACTATCTGAAGGCAGCCCTGTATCAGGAAATCTTTCATGTTTCATGCTTTATTGTATTTTTAATACTTTGTTGGGAGCCGCCCACAGTGGCTGGGGAAATCCAGCCAGATGGGTGGGGTATAAATTATTATTATTATTATTATTATTATTATTATTATTATTATTATTATGTTTATCTAACAGTTTATTAATCAGAGTACACATGATCTTTTTCATGAAAATTTATTGGATTTTAACCATAAAACACACAAAATACAATACACACTACAAAAACAAAACCACAAAACAATACAAAAAAGAAAACTTACACACACTTATTTAGTTAACCTTATCCTCTTTCAAATCATTATTTTGGGACTTCCTCACATCCTCTCTTCTGCGTTTATTTCTAATCTTCTTTAGTAACTTTATAACATTGTAAAATCTTCCTTCTCACAATTAAACTTAATCTTACTAATCATAATCATCATATATCTAAGATCTTATTCTTAATAAAATAAACATTACACAACTCCAACTTCTTATATCCTCTCTTAACTTAACTTCTGATTACTGTAGCCTATATATCTTCTGATTCCAATTTCTAATATTTATTAATCACATCCTTTCAAATTATTATACATTTCTTCCAGTTCTCTTACACCGTTTTCCCCCCTCTGGTTTCGGAGTTTCGTGGTCAGCTATATACATTTCCCCTTTAAAAAATCTGCCTTCACCCCATACCTTTCCTAATCATTCTAACCCCCCTTTTTTCCTTCCCATCCCCCACGGATCTCCCCCCCCCCCACACAAAGTCCTCTCTTTCCAGCTCCTTCATCTTCTTTTGTTGTTTCCATCATGCCCAATTCTGGACTTGACATTCTTAGTTGTATCTTCTTCTTTTCCAGTTTGTATCTTTCTTCTTGGTGGGCAACTACTTTGAAATAGCCATAAAGTATCTCTTTTTCATTCTCTGTTACACGTTGCATTTTCCTTTGTTGCTGTCCTTGAGCTCTTGGTCTCTCACTCCAAGAGCTCTCTAATCTGTCCAGTCCCTGGGCTCCAAGCCTCTCATGCTTGGAGAGCCCTTCTTGTAGAGTACACATGATCAGGGCAGAGCCCAAACCTAAATAAATAAAATAATGCAAATAATACTCTGAATTCTAATAATACTATGAAAACAGCAATCTGATTTCGGTGAGCCTGCTCTGAGTATGACGCTGTCGGATTTAATTTGCACCTACTCAGGTACGAAGCTACAGGTTGCCTTTACCATGCACGCATGGCAGAGCCATGTGGCCTCTATCATGTTGATGGATTGCACTGCAGTGTAGCACAGTTAGGTAAAGGTAAAGGGACCCCTGACCATTAGGTCCAGTCGTGTCCGACTCTGGGGTTGCGGCGTTCATCTCGTGTTACTGGCTGAGGGAGCCGGCGTACAGCTTCTGGGTCATGTGGCCAGCATGACAAAGCTGCTTCTGTTGAACCAGAGCAGCGCATGGAAACGCCGTTTACCTTCCCGCCGGAGCAGTACCTATTTATCTACTTGCACTTTTGATGTGCTTTTGAACTGCTAGGTAGGCAGGAGCTGGGACCGAGCAATAGGAGCTCACCTCATTGCTGGGATTCAAACCGCCGACCTTCTGATCGGCAAGCCCTAGGCTCTGTGGTTTAACCCACAGCGCCACCCACATCCAATTACAGTTACAGGATCTCCAATGCAGACCAGTGCACTTGCAAGAAGGAACTCTCAGCCACCGTCATCAGGATGGAAGGGCTGGTGCAGGGTTAACTTTGCCAGAGGTAAGGACCAAAGTAGATAGGACAGTGGGAGATATGAAACCGAACCCCTGCTATGTTCCCTGTATGTCTTTGCCCTTTGAGGTCTAGAGCCACCCCTCTTCTCCAGCATGGCAGTCCCACTAAGGACTGGAGGGTGTATTCACTGCCACCTTTCACTCGCTGATAATGTCACTGTGCAAGAATTGTTTTCTTTTGGCACCTGGGTTTCTGCCCCTTTTCATGCATTCCTTTCGTGAGAGGCGCGCGGAATTTGCCAAGCCCCGATACGGGAGATTTCCATTTTGTAAATAAAGTTGAAAAACAACATCGCTTCTCCAACAAGAGTTGGCAAAAATTAATAGTAATGAGTTAATTACCATTGCCAGCTGCCTGCAAAAAGGGAGGAGAGAGATGATGGGGGAGAACGAGGTCCTGTAGGCAAGAACCTTCTGCCTTTCTGCCTGCTGGAAAAATAAAATAAAATCTACATTCTAGAAAACATAAAACAAAACTTTGTGGCTGTGCATTTTGTTTAGACATATATTACATAGCACCTTTCGATGGCCCACAGCAAAGTCTCTCCCTGGCTTTCAAATTCTCCATATCCAGCCAAATCTCTCTCTCCTTTCATATTTATAACACATTTTACTAGCTCTAAAAAGGTGAAAAACAATCACCCGGAGGAATAGACGGTTGCCGAGTTGTACCACCCTCGCCGTGGAAAAAGGACCATCTGCAACTTTTAAATAATGTCTGAATCCTATTTAGAATTTCGAGCCCTTTGGATATCAAGTCTGTGTATGTCTGCCTGATTGATTCACTTTTTAATGAACTGGGAAAGCTTGAACAGTCAAAACCTGAAATCTGTACCTCCCCACCTCCCTCTTCATATCCCCCTGCAGTAGCTGACTGATTATATTTCAAGTCATTACAGGATTAATACATCTGGCCTAAAATATCTTTCCCCCCAAACTTCATCAATAAAAAAAAAAGTTGTATACCAGTCTTGCTCCTGCTATCTCAATTTCACACCGGATCTGCTCGCTTTTACCTGTAAAGCGTCGGTATCATATCAGTTCTTCAGAACTGCCAACTCTGCTGATGTCTAAAACCTACTAATGTCAAGGCCTTGCATAAGCTTAGAGTGTTTAAGAGCACATCTTGAGCTTCTGCTATGAACCACATCAGCATATTGAATTGGCAGCCTAGGCATGGCTTTATTGAAAGTAATGAAATAAGATAATCCACAAAAGCCACTTAAATGGAATGAAGCTGGGATGCCTTTCCTCTGAATTCACAGCACAAGGTGTGTGTGTGTGTGTGTGTGTGTGTGTGCGCGCGCGCACTATTAAACCATTAACAGCCTGATCTTAGGCATGTTTACTTAGAAGCAAGTTCTCCCAAGTAAAAGGCTGTGTGTTCACAGTTTAGGACTAGAGGGAAAGAGAGAGAGAAAGATCCATTCATTCAGTTCACATTCCTTATAGTTTTAAAAGGATCCTTAAAAAAAAAAAAAATAGAAATTATTTACCCCCCGTGAAAGCTTACAATTGTTTACAAAAAATCATCTCCACACAAGCTACAAGCTGCCACCTTCACTACGTTGTGCAGGAAAGTTATGTGTTTGTTTATAACCGAGCATCAATTCTTCAATATATTTCGCTCTGGAACAAGATACATATAAAAATTCTTACTGAGCTTAATGTTGCAGCAAATAATGCAGATATAGTAAGCATGCAGGATTTATCGGTTGCCATAATGTCGTATCACATATTCTAAATATATATGCGCTGAGTGATATATACACATTCACGTGCAAACCAAATGAAAATATATTTAGTCAAAGAAGTGATGGATTGCATTTGCTTTAATTATTCTACTCGGCAAGGAGGAGAATCTGAGATCAAGCACAGCCTGGATCGAGAGGTGCTTGATGGAAACAGGGCCAAAGAAACAATGCACACCTCTAAACTGTGTGTGCTATCTTTTTCTTTGCTTTCTGTTCCTACAATTGGCTTTACAGACACACACACCAGTCTGTGTGTTTCTCCTGCCCACTCATCAAGGTGACCATGTGCCCTTTGGGACAGTGGATACTTTTCTATTTGAAGTGCTGTCCAGTCAAAGAATCATAGGATTGTAGACTTGGAAGAGACCCTGAAGATCATCTTGTCCAACCGCCTGCAATGCAGAAATATGTAGCTGCCTCATACGGGGATTGAACCTGCAACCTTGGCATCACCAGCACCTCGCTCTAACCAGCTGAGCTATCCAGCCAATTCAAAGATAACAAACCTTAAGGAAGGAAAGCAAGAGGGGCCTTGAAGTTGCCCATCCAGCAGGCATGTAGGCCACCTGCTCCACTACAATGAAAGATAGTGTATTTCCATTTAGATTATACTATTTTAAAGCTATCTCCAAATTAGCATCTATATGTATAAATTAGCATATGTAAATCCGTACCCTCTTTTGTTATCTTGGTGAGACATTTCTTCTTTTTTACATGGTCAGCCTAATATTCTTCCACTTGAGCATTCCCTAGACTGAGGCACTCAACAATATCGGGTGCCATCAGACAGACCACAATATGGTGCTCCTTGGGGTCCACTGGGCCAATAGATGCTCCAAGCAGTACCAAATTTAGTACATGTTGCACAGCAAGAAGCTCTTATCTACTCTACAGCACTGACCTTTCCTGCCAGCATCCCGATGCCCCTACTTTTATTCTGGGTACCCCTGAAACAGCTCCATCAAGTCCCACCATTGCAGGCCAGAGGTTCAGATTATAGCCCATTGGTGGTTGACCTTGGATCCCATTGAAATCAATAGCAGAACTTCATTATGATTTAAGTTTCCATTGAAATCAACGGGAATGCAACAAATTTAGGTTGGATTAAGGCATAATGCTCCTGATAGTTGGCCTACCATGTACATGTTGTTAGAATTGTGGAAGGAATTAAATGCCACGCTCTGCCATTTCAGCTTGCCCAACAGAATAATTATCTTGCCCAACAGATATGACTTGCTTGTAATCTGGATTTAGGCTCAGATTTGGCACCCAAATGGCCTTGGTCACCCTGACTGATTAGTGCTATTTAGAGATGGGCATGGGGAGTGTAACACTATATTGGTTCTCCTTGATTTCTCAAGATCTTTCAGTACCATTGACCATGGTATTCTCCTGCATTGGTTTTTATGGTTTGGGAGTTAGAGGCACTGTATTACAATAGTTCTGCAAAGAACTGATCCCAGAGACTAGCAGGTGGAGACTCCTTCTTTACCTGTTGACACTTATGCTGTAGGGTTCTACAAGATACTGTCTTGTCCCCGATGCTCTTTAACATCCATATGAAGCTATTGGGAGCCGTCACACAGACATACAGAGTATGATGCCATTAGTATGCAGATGGCATGCGACTCCATTCCCGTTTCATCTGAATCAGGAGAAGCCATTTAGGTGCTGGATAGATGCCTGGAGGCAGCAATGAACTGCATTAGGGCCAATAAACTGAAGGTGAATCCTGATAAGATCAAAGTACAGTTTGTGGAGCCAGGAGTTTGGTAGGCAGCCTGTTCTATGCAAGCAGGTCCATAACTTTGGGGGATGCTACTGGAGACATCATTATCTCTAGAAACCTGGTGGCAGAGGTGGTATTAGGGTGGAACAGCTGGTGTAGCCGAACTGGGCACCATGCTGCAGGGGCCCTCACAACAATGCTGCAGAATGGAGCGCAAGAGGCAGATTTTGAGAGCCCAACGTCCACCACTGCTAATGGCTTCAGGAGCACCATCTCTGGTTGGTTTGCCAGCTATGGCCGTTTGTGGACCAAGAAAAGCTTAGCTAGTGACCCCTCAACCTTTAGTCACCTCTCAGTTAAAGACGACTGCAATGCTCCCTGTGCAGGATTACCCTTGAATATGCAACTCCAGAAGTTGCAGCTGTGCAGAATGACTGGCACTGCAAGAAAAACTGGACCAGCAATGCACACACACACACACACACACACACACACACACACACACTCTCCAAAGTGCTGGTCTCAAAAGAGCCCATCTCATTCTCTTCTCCTCTTGTCATTCTACTCTTCTACTCCCTGCACAGAGAGCTCCCAAGAATCCCAAGAGATGCAACCTTCTGCAAAACCTAAATAACATTTTAATAGAGAGAAAATGTGATATCTGAAGGAGTAACATTCTCCCCTCCTTTTAAAGCCACCACCAAGTAGGCTTCAGTAACTCCGCTACCAATTTTCAATGCCTCTTTGAGCCATAGCAATTAAACTGAAAAGCAGAGTGAGCTCTGCTTTGATGTAATTAAAGGTATGATCTATTTCATTTAAACACCCCTGCAAACGCTCTCCTTAAAGCAACAAATATGAACAGTAGTCCATTTGCAAGGATTTTTCTTCTTCTTCCCAAGTCTTCCCAAGAGCCTTTTAGGGATGAAGCCAGAATTATAATTCTGAAGGGTGTCATGTACACTTCCACAAAGGCCTCATTACCTATGCCTCATACAGAAAGGCTGTAGTTGGATCATCAGAAAGTGATTTTATCTTTATATATATATACACATACATACCTGAGTCAAGCAACTCCGAGGGAGCCATGTTACAATAACCCGAAGTCTTTTGGTATTCTGTAATAAAGCACCACACTTGTTTATGTAATCACAGAATTGGACAGTTCCATATTCAAGTATGATCGATGGCCCAGTACCTGCTTGGAGTATTTGCTGCTGTGCAGGTTTTGCATTCTTTCTACATTTACAGCAAGAAAGCTCCCCTCCCTTAATTCCTTGGGTGAAATCCAGACTTTATGCATAGAATGATATTGGCCACAATGCAGCAATTGAATACCAAAAGCTCAGACATGGCTTTTCCCAGTTGTCAGCTACGGAACAGCTTGCTCTTTGCATTCCATCGACGACAATGGGAACCAGCTGTGCACGTGGTTCTTTGGATCCCAGCCATTGCCAGCACTACACATCACAAGGTCAATGTGCAGGAGGAAGCATGAGTGAATGGCAAATGACCCAGTTCCCCTGCAGGTGCTAAGTGCGCCTCTCCCTCTAAGCTGCCTGAAAGGGAGGCCACTTTTGAAACATATTAGCTTGGTGCCCAAACAGCTATTCTGTTCATTGGGGGACTCCAGTCCAGCAGAGGCTCCCATTGGCAAAAGGGAAGGAACAGACCCTCCAAGTGTCCCTATTTTCAAGGGTTGTCCCTGATTTAGAGAAGCTGTCCTGGTTTCTTACTTGATCCCAGAATGTCCCACTTTTCCTTAGGATGTCCCTATATTCATTGGAGAAATGTTGGAAGGTATGGAATTATGCAATGCCTGAACCAAGGAGATAAGTAACTATACAGCCTTTAGAAGACATCTGAAGGCAACCCTGGATAGGGAAGGTTTTTTATGTTTAATGTTTCATTATGTTTTTTATATATGTTGGAAGCTGCCCAGAGTGGCTGGGGCAGCTCAGTAAGATGTGTGGGTTATAAATAGTAAAATTATCATTGTGGAATGGGACGTCCCTATTTTCATCAGAGAAATGTTGGAGCATATGAAGAGAGGAAATTTTCACTGATTCCCCCAACACCACCTCCCATGTTATTCTCCAGTCTTCCAGAACAGATTTTCTGGGGGCACAGAGAACCGCAAGGGCAGAGAGGAAGTGAGCTTGGCGAAAACAGCCTCTCCACGCCACTACCAGTAAAAGTATTCCATTGGTGGAGTTCTTATGCAAACTTGGGATTCAAGCCTATAAAGATGCTCTGAACCTACCTATTATTATATAATAATAGCAGCGCATTGCCAGTGTTAGCAACTCCTGTCTGTAGTAGTTATAAGGCGAAGCCCAGCTTAGAAGGAAGATAATACTAATCTATGTTCCATCACTCCACTCAGAAAAGCTAAGAAGTTAATGCAAGCACACAGTACCACACTCTGTCCTTACCTAGTTTAGAATGGCAGCTTAAATATTGTCCATTTGCTTTTGACATTCTAAGCAACTCATAGCAGCATACATTTGCCACTAAAACCCACGTTTTACCTCATATCAAAACTATGAGGTAGGTTAGCTTGAGAAACAGTTAGTGTACGGAACAGCAAGACACATGTCCAAGGAGAGGAAATATGTGGCTATGCAGATGTTAAGATTCGAACTCTCATCAGCCCCAACCAGCATGGCCAATAAGCAGAGATGACAGGAGTTTGAACAGCCACAGATTTCTACACCCGTATTCTGGTTTCTAGCAGGGGCTTCAAGTTTCCCCCGCTGTACATTCATTAAGTTAACAGAGGCACACATTTAATAATTCCCTATGTTCAATCAGCCCAATTAAACCACTGTGGTAAAGACATAATATTTTTGCTCCTTTGATGCTTCTATTTATTCTATAAATATTTGGTCACCCTTCTGCGACTCTTTTTACTAAGCTGGTGCCCTGAAATTCATTAAAATTTTGCACAGCAAAATGATAACCTTAATTATAAAGACAACCTGCATGACCCAAATTACTTGATGCATTAAAGCAATCCTAGATGCCATCAGAGGTTGTTCACATATCTTTGCCCTCAAAGATTGAGAGAAAGAGAGTGTGTCCATGCATGCACGAAAGGGAATAAAGAGTCTGAGGAAACATACCTCTTTCTCGACAGGTCCACAAATTCATGTTATGTCTTGCACTAAGTAGAAAGAATGGAGTGGGGTTTTTTGTTTTGTTTTGCGGGGGACGGGATTCTTTGCACATTTTCTGTGCTGCAGAAAGTTTGAGAAGAAGCCGAGAGGGCAGCATCACACACCAGATAAGAGACAGAGCCAAGTGCTGCTCGCTCTCAGCCTACCTCACAGGGTTGTTAAGAGGATAAGACAGAGACAGAGAGATGCAGGCATACTGCCTTGAGAAATGTGGGGTGTAAACATACAAACAAATCAAATAATTGCTTCACTGTTCAAAGCATATTTTGGGTTTGTTTCGGGAATTTTCATTCATACTGTTTCACAGTCAAGTAAGGTTTCATTGGGAGATATGGGGTGATGGTACGCTTAAGTTGACTGAGGTAAATGGGCTTCGGAACAATGATGTCTGTGCTGGATTTGGCCAACGTTTTTACTAAAAGTAAAAATACCTAAGGGATGTATGAGTGACCATCTCGGAAACAATGCCTTCTGATCGGTTCTGTTCTAGCCTTTCGTTTAATTGTAGTTAAAAGGAGAAAAAGACACCCGCCTTTAAAACTCTAACAAGTCAGAACCCGCTGCACATTACTGGCATCAGAGTCCACAGCTTGCAGTCCGTTTTAACAGTCAGTCTGAAGTCAAAAGCACGCTCTCTTGAATGCATCCCTATCCCTGCGAAATTTCAGCAAAGCAATGCCACCCCCCCCCACTTTCCCACAAGCCCCCACCTCCATCTCCCAAACATGGCAATAACTTTATACACTGCAGGTTGAACTTGCAGAAATCAGCCCTGACTTGTCTCTGCTCTTAGTATGCTTGCGATGAGATCATTGTGCTCCCACTGAGAGCTCAAATTCTTTAACTTGACAAAAGACATAGGTGAATGTGTCACAGTTTTACTGTTATGCGGAGCTCCGATCCAGTAAAGATAACAAGAGCCCGTTCAGCGCTTGCCTATGCTCCAAATGTGTGTTAATCTAAAATGGCTGCCCGGTAATACTTTAATTGCAGTTTCATGGCAACAAATTGCCACTTAACCGTAATAAATTTTATTGCGGCTTAGCAGGGCTAACAAAGCAGGCATGCACCTGAAAGAAGAGGACGACAATGGAAATCCAGAACTTTATGTTCTGCACAGTATGTCACGGCGGAGGAGAACAAGCCACAATGCCAAGGTAGCTCCACACCAAAAGCATTTAGCATAAAAGGAGCTATACATGCCACAACCTCACTTCTCATCACTGAAATGCCTTTTCAAGATGCAAGTACTGCACATTCAGTACCAGCATGCTGCAAACTTTTTGAGATTTTCAATTAACCTAGATGACCAATAAATACAATCTCATTTAGTAGCAGGTGTCCCCCCCCCTTTTTAAAGAAAAACCTGAATACTAAGTAACATAGGTTGGTGGCTCATCCATACTGTCATTTAACGTGGATAGTAAACTTCTGTAGCTCCATTAGTTTTCTGTTGTCACTGCCTTCCCACACTTTCTCCTCTCTCAGTGTGGGTTTTCTCATACTCTCTCCTTTTTGGGAGTATCCTGGCAGGAGAAAATGCAGATTGAGGGAGGGGGAAATGTGGGAAGGCGGTGATATTCTAAATAGTGTGATGTTTATTTGTTTGTTTGTTTGTTTTGTGTGTGTGTAGCCTCCGATACTACTTAACCAGGCCAAATAAAACCACGAAGGACCAGAAAGCCAGTATATTTTATGGCAAACAGAATTTGGTTTGGAAACTGTGCCCATGTGCCTGCTAGGATGGGTAGATTTCATAACTAGAATTTCTGGCAAATGACAAAGTAGATCTACATCTTTACAGATACATATACGGTACATAGCATGGATTCTAGAAATCAACTGTAACAAGTGCAGGGAGAGAAGGGCAAGTATGATTAAGTGTGGTTAATCCCCAATGCATTTTAAGGGGGAGGAGACACCCAAAACATTTGCTCACATAAAGAGCAAATCCAAATATCCCAACACACAAACTCACACACAGCCTTCCACCATTAGAACCTGTTTTTATTGTTTGATATGCCTCCAGTTTCGAGAGTGCTTTACCCCAGGCAAGAATACTAGTTAAATATGTTCCATTGTATATTCATAGCTCCATCAGTCCTCCTCCAATTTAGCACATCAAAGCAAAGGCTTCATCACTTGCATGTGGATTATGCTAACATGAGTGACATTTGTAATCTTATAGGTCTCCAACTTAAGAAATGCTTTTAAGCCTGCTATTAAATAGGTAGCTGTGCTTTAAGAACCAGTCATATAATAGTTTATTTAAAGCCTTAATGAACTTCAGCCTCTTCGTTGCTAAATGCCACACTATATTACTTACAGAAAATTATTAGCCATCATCTTAGTACTTCTAGGTTATATTAAACAACTGTAAACCTGGCATGTACAGCTTTCACAGCAGCAGAATGAGCGCTTATAGGCAGAAAGAATGAATTTTAAAAGGATATCTACAACAGCACTAATACAGGAGCTTTATATTCCTATGTCTCAGAAGATCTTCTCAAAAGAATTCAGACAGCATAATTCAAAAGACCCATTGGCTCAAACATTGTTAGGGTTCACCTCTGCGGCATAATCTAAAATTGCTTTGTATTTCATTGCTTGGTCTTCAGGTTTTCACCAAAACTGTTTTCAGGAAGTGACACAGAAATTCTTGTTTAGTAAAATGAGAGAGAGAAAGTCCTTCCTATGCATATTAAGACAGCAAACTGCTTATTTGCTTGAGACCTGGTTGTTTGAGGGAACACATCTGAATGCGGCAAAACAGGGTTGGAAGGCTGTGAATCTATGCAACTACATTTTGACAAAGACCACTGAAATTGATATGCCTAAGTTAGGCCTGCCCTTTAATGTCAAGGGGTCTACTTTGAGGAGGACTAAAGTTAGAGACAACTCAGTTTCCCCAGTACATATGTATAATGACACGTTGAGGTTTGCTACAAAACTAGAAGTCAGCCAGAGCACGAAGGGTGGAAGGCAATCAAATTTCATTCATGAACAAACAAAAGGTTTGATATTACAACCGAACAAGTCCAAAGCATTGACGGGCACTCCAGCAAATGAAACCATTACTTTAAAATGTGCAGCTTAATTTTGATATAATCTTCTCTGCCTTTGTATTTTTGCCCAGCTAGCAGTAGAATGGATGGGCATTTCTCACTTCAAAGACTATCGATAGTGTGTTTAGGACATCCACATTAATTTCAGTGGCATTCCTCAGCTTGCATGGATCAGGTTCATACAGAGCTCCCTTAAGCACACTAAGATAAGGCACAGCACCATCGTTCAAACTACTAAGCTGCAACTCACATAAGTATGCCTTCCACAGGGAAATCCTGCTTATTCCTGCAGTTTGGAGGATGCGTGTGTCAGTGGCATTTAGTAAAGATCCAGAACTGTGCATGTTGCATCTTCCATTCAGACTTCCAACTAATGCTCCAAACTATCCATTATTTCCATAATGAAAGAGATCCTCCACATATGCTTAACCCTGTCATAGCGCAGAAATTCCCATGTGGAAGAATTGTCCAATGTTCCAGGAAATCAGCTGCTATATTATCAAACTGAATACTGTCCCGAGACTCTATCTTTTTATGAACAATTCATTACACACCTTCCTCTCACTGTGTGGGTATACTCACCAAGCCTTCTCTGAGTAAGTCCTTGCCTGCTAGAGGTGACTTTCCTGACCCCAGGTAAGCCAAACTAGTGACTTCCAGGGGAGACATTTACAAGGCAGCAACAGGGACAACTTGAGGAAGGGACCAAACGTGCATCCCATTTACTAAAGCTTGGCATAACTTTGAACTTCCTTAGTTGTACATAATGCCAATCTTCACGCCAATCTTACAGTGTTAACTTTTTCCAATTTTTATGCCGTATGGTATTATTATTATTATTATTATTATTATTATTATTATCCAATTTTAAAGCCTTATTGTCCAAAAGGGGAGTTTGTTCATTTACATGCATAATTTCAATTGCACACAGTTTGTGTATTGCTTGCCATGAATATTGTATATCAGCCTGTGCTCTTGGATAGTATCCCATGCCTGCAAATGTTGTGTGACTTGTCAGGTTAACTGGATACAATGCAAGGGCTCTGCGTACCTCACCTTCCAGGGCAGACCATTTAATAACATTTATCAGAAGGGTTGTGCAGCACTTCGCGACAGTATAATCAAAAGGCCTATAGCCGGAAGAAAACTGATTGGCCACTCCCAAACACCAGTCATAATGATACAGAAAGGTTTAAAGTGAAGTGAAAATTCTGCTCGAACATGTGCTGTGTCATTACCTAAGTTTTAAAAGAGTCTTCAAAACACAAGAGTTTTTAGCTTGACAACCCACATGACTGCACTGTATACAGAGCAACGCAATAGTGTTAGGAAATACACACTTCCTGTTGTTCACAAAGCCTAGATGACTTAGCTGATGAGAGCAAAAAATGAATCACAATACAGGGTTAATGTTGCCGTTATCTGCATATTTGAAACACTCAGCAACACTTTTGAGTTCTGTACCATTGCCAAAAGTCACCTATTCTGTAGAGTTAAATGCATTCCTTATTTTCATAAACCCATTAGAAAGCAGAAAAAAAGATTCTAAAGTTAAAAGCTGCATAAGAATTCATTTCTGAATTGAAGTCTACTATATTATTATTATTATTATTATTATTATTATTATTATTATTATTATTATTATTATTATTATAGTGCACTGAAGTCACACCCAATTACAAGTATTTTCATTTTAAGTTTTATTATTTAAATACACCATACTAGAGCAAATGTCTCTGAAAGTATCACAAATAAAAGTTTTCTTCTTCTTCATTCAGCAAATTAGGAGTAGGTGAAAATTTCTACATAGTAGCTGCTATGAGCTTGATTTTTTTTTCTTTTTTGTGTCATGGGAAGTAGCAACATTAGGACAAAAAAAAACACTTACATGCATACATACATTGTATTTTACAGAGATACAATAAAAGTGTTTGTGATAGAATATCACAAGAGCCCCATCTTTCCTTTATCTCATGTTTTGAGTTTTGAAACACATTTCCTTACAACACTTAAATATACAAAGAGCAAAGAGAATGTTGTTAAGGTAAAACACAGGGTACAAATTCTGACCAGTGCCCTGCTAATTGTTAATGAGGGTAGAAAGCAGACTCGAAAGCTTATCTTAATTAGCTTCATTAGTCATTTTCCCCACTCCCTCCCCACCCAAAGTTGTTCTCTTCCAGTGGACATTTTTCTCCATTTCCTCTACAGTCTCCCAATAGCCCAGATTCATGGAGTCCTTAATGTTCATTTTCAGTCATTTTAATACACCAATAAATGTGGGAAGGGCAACCAAGAGTAAAGAAGGTGCAATGGCATGGAGCTGGCATTGATGCTAGCTACAAAGGTGACTTGTCTACTGGAGACATGGGATCCATCTGTGATGAACAAAGTTTGAGATGAAGGCACGCATTCTGCAGTACTCTGACCTTTTAGCAGACCTGCAAGAAAATAAAAATGGGCATCTTAGCTAAAATGCTTGATTTGAGTCAAATGTGACTGGTTTCGCATTCTCCTTATTTGCTTATCTTATTAAATTACTTTCCAACTACAACTCTATTAAAGGTTTTCTGCAATACTTATCCAAGTCCTTGAATTGTTCAAACGGGGGGGGGGGGACCAAAACAGACCACACTAACAACAACAACAACAACAACAACAACAACATCCTTTAAGTTTTGACAGCCGTAAGATACATTTTTCACTAAGGAAAGATAGAAGCTTCTGATGGGAAATCCTACAGTTACCTTTTTTCTTTTATAAAAGATGCATTTCCCTTGGACAGGGATGAAATGACACGCCTTGCCTTTGAAGCACACAAAGTAAAGTGATCTTCTAAATTAGGAAAAATTCTGTCTAAAGCAAATAAGATACCCTCCCCTAGGCAACGCTAGTTAACATGCTGCATAGCACAAAAGCTAAATATAGACATTTTGGAATATTTTCCTCCCATTTAAGATTCTTCATCTGCTATGTTAGTTAACGTTACATAAACTCTGTAATATACGAAGTCAAACATGTGCCTCCACAGTGATGTGTTAATGAATTGTGATAATTAAAAATGCCTAGCTCAACAGAAATCTAACTTCCCTGGATAAAGTAGAAACGATCGACAGTCTTCAAATGCAATCTGTTTGCAATTACCAAAATGAAATAATATATTAGATTTTTATGGTTTTTAAATGACATTTTGAGCTTCCTAGGAAGTTTTTTTTTTACCCTTTCCCCAAGTTACTAAAAGCCTGAGGTCTATTAGTAACTGCAACCCCCCACTTTCCAGCTAATTAAAGTGGTGGAAGCTTGGAGGTTTAATTCCCCAGAGCTGATGCTCAGTGTGAGAAAGGTAATTTGTCTGTCCAGAACAAAGATTAGGGAGCAGCCAGCAAGCATATTTAATAAATGAGCATCAAGTGTCCTCTACTATGGACACAGACAATACCAATTATGTAAGTACAAGGGAATTGTTGAGCGATATGTAAACTAGAAGATTCTCTGCAACAGACAGAATAGCAAAACGTAACCTAACTCATGCTTTATTTAAAAGTATAGGAGCTAGAGCCAAGCAAATGCTCTGATCATCACCAATGAAAGGAAAACTTATACCTTGTGAAAAGGGTTTTAGGGGTAGGGAGTAGGAAAGAAACTTGATGAGCTTTTAGACAACATTCCTCAGCTATAAAGTGACAAAATCTGCACAGGACATCATAAACCTCCATCAAGCACCCAGCTTTTTGGGGGGGTATATTTTACTGTTCATAGTTGGGGTGGTAGTACAATATTTTGTTTATGATAGTAAGGATATGGTTTAAGAAGTGGTTCATGCTGGAAGCTACAGGCTTTCCATCCTTGCTGTATGGAGTTGATGTCTTCTGGAATAAAGGACTCTGGAACCATCTTATTAGACCAACATCAACTCCTGATCATCATGCAGAAATGATACTAACCAGGGCCAGAGCAAACAAATCACAATGCAATTAATCTAATTCCAGGGTTTTGCTTGGCTGTCTTCAGGTTGTCCATCACCAATAAAATGCCAATGGGCAAAGCAGAGTATGGGCTACTATTTCTATAGGTGGAATATATAGGGTGCAACATCAGAACTGTTTTCGGGCTCCCCTTAACGTTTACTAAAGCAGCAAGGCTATGCTGGGTAGTGTAAGCAGCAGAGATCAGAAGCACTCATTGTCCAACGAGTTACAATTCAAATGATAGGAAGCCAAAGGAAGAGGGTACTGGCTAAAAATGGAGTGAGGAAGAGGGGTGGGAGCAAGTAACACAGCACAAGCACACACAACAGCTTCATTTGCGAAGGGCTTTCTGTAGCACTAGCAGAACAAGCTTACTGGACTGAGAATTCCAATTTTCCCCTCTGAGTAATGCATAGATTAGTAACCCAAAATGATGAGGTACCAAAAAAGCGCACAATCCACTTTCTTCCCG
The DNA here is from genome assembly GCF_009819535.1 of Lacerta agilis. NCBI lineage: Eukaryota > Metazoa > Chordata > Lepidosauria > Squamata > Lacertidae > Lacerta > Lacerta agilis. Next base: position 25,619,248 of record NC_046317.1, read on the forward strand.
GACTCTAGAATCCTATTAAACTTCGGCCATGAAAACTGAGCTTAACTTATAGTACACCACCCTCGCACAACCCCACTTGTGGAACTGATAAGCCACTCACCAGGCCATATTAGTGTCACCCGCTGAGAACATCACTTTGTCGTCTGCCCGCCCCCTTGCATTTTTCTTAACATACTGTAGCTATGCAGTTAATAGCCACAGAATCCAGTCACTGTTCTTATTGAAGTCTTCCTGCACAAAGAGTTACATGTAGGATGAATACAGCTATGCAGCCCCTGCAGCCCTGTTTCTATTCCCACTTATCTCTCTTCTGTAACTGCCAACATTAGTATTACTTTTGCTGAAGCACAGCAAGAACAAAAGCACCATAAAGCATATTAAACTGTTACTGTATGCACAAAACAAACAGATACACAAAAAGCTGAACTTGATGCAAGAAGTATTCCCTATATTTTAAACAGTTATTTAGAAACAGGGACTTGAGGATACCACCTGGCCTATAGGGGATTCTAAAACAATATTTAAAGAAGGCAGTCCTGCTAAACTCACTTACACAGGAAGAAGCCCTATTGAACTCAGTAGGACTTTCCTTGGAGTACAGAATGCATAGGAGTCCTTAACTACATCTAACATACTATTAAATTTAGGGTGGCTTTCTAGAACACACGTACTTAAAGCAATGCATCCCTATTAAGGGGCAGGTTCATGTTCTTCTGAACATATTAAGCCTCTAAAGATTCCCTGATGCTGCAGACTTCATAAGTTGCCCAAGGGTTGCTTCGTCTATTTCTTTTTTCTTTCTTTCTTTCCTTCCTTTTCTTTTTTTTATAAAAAAGACTTTATCTTCAAAATTCCTACTAACAGATAAATGTTATTTTTGCTATCCTTGGAACAGACATTAATGAAGTCCCTATTGTAAATCCATAAAGAATTACCAAGTGAAGTGTGCACTTTGTTTCAATGCAATAACTCAGTGCTGTGTGATTGCCTGGGTTAATGATGAAAAAGTCAAATATACTATCAGAGCTGATGGAAAAATCCATCACCAATCTGAAATTAAAATTCATCTGTGGTCAATAAGATTTAATATCCATGCAAGTGGCGCTGTAAAGAGTAAATGAATCAATGTCATCAATACATAATCAGTATGAAATATGATGTGAATAAAATTATGTGCAAGACTTGTGCATTCAGTGTTTTCTGGACCAGTGTGGAATGAACAGTCCCTTAACTGAAGGTTGACAGTAATTATTATAAATTAGGCATAGCAGTTATCAAAATGCACTCACTTGCATAGCTATGGGACTTATTAGGGAGATTAAAATAGATCTAAAAACTGTCCAGTTACAGCAGAGGTACAGAACAACTGTTGATTAAAACTGTTCCCTACTCTGCTAGCGAGTAAGCCATATTACACTTTAATACCAAAAACTAAAGAGACATAACGGACATGAACAAATGGTGCTAACAGAAATTAAAGCATTTTTCTTGAAAATCAAGCCAACTCTAACTGAACCAAATAATGTAACTATTTTTTCTAATGCTACTGCAATGATTCTACAAACCACTACTGTGCCATTAGCTTATCTGACTCTAGAATGCTACAATTAAGTACATGCACTTGTTAAGAGAGATCCAGATTATATCCCACAAGTCTTCTTGACTGCCAGAATTGTTTTGGCAAATGCGCCTACACACGTGCACACACAAACACACACACACACACACACACGAGAGAGAGAGAGAGACTTGACCCAAATTAAACTGGAGTCACTTCACAATTCAAGCACCTCCATGTTTGGAGCGTCACCCCGTTCACTACATTCCATCATGAAAAGCCATTTGAAAGATATTCAGTATTAGGCTGGAAAATGTATTAATCTTGTTTTAACTCTAATAAGGTCCATTAGCAATTGTTCAATATTCACCTTCTGGTCTGGCAGTAGTGGATTGCTCTGAAGTGAATTCAAATGACCATTGATGAGGGCTGTGGGTCTATCATGTTCGCAGAATAAACTGCCATTGATGTAGTGAAACCTGTCTCCAGGGACCAGGCGATTCCGGCAGGTAGAGCACGTAAAACACTGAAATGGGTGAACAAAATGCAAAGTTAAAACGGGGGGGGGGGGGGGGCATTAAAACAGCCAAAAAATATTATAATCTGAATTACGGCAAAGTTAAGGGATATATGGGACAGGAAGCTGCACCTGTTGGAACCCAATAGTGTGTTCAGACCTGCAGCACAACTAATCACTAGGACAACATACGCAACTTCAAATCCCTTTCCATTTATGACTAAGCCCGTTTTACGAATCTAGAGCAGACGTTGCTTTTATTCCAATATAGATCTGTGCACAGATGCTGCAATATTTGGGGTGTAGGGCGGGGACAGTGTCAGAAAGACAATTTTTTTCCTACCTTAAGATGATAGACATTCCCTTGTGCTCTCATAACCAGCTCACTAGCAGGAATTGACTGCCCACAAGCACTGCAAGCGCCGCTATTTCCAAATAACCTGAAAACAAAAAGGTGATGCTTATTATTTTCTCCCCCCACCTGAGACACTTGTGAATCAAGAAGCCAGTTCTGAAAGAGCCATTTCAACTTGTCAAAATCCACCCCTGAAGCTTGTTTACATACTTTGGGGCGTGATAATTTAAGAGACGCAACACAAGCCAAATTGCCACAGGAGCACCCTAGACCTCTCAAGACTTGGAAGCACAGGATCTAATAAAATATTAACTTGCATCCAGCAACAAAAACCAATTCTGTACAACATTTTTTATCAGATTACTGGGTTTGTCATAAAAAGGGGGCAGAATTCATGACTGGAGTTTAAATGCATTGTGTCCTTGAAATTATATGAAGAACTTTTTTGTACTTTAATCATATCTTGAGAGATGAGTCATCAAAAGGGTTAAGAGGATTTGATTGTATATCTAAGACGACATCATGCTCAGTGTATTGAAACTCCAGTAAACCTCCAGCAGGGCAGAGTTTCCATTAGAAACTCTCGGCTATCCAGGTTGATATATAATGTGTATGGGTTAACCTTTTCAATCATGGTGTCAACACTTTAGATTTGCCTCTGCTCATCTCTTTCATCCTAACCTTCTCTCTCTCTCTTGATAATGAAATGCTTGCTCCAACTTCCCTCTATCTGCTCCTGAGTCCACAATTTAGATTACTTCATCTCTGCTAGCAACAAACTGAATGAAATTTCGATTTGAGCAGAAAGTAATTTACCGGGATCTGGACCCATTTGTCATCATATCTCTCTGGGTGTTTGCTGTATCACTGCAGTTTTCCTATGCAATCAAATGAGACCACAACATCTGCCATGGGGTGGGGGGGGGAGACAGAGAGAGAAGAGGAAAAGCAGAAGGAGGAGGGGGGAAGGACTGAAAGAAAATATACACAATTCTTCTAATGCATTTAAAGGCACAACATACTGATTTGAGCTACAATACTTTAATGAATATTGATCTCCCACTTTTACAGAATATGTATGCTAGAATTTTTTAATGGTTTTTTTTCTCTCTTGTTTGCTTTTCTGCAGTTTCTCACTGCATCCACAGCTATTACAATGATGGACCATCTCATAGTGAAGGAAGAATCTGAACTAGCTGGCAGGGTCCCCCTCCCATAGCATAGGATTTGGGTGCTTTGGGGGGGGGGCGAGGAGAGAGAGAGTGCAATAGCATCTATAAAATAAATGTACCGGTGTCATAATATTAATTATTTCCATTGCCTTTTTTGCCCAATAGTAAAGTCATACATTTGTGCTTGTGTATCAGTCTGGAGGACGCGTTACTACTGAAAATGCTGTGATCTGAATGTTTGCTGCGTGCCTCCGTATCAAGGAGGGGGGACGAAAATAATTGCTTTGAGTTTTCCAGAATCAGTGCTTGCAGAGGGAGGCTTGTCATGTTCAAACTACTAATTTGCTGTCGCCACTTTATTGAAAATAGCCTGTAAGTTGGTATTAAATGTATCGACTGAACGACAGGGAGAGTAGTAAAACTGCCCCTTAAGATGGCTTTTAATAGGAAGCCTGAGAAACAAATTTTGCAGCAGCATCGATTTGAAGAGTTCAATCAAAACTCCATTTCAAAACTAATTAGTCTGAGATCCGCAACACACTGACACTTTCTTGCGAGTCAGAATGGATACAAAGGGAAAGCTAAACTAATATACTGCCAAGACCTCCAGCCTAAAAAGGGCTGAACCATCCAGAAAAAAGTAGATGGATGCTATTCTAGCATCTGCTGGATCAGGAGGACTTCAAAGTATTTACAAGGACAACCGATTTCACTGAGAGCTTTCACTGTGTGTATTCTTTCCACCACTCCCCATTATCAGTGGCAACGTTCTAGATCTAGAAGGCAGTCATTTAAAGAGGCAGCGAGAAAGGCATATTTAGGTCCATCTGCAGAACTGTGACTAAAGTGGCAGCAAAAAATACAACAAAGCTTTTCTAGAATGGCAAAAGGAAGATCTCATAGCTGTAGAAATACTCTCCTCCCAGAAGTACACACCGGCACACACCCCTCTTTTAAAGGAGGCAAGACAAGAGAAAAAAAAAAACCCTGTTTCGCAGCCTCCTGTGGAAGAGGCGAGGATTTCAAATGCGCCACAAAATTATAAAATCATTTTTAATCATGCTGCTTTAACTGTGACACATTCTCTTCATAAAGTATGTGTGTATCATACAAACTTCCCTGTGCAATGGTGGTTGTGCATCTAAATAAAATTTTAATAATTGCAAGTCAAAAATGTAATCCCAAAAGCTACTTGTACATCATTTTACACACACACACACACACACACACACACACACAGAGAGAGAGAGAGAGAGAGAGAGAGAGCGCCAACCTCATTCTGGAAGAATTTGAATTTTTGGAAGTCACAACCAAAACTAACTTAAGGCAGTCTATGTAATCTGCAGGGTTAGGCTACTACTGAAGCAAATGTCCAGGACTTTGCCTGTTACTTTTTTTAGATGCTTTTCTTTTCTTTCCTACTAATGAGAATACTCTTATTTTGCGGCACTTTATCAGAAGCTTCAGATAATTTTTGTTTCACCATGAAGACAATCATTGTTAACTATCCTCATCCTGAAAAGTTGTTTTTATATGGGTTCTGTGAGAGAGGAGAGTTAATTAGCTAATCAGGGAGACTGTCCAGGACAGTATTTAATTTAAAAGGCTGGAGGCTTTAGGTGCTCAATTAAGTAACTATTGGTCTCAGACTGGACTTTAATGGGCTCTTTTCTCTTTAACTCCAGCAATGGGGGAGAGATACCCCAGGTCAGGCTAATTAAAGCCAGGGGACTCTTTAATTGCGATGACAGAAGTGGTTTCAGTTTCCTCTCTTTGGGTCTTGGAGTCCAAAGAGGTTGTTAATATTTCAACATTTGGGCAACACAATCAATCACTAACACTGAGATGTTCCATATATGGATGAAAGGTCCTACATTTTGCAGCATTATGTAATGCCACCTTAAATTAATCACAACTCTCTTCCTCATTCAAAACCTTAAGAAGGGAACAGAGGTGATGAGATGGGAACAAGAGGATGGGGGCGCGCGGGGGGGGGGAGCTGAAAATTTCTATTTATTCAACTGGAACACTTTTAAAATAAACTACAGAAAAGTAAGGTGCAGTGTGGGGATTTATTTTTACCATGCTGTGGAAACCAAACAGCTCTGCACCACAAAGAGTTTTACATTGCCAGCCCTACAGTTCAATTTTCCCCTGGCACCTGAAAGGGGCGGGGAGAGGAGAGAGGAAGAGAAGGGAGGGGGGTGACATATCTGTACCCAGAAGCATCCAAACTTCCTAGCTGAAAGAAAAGCACATCCAAAGCTACTGATCCAGAAGCAATTGGTTTTCCATCAGATTTCCTATACCAGATCCAAATTCTGTGCCAGCTGTATCAGATGTAACAAAGGCTACGCAAAAAATTATGCCTACAGCCAAGTCCATTAAAGGTACTTCAGCATAACTACAGCCCAAGCACCTTAAAAGCACCAGAAGCTATTGATACTTAAGGGGGAGGAAGGCGGCTGTGCAAGTGCTGCATTAGAGGGAGAGGGAGAGAGAAGGGGGGAAGAGAGAGGAAAAAATATCAGCCAAATTACGCTTGGTTAATTCAGAGTAACAGATCTGCCCCCAAGTGAATTGGAGGCCTTGAATTAATTCTGTTATGACAAATCAAGATAAACGTTCCCCCTAAATTGCATGCGATTTAATTAATTTTTGAGATCCTGGATTTTTTTTCCAAGCTAATAGTTCACATGCTCCTGTGCTGTCATTGTGCTTGAGTGGGCAGACTTCAAAGTGATATTAAATAACCAACTATTAGATTTACCTAGCACGTCCTATTGGAAAAATGCCATTTAATTACCTAGCCTGTTCAATTAAAGGGACAGCATTCCCTGAATATAGCAGCTTGCTGTTGATTACCAGAAAAATGAACTCGTTGCCTGGCTGCTCCCTCCCTTTCCTCCCCTCCTCAAATGGCTCATACTGTGGACAGACAGCCCAAGTGAATGGCAATGAGCAGCAAGGAGAACAGAGAACATCTTTTGCCTGTTGGAATGGGAATCAGGTGCTTGCCACCCGGCATGTCAAGCACAGTGCCACTTTTTTTGGGGGGGGGGGGAGGTGACCATGCTCTCATGATCTAGGAAAGGCTATATGCTCCTCACCTGCCCCCCCAACCCAAAAATATATTTCCACTGCCACCTCAGTAGCAAACTCCAGGTGAGATATAAGAGATTATAATCATACTAAACAGACATTTGTACAGAAAGAGTTCTCAAGCAGCACTAGCCCTTTAAGAAAAGCCTAGTTTGTTTCTCCCTCCCCACCACCTCTTTCAACCCCCCCCCCCAAGCCTATTCCTCTCTTGCTCTCTCCAAGGCCAATTTTGTTAATTAAATGTTTTGTTGCGACACAGCTCTCATTCATTTGGACACGTCATTCCAGGCAGATCTAAGCCAGGGACGAGATCTCATTAGATAAAACCTATCAGAACTAAGAGAAAATGGAGGAGACACTAATTAAAGCTCTTAATTGTGCAGATTCACTGCCACGCTGCTGCTTTATCTAGAATCTCATAGCTGGGAGGGCTGCCCATCACCCTTCTCCCTTCCAAATAAATCCTCCCTTTGCTTAGGGTACTATGGTTGTGAGTTAAGGGGTCAAAGAAGAGTCAATGTATTGCTATCCTTTTACTTACATGCACACCCCACAGCCCTCCGCTGCCAATAAAATCTGTGGCAATCCTTAGATAAGGTAAGGCTGGTTTGGTAAAGCCACTACCCAGATTTAGTTGTAGAGGCCCATAGTGGTGGTTTAAAAAACCCCAGTTGTCTTGTCCTATCAAGAGACTTCAAGCAGCCCAGTCCCTATCACCTCAGAGGCTGAATGACCAATTGTCTCTAAGCTTTATGACAAACATCTCATTGAAAGTCCCCTTAAAATCAACTTGGAAATATCTGCAAGCAGTCAAAAGAACAAAATCACGACTTGTTTCTATATATTTTCCTACATGATTCTCAATAAAAACCACACACTGAAGAACACTGGTAAAATGGTAAAATCTTGTTTGTTAGTAGATTAGGACATGCAGCTACTTATGTCTGAAAGTCATCACGGTCACAGATGAAAATGCTGGAACTTTATGTACTTGGGTCAGTAGACCTTTATCCTATGGAACAAATAAGCTTCCAGAAGTGCACACTCAAGTATCTGTATTTTATTGGACAAGCTATTCAGTTCTAGTGAAGAGTCAGACTGATGGAACAAAATCAGTTCAAATTTACCATCTGATAAAGCACCCTATTTATAATAGCCTATATTAAAACTGTAATAAGTTTTGGCCACACAAAAACCTGAGGCAGGGATTCCAATAAGCTGGCCTGAACTTGCCTTAGGGGTACAGTAGACAACTTCTCTTTTTAATTAGTAGTGATCAGAAGAGGTTTGTTTGATGGTTTTAGTAGAGAGAGACGAAATCTGTACTGTTCATTGAATCTGAACAGTAGTGTCAATTTTTCCACTTCAAACAAACCTCTTTTTCTAACCGTTCTGCTCTATTTAATTAGAATTCTGTCTCGCTTATGCAGTTGCTTCGGACAGGGATCAAGAACGCATCGCTGTAAGCCTGCACACACTGATTTTCAAGCATTTACTTTAAAAATCCACACACTTAGCAAAATGAATGCTGCAATCCCTTAAAACCTTTCTATTGCCATTTTGTTTTCTGTATTCTATTTAGCTGATTGAAGGTGCTAGCATAAAGAAGAGGCATTATCAGAACAAGAAAGGGTCTCCTTATTGGTGTCACTATTTCAAAATGCTGTTGCTTCCAGAATCAGAACAAAGTAATATTTAGTATGCAACTTACAGTGTTGTTACATAGTTAAATGTACAAATTCCAGAAGAAATAGACATGAAGAGATGATTTTAACCACTAAAGCTTGCTCACTCCTACCAAGAACTGGGATACTTTTTCAAATCTATTCTAAAGTATGAAAATCAAGACTATCCAGAAAAAAACTCCATATGCCTTTACCTCACATTCTTTATATGCCAAAGAAGGTGGGAGGGGGCTGTTTAATTACTGGTTGCTGAACTAGAACACCTCCTCAAAGCATTCATGTGCATCAGTCTATCAAGTCATTTACTCAAATTAAATGTGTAATCCTTCAAAATGCCTCCTTTCAAAATGAGTTTAAAGGAGCTTGAGTTCACCTGAAAAGACTGAATGGGCACCTGGACCTCTTAAATTCTTTCTATTAATTGCTCTAAAACTAGTGGGGTGGGGCGAAGAAACAAACACATTTTTGTTATGCAAAGTGGAGGAGATGCAGAATACCAGATGCAATTAGAAATATTTTAAGCATTTATCAAACTATACACATGTTCACTTTTATACTGAAAGATATGCTCCACAGCAATAGGAAAGCATGTACAGTATTACCACTGTGTTGGGTGTGCAGTGTTTGGCACAGGAGGCAGTCACAGTCCCTTCAACGATTAATCAACTCTTTCACAATGATTACAGAGAATGAGTCATTCCATTTTTATTTAAAGGTGCTTATGCAAATAATAATATAATAAATCAGATACTAAAAGGGTAGATCTCTCACTGTTTTAGCCTTTTTCCGCTACTGTTCTAGCAAACTCTATGCTTGTTCTCACCCCTTTAGGTTCCAAACAAGCATCCTTCTGCCCCACTACCATAGTAGCTTTGGGCAGCCAACTGATTTAAACCAGGACTTCTCTCTTTAAAGTTTAGGATCACTTTAGGAGTTTTATTCTACCACATCTCTCCTCGGGCCATCTACCCAAGTTTCCTACAGTAATCCAGGAAAAGGATTGTTTCATGAAATCAGGCTTCTAGTTTTGAACTACCACTTGCAACCAGAGGTATTTCGGGCCTGCAGTTCCTTCTGCTTCATAGGAAAAGTATGGATTTGTGTATTCAAGAAACCAGCTAACCAGCCTACCTTCCCCTGTGTCTCTCTCACCTGATGTAGTCGTTTCTGCACAGGATCATGCCGCTCTTAGTGTAGCAGGACGTACCAATTTCTCCCAGCTGGGCTTGGCAGCAGGAGCACTTCAGGCACCGGCTGTGCCAATAGCTATCCATGGCATAGAGCAAGAAGCGATCAGCAATCTTCCCCCCGCAGCCTGCACATCTTTTCCATGAGAGGGAGCCACTGGTGACCGGGGGAGGCTGCGAACTGCTGCCTGGGTTCACCATGGTCTGGATAAGGGAATAAGAAATAAAGAAAAATGAGACGAAGGGATTGATTCTCAGACTAAGAGCTCTTGCAACCTACCCCTCCACGCCCAAGAAAGATTGGGAATAGCAGCAACTTGTTTACTTTTCAAAGCCTTTGTTCTGGGTTAATTAGCTGCCTCCCCTTCCAAGTTGGCTGGTGGTGCTCAATGACAGTTTTAGCTTGCAATACTGCTGTCAAACTTAGAGTGACCCCCGCTTTGTTTGCTGCCAGGAAAGTACACACACCTGGAGTCTCACAGTCTACATGGCCCTCCCAGATATAAATTGCTGGGCCCCACAGTCCTAAAAAACGAGAATGGCATTAAAAAACAGCTGGGATGAGGCCACAATCCCTGACCACAACTCTTGGGAGTGCAGCTGTAGCTCACTAGATGGGAACAGTTCTGGGGATTGTTTGGTCTATTTTACAGGAGAGGCAAGTATAAGCTCCGGAGAAAACTGTGAGAAAGTTGTGAAACTAGTTTTTCAAGGTCTCCTTTTCATGCTATTGTTATCTGCAAGGGCTCAGCCAGGATCGTCCCTATTTATTTATTATTTCTTCAAAAGATCAAATGAAAGTGGGGGTCCCCCTCCCAAAGGACGCTTTACTGGATAATAGATCACTTAACTTTCAGAAGCCTGTTAACTTCCTATACAAACACATCTACTTTTGTCTCACTAATCTGCCCTTGATCAGCAATTTAAATGCTAAGCGCTTTGTTGCCCTAAAAAAAAAAGTTTTGCGTAAAAGCAGAGAGGCAGAACAATCAAGCATGCCCCACTCAGGAAACAGCTAGCACGGCTAGCTGTAAAAGTACTGCTTGGGGAGGGGTGGAGGTGGAAATAGACACACATGCAAACCCACAAGTGTTTTTCTCACTTTCTAATAAATGCTTTGTACAAGCAGGGCAACAGGGAGATTAATAATGGAACCAATTCATAAAGCTTACTCCAAACTGATTAATTTGCTCTGCCTCAAATCCAGTAGTCGAACAGGCTACTGTTCAGTCATTTGCACTATAAAAAGATCAAGTTATTTACTGCCAATTAAGCAGTGTGTTTTCCCTTTGTCCTTTGTAAGCTGTCCATGCTCAAGCTAAAGCATCTGGCTGTTTGCTAAGACATACCTCTGAAGCGAACGAGTGAAGAGGAGAGGGCAAACTTTTCCTGCCACTTAGTTGCCCAACTTAGTTACAACAGAAGCTTCAGGGTCCTTAAAATAGGCCACTTTAAAAAAAATTTAAAGGACCAAACAAAACAGGATTTCCTTCAAAATAACTCCTGATCATATGTTTAGTTGACCACACAATAAACCAGACTGCGAACTGCACCAATTAAGACTGTAACTAAAAACCCCGAGACTTGGGAAAGAGAACCACTCTAAAAGCCATTAGCATTGCATTTCTCTGAATGCATCATATACCTTTATGTAAATTGATTTCTGATGCATTTAACTCACGGAATGGCCTTTTGTTACCATTTCCAGCAATATGAATCTGCATTTCTTATTTCTGATTAAAAGCAAAAAGGATTCCTAAAGTATGTTAAACCTACTTCCCATCTTTCCAAGACCAAAAACACCCCACACAAGCCCCACTGCCTTGCTCCCACCCACACTGTCTTTGTTGAAAGGTAAATATTATATATAAAAGGAAACGCTACACTGACAGAAGCATCCAGTAACCCCATTAAGCTAAAGCTCTTAAGGACAAGCAATACCTTAATGCTGATTAAATCTAAAAGAGATGAATCAAGAGGACTGACCAGAAAGTGACTCCCTTGATAACTAAGGACGGGCCCTCATCAAGTTTCATTTGGAGTTGGGGGGGTGGGGGCAGAGAAAGAGAAGGAAAGCTTTTAACTTAAATAGGCTTACTCTGGTAATTACACAGCCAAGCAATTTAGGTCCTGGAACAGAGGCAATGAAACAGAAAGGAGAGCTGGCAGCTAGAGGCAAAACACACACCCCCTCCCTCCTTTTAACAACGTCTCTGGTGATTTTAATGGAGACCAAGGGAGGGACAAGCGTAGAGCTTGCAATTTGTAGTACCAAAAAAAAAAAATGGATGCTTAATTCACGGCTTGGTTTTAATTAGGTTGATTCATCAGATTTCCCCTGAACAAAAAGGAGGAGAAAAGGAGGGGAGAGAGAAAGAGAGAAAGGAGAGGGAGAGAAGAGAGCAAATTCCTCACTTAAGATTATTCTTTCTCCTTTTCCTCCTCCTCCAAACCTGCCACTGTTTCAAAATAAGTGTTTTTTTACTACAAAGAAAGTGGGCGACCGTTCCTCCCACCTCCTCCGCGACTCCCAGGCAGAACCGGGCGCGGGCGGGGGGGAGAGAAGCAGCGCGGGGCAAAGCAGGCAGCCTTTTGTACCGCTACGCCGGGCTGCGGGCGGCCCCGCCGTCGCTTGGCTCCCGGGAGGTGCAGCCAGCTTCCCCCCCCCCCCCATCTGATTCCAGGCGATGGCGGGGGTGGCCGTGTTTACTTCCCACTCCGGACCACAACGAAGTGGAGAGGGAGGGAGGGAGAGGAAAGGAGAAACAGCTACAATCATCCAAAAGAGGGGGGAAAACGCACCACCAAGCAGCTCTCTCTTTCTCCACTCCCGCCCCGCGCCCACGTCTTACCTGTTTCCCCTCTATGGTGCAAGAGGCCGTGGACAACGTGGCTGTAGCTTCGGGAGAGCTCTCGCAAGGGGAGACCGGCGGGTGGTGCTGGTGGGCTGGCCCGGCTTGATACCGATTGACGGCGGACAAATTCGGAGCGGGTGCTCAGCACCAAACCCAGCGCGCTCGCCGGGATACGAGGAGCAGCAAACCTCAGTCCGGGTCAGGGAACTGCAAGCAGCCCCGGGGCTGGGAGGGAGGAGGTGGTGTTGAAAATGTCCGAGAAGCGTTTGCTCCAGCCCTCCTTTCCTTCTTTGCTGCTGCTGCTGCTGCTGCTGCTTCGTCCTACTCTCGCTGCTTCCCCTCGAGGGGAGATGCAGAGCTGAGTTGGTGCTGCTGCTGCTGCTGCAAAAGGCGAGCACGGGCGGCGGCGCCGCTCTCACTGCTGCTGCTGCAATAGCTGGGTTAAGTTTTGGCAGATGTGGCCGCACTTCCGAGCTCGCTCGCGCTTCCCCCCCACCCCTTTCCCGCCGCCACCTCCCTGTAGCGGGGCTCGGGCGGCTTCCAAAGCCTCTCGCCGCCAACGGCCAACGCAGGGGAAAAGTCCCGAGAGTGGGGCAGCGAAGGAGCCGGAGCGCGCGGCTGTTGCTGCTGCTGCTGTTAAGACGACGACAACGACGACGACGACTGAGGAGGCGGCGGCTTCTTCTGCTTCTCCTTCCTCCTCTCACGACCCTCCGCGGCTCCCCGGGCGGCACTGCCTCGTCTCCGGACGCGCGCAGTGGAGGCCTCCGTCTCCCCGCTGGCGCCTTCCTAGCTGCCTCTCTCCGCCGCTCTTGCCCATGTGTTACTGACAGAGCAGAACCCCAACTACTCCGCGGCTCGGCCCCTCGCGTCACAGCCGCGTCGGCCAATCCGCCCGCGGCTTGTTGAGGCGGAATAATAAAACCTGCCAATCGCGAGCGGGAGGACAAAGGGACGGGGCTGGGGGGGAGGGAGTCGGGAGTCGAGTCAGGTGGGGAGTCGAGCGGGGCGGCAGAAGCTCGAGCGAGCGAGGAGGGGGCAGGACGTCGTTGTCGTCCGCTTCACTCAGCTCCTCGTCCGGCAGACCGTCTCCTCCTTGGCCGCCGTGTTTACCAGTCCTTCCTTCCTGTCATTAAAGGCCCCAGTCCTTCTGCGCGCCCTTCCTCGGGACAAGAAGCACTTATTAACACGCGCTTAAAACTCGAACGCAAAATTCCCCGAGCACAAACTATGCGTAGGATCGCAGGCCGCGAGCACCGAAACTTAAAATCACCTGAGGGAGCGGAGCCAGCGGGGTGGGGGGAAGACGTGATAGGATGAGGTTAAGGTTATGCTGTCGCCTCCTGCGCGCGCCTTTGGGAGCGGAGTCCGTTAAATTCCGTTGGGAGTTTAAACTTCTGGGCAGAACGCGCAGGGGCGTCAAGGCAACGGGGGGTCGCGAGAACAAAATTTTCTTTTTTCGCCCAAAAGTAACAGGCGCGGGGCTGTGTAATCCCCTCATGAGGGCTTCTCCTTTGCTGGGAACGAACCCCGACGAAACTCTGAAATATTAGGGTGACGAGATGCTCACTTTTTATCAGGGTGCTCGCTTATCAAGTGTCCACCACCTTCATGCAGAGTATTGCTTTGCAGGTTTCAAAAAGCTCATTTGCAAATACCCACCCCACCCTGCGAGTAGATTTAGATAATCTTTATTCTGGCAAAATACAGAACATTTTGCGGTTTTATATTCTGATTTTCTTCCGTGAACCGCCCTGAGACCTCCGGGTATAGGGCGGTACAGTATATAAATTCAATCAATGAGGATGGGGTGGTTGGTGGACGATTTTTTTTTAATTAAAAAAAATAATCTGGTCCTGAAGTGACTTCCAAGCAATCCATTACAATCTGTTGCAGCCTAACAGGATGGCCCTAACTTGGCAGAGAGAGAGAGAAATACCTGAAATACAGAACAAAACTCTTATCAATACAGGACATGGGCATGGAGGCGGGGAACACAAAAGATCACACAAAATACTGTACTGAAAAGCATTGAAAGCACTCAATTAATTGAGGTTCTGCTCTCCCCACCCCCAGCAGATGCCTGTCCCCAGCAAAAGCTTGCTGCCTTTTAATGTCCTCTTTTTGGGGGCTGGGGTGTATTTTTACCCATTTTTTAAAAAAAGCTAAAGAACTTTGGTGGGCGATCTTCGGGGGGGGGGGAGCTGTGTCTCCCCCTAACAAAAATCTTGGCTATGCCCATGATACAGGATGTAGCTTTTTACATGAAAATATGGGACAATCCTGTATTATACAGAACAGGTGGCAACCCTGCTGTATTTACTCAAGCGCCATCGAATCTTAATGCACACCTCAATTTTCAGAACCTTGAAACCCAAAAAAGTATTTGCTGGCAAATCTAAATGTGACATCAAATCTAATGTGCACCTGAATTTTCGCAGCGTAATTTGGCCAAAAAATGTGAGCATTAGATTCAAGTAAATACAGTGTTTGCATTTATTTGACCAGAGCTTCCCCGGAGCAGAGCAAACCAGTGAACCCCAGTCCAAATTCAGTGTGCTGCTCCATGCTGGCTCCTTTGGGCTGAATAGTTCAGCAACTGCTGTCGCTGCTCCCCTTCACTTACTGGAAATGTTACTGGGTCTAAACAAATGTGTGCTGCACTGCACTAGATAGATGGGTAGCCTTCAGTAAAATTGAGGATGACTATAATGCCCCCAAAGCCTGACTTTTAGCACCTTTTGCCCTGCTGGCCTTTCCCAATCTTTCCTCTTTGTGGAACCACATAGGCTTCAAATGGAGGGGCTTGTAGCAGGGACGTTGGCTCAACAGGTTTTGCAAGTTGGACAGGACTGTGACTTTCCCCAGTGCTAAGCTCTAAGGCAGATCCAAAGAGGATTAGTGCCAACATTAAACGCCGCTGTAACTATTTTCCATAACTCCTTTTCCGATACTCCTCCTTCCACCTTCCTGCTGAGTGCTGAAGCAGAGAACTTGAGGACTCTGCAGTGGGAAGTTCAGTTTTGAAAAGGGCTTTTACTTTCCTTTAAGTCCTCTAGATGTTTACTTAGAAGTGAGTTTGAGGAGATTTTCTGCTCCCAAGCAAGTGGGCATCGGTTCACAGCCTTGGTATCTGTGTTTGTATGAGAGCTGTATAAACGAAACTCTTCTCTTGCCCTACAAAAAAGAGAGAGGAAAAATAGACTCTCACTTTCAGTGTCTCTTTTCTTGCATTTAGCTTGCAGGCAAGCCTCTCTCCTTTCATGTTTATCTTCCTAAACTGGACTGTAGTCATTCTGATAAAATTATAGTGCCACCTATGTACTGTATTCTTTACAGTGCCTGTGATAGTGTTGGTTTAAAACAGCTATTAAAACAGATTTTCTATACATTCTACTTTATAAGGGCCATATCAGCACCTTCTACAATTCTGAAAATCACAACCAGTTTAGGGTTCTTCACCTGTGCCTTTTTGTGAAACATGCTATGCTTCTCAGCTCTACCTACCAAAGAGAAAAAGTGACTGTCTTTATTATTGGGCAGAAACATTTCCTAGTCTTTCAGATAAACCTAGAAAAATGACTGCCCACATACTTCATGATAGCTATTTGTGAAATAAGAGAAACAACTTTTGAAATGCTTTCATATCTGCTTACCTGGATGCAGTTCTTATCATAGGCAGTTAGGTAAATGGATATTTGCCAGTTTTCCTTGACTGAGAAGCCAAGGGCCTCATGATGCAAAGATGTTTAGCTCCATTACCGAACTACCAAAGTTTCTTATATTAACTCTGAATGTCCACCTCTCTCCACCCTGGTTGTTGGAGTTTGGTTAATTTGTATTTAGAGCGGCTTCTCTAAGCCACTTTATTGATAATGAACAAGTATAACTCTTCCTGTTGAAGGAGAGAGTGAAGAGGGTGCAGATCATCAAGGCAGCAATCCTCAAACCACTTACTCCAGGGCACACTGGCTGAGGTCAATGGAATGGGACTCCTCCAAAGTGTAGCTGGAGGTATTAGCACTGATTATGTTGATATTGAAGGAATATAGGGTCAGGCCTCCTAGGCTGTTTTTTTCCTCAGAAATTTCAGAGAGCACTTTGGACTCAGTCCTATGCTCACACACTTAACACTTTACCAGCTCTTCATGTGGTGTACTACTTAGGACAAAATTTGATCCTTTGATTGGAAAAGTAAAAAAGAAAAAGAAAAAGTTAGCCGTGTCCCTCTCATCAAAGCAGTGGCCATTGATTCTTAAGTACTCCTTGTTGAAATCAATGGGGAGTTCAAGCTTAAAAATTAATGCTACTGTAACTCAGTGTTATTAATACCCCATAAAATTTTAAAAGAGGAATATGTTTTACGTCTGGCTGGCAGTTAACAGCGCATTGTGCCATTTAAAAAGGCAATACCATCGTTCTTTAAAACAAACAACTGAGCCGACTTGAAGAGAGCGAGGACCCAGTTAAAGGAATTAAATATCCAGTTGCGTAAAATTCTAATAGAAAAATGAAATATTAATTCCATGCAAAGGACAGTTGTTGAAGCCCATACTTAACCAAAGCCAGAAGCAAACAGCCCCTGAAGAAGAAATATTGGTAAGGGGGATGTAGGTATATTCAGTGCTATGTTTCTATATCACAGGCAACAGGATCCTATATCTAATAATCTACTCAGAGTGACATATCATAAATGCAATAAAATGCATAAACCTGGGAGAACAATTTGATAAGTTTCTTAGACAGTTCAGCTCATAACCTGTGGGCCAAATTACAGGGAATGGTGATAGATCATAGGGAGCTGCCTTAGACAGAGTCAAACTATTGGTTCATCTAGATCAGTGTTTTCTACTCTGACTGGCAGCAGCTCTACAGGGTTTCAGACCTATTTGGAAATGCTGGGGTCTGAAGCTGGGACTTTGTGAATGCAAGAGATGCCCAACCACTTAGCTACTATCCTTCCCAAAGGATCTTCCTATGCTTTAAATACTAATCTACCTCACCCATGTGCAAAGCAGAGATGGAGGGAAAATTGAGGGCATAACATGAGCTGTGGAACCTGTCTCTCCTGCACACACACCCCATGCTTAGGGTTGCCAACTTTATAATTGGTTCCTTGCCCCTTTAACATCAGTTTTAGCTATAGCATTTAACAGATGCCATGAAAAACATCACCCAGCTTATTTCAGTGTATCAAACCTCTATTAAAAGGAAAGGCCAGGCTGATTTTGTGTCTTATCTTTCCTTAGTTAGTTGGCAACCCTGTCCCAACACTTACTTACCTGTGGTATTGGAGCTAGGGTGACCAGATACAAAAATTGATGAGGCTCTGGTACCTTTAATATTTGTGTAGAATACAGAATTTGCGGGTATATAAGAAATTCTCTCTATGGCACAACTCCTCAAGGTATAGGAGCCCTGTCCTCTTTTGCATCTGGCCACCTTGAGGAGCCCAGCTGGGAGAAAATTTACATTGGAGGAGCTAGTTTGCAGGACAGACAGGCAGGATGAGGGCTGGTGCCCAAATACCCTTTAAATCCCACCCCCACTTTGGACACAATTGGGGCAGGCCTGCATTTAAAGACCTGGGGTTGCTGCCATCACATTTATAAAGTTTTACATTTTGTACCGTGTTTGCATTTTATATTGTTTTTTATATTCTGTTTTGATTGTAAGCTACTTTGGATAGGCATTTGCTCAGAAAATCAGCCTTAAATTATTTTCAGTAAAGTAAATGTTTTCCCTTTACGTAAACACACTGGGAATTTTTATGCAAGGACAGTATACAAATATTATTATTATGCAATGCTTCCAGTTCCAGATCACTACCAAAGAGAGAGAAAGTTTTAAAAAGTAGCTTCGCAGGCTGAAGGACAAGATGGCAACTTCCCATTCCATGTACTGACTGGTAGGGCAGCATTCTCCCTCATACCAAATGGAATTAGGATAGCTTGGGGAGGAGTACAGGAATGACTTTGTGGCACACACTGTTCTGTCCTCCAAACCTTCAGCGTCACTCCCTTCCTCCTGCCCACTCCATCATTTGCCACTTGAGGAAGCTGCCACACTCTGCCTAATGGTAGGTAATTGTTTATTTTAGGAAGGGTTTTGGTGCTTCCACCTACCCAGATGACACATTATATTATTTAGTAAGGTAATCTGCGGGATGCAGGTGGCGCTGTGGGTTAAACCATAGAGCCTAGGGCTTGCCGATGAGAAGGTTGGCAGTTTGAATCCCCGCGGTGGGGTGAGCTCCCATTGCTCGGTCCCAGCTTCTGCCAACCTAGCAGTTCGAAAGCATGTCAAAGTGCAAGTAGATAAATAGGTACTGCTCCAGGCAGGAAGGTAAACGGCATTTCCATGTGCTGCTCTGGTTCACCAGAAAGCTGTCTGTGGACAAACGCCGGCTCCCTTGGCCTGAAACAAAATGAACGCCACAACCCCATAGTCGCCTTTGACTGGACTTAGCCGTCCAGGGGCCCTTTACCTTTACCTTTAGTACAAGTATAAAATATATCCAGCTCCACTAAAGTCTCTGTAGAGCCAAGTGATGCCCTGACATGCAGAACTGCAGCCCCCACTTCTAGTTTTGCTCTCGGTGTTCAAATGAGGATGGGGAATGTCCAAGATCCTTTATGCTTGTGGGCTTAACTTGGCCAGGAAAAAACACCTGAGAGAGGTACCTTGTAAGCTGCATCTGTAGAATGAGGGGCTGTGCTGAGGGTCCAATGGGAAGCCCCCGGGGCTCTCAACTGAGCTCCTGGCCTATCCTTAATGCAGAAAAAACAAGGTCTTGCTTTGACATTCAAGAAGTACTTTCACATGCCAATAAATCAAAGCAACACGGTGCTGCTTTTTCCTGAGCCACTTTTGTGACAATTGAAAACAGTTGGCCCTTTGCTCAAGACAGGGAAATTGCATTATCTGCATGCAAGTGATCACAGCAGATTTTTGGTTTGGTTTCTATTGTTGGGGGAGGGGTTGGAGCAATGCACACGGGCAAGCCCGCAATTGCCCTGGCATGATCAAAGAACAACTGTTTTCCCATGTCTTACAATTGACCAAAACAGCCCCACTGACAAGAGTAAAGGGACACGTGAAAGTAATCAGTGATCACAGTGCATTGGCAAGTACCTAAGGCAGTAAAGTACCCTGAAACTTGCAAAGTTAATGTGTTAACATATGTTAGCAGGAAGATTTTAGCCACAGATACTTCTTTACAGATGATGGTGATGATGCAAAGACTAACATTATCCCTTTTGAAAATGTGAGAAAATGAATGATTATAATTCAGTCTAATAAATATATATCTATACAGTATATAGGTGTACTTGAACCACAGCGCCACCTTTGGGTGTCCTTTATTTCTGCAATTGTGGCCTCAGCAGGACCAAAAGATTAGCTCAATGCAATATAATATTTTTGGGGATATATGATAAAAAGTATGTGTCTGGAAAAACATAAGGAAAAGCAAAATTACTTTTCCATGTTTTTGACAGCACCACTAAAATGTTGCGTTAAACAACTGTGTTTCAGATGAGAGAATGCAGTTGATACTTTTTTCTATTTATGCATATTGCGTCTTTTTATTTAGATTAATAGGAGTGCCTTTAAGAGGCTCTTCGTAGGCAGATGGTCAAGAGATGGAGCTTTCTCCACCACTCTGCATCTTTGTAAGACCACCTGTCCTTTGGGCAGGGGGCAGGTGGAGGTGATATACACTTCAGTAGCGTCACAATTGTTTATCTCCCCCCCCCCTCCGTTTTTACTGACCCTTTTCTTATGCTTTTAACTGGAAACCAGAAATGCAGAAAATATGCAGGCTATCATTTCCCATCACTTTTTATCCATACCAAGGAACATAGGATGCATCCCTAAACCAAGCCAGATCCACTGCTCCACCTATCTCAGTGTCACTACACTGACCTGCAACAGTTCTCCAGGGTTTCAGAAGGGGACATTCCCAGACCTACCTAAAGAGGCTGGTTTCTTCCAGGGACCCTCTGCATGTAAGGCAAATGCCCTACCACTGAGCTATGGCCCTTCCCTATCAGCTTCAGCAGCGATGGTGCAAATACTGTAGTCAAATATGTTGCATCCTGCACCAAAATGTCAGCACGACCTGCTCTTCTCATAGTAGCTTGCTCTGCAGAGTTTCACTAGGTGAAGCTTTCCTGGCATAGAAACATACCCTGCTGACTTGCAAAATAAAGGCATGGAAGGAGGAGGACTGTGTCAGGACCTGTAAACGGCTGCCCTGCGTGATAAGCCGACAGCTCCTCAGTAAAGGAGTTTCAAGCACTGGACTGATTCCTTTCATTCAGGATGACCATTGGTTCCTTCTGGACAGAAGGAAGTATGAGGGTTTCCTTTTCCAGTTGAACCTTGTTTGAACAATACATTTTTTCCTGGGGACTGATGCGTTCTTGGTTGCTTCTAATTTTGATTGATATTGAATGTTGTCAACTAACCAGAGTTCCCTAAATAGAGAAAACTGGATTGTTTTAACTATAATTAGTTAACAAATTAGAATATCAAACCATGGTTTGATCCTGGTTTGTTTGAATCAACCAGAATTAGGGGGGGGGGGCAGACACAGTTTCCTGCGTTTTGATGTCAGACGGAACTGTGGTTAGCTTAAAGGCAAAAGCACGAACTTCATCTTTAATCATATGTGAGGGAATTCAGGAACAGCACATGAGCCCAAGGCTTGCATACACCAAATCTCCTAATGACAAGCCATGGTTTTCCATTATGCTTGAACCAAGAGAGTGAGTCTGTGTCTATTAGCCGTGTGAGAAGCAAACACCAATACAGATACATCACTTTTCAGGTAGGTAGGTAGGTAGGTTTATTTCGGCCATGTGGCCCATATCACATCGCAAAACACATTCATCTAATACACACAGAGTAAAACAATTTAACAAATTTAAACAATACAGTACGAAACCAATTTTAAAACAACCCATTTACACCCTTCTATCTAAGTCACACTGAGATCTGAGTAGTCCAACTGAACTAGTTTTTTTAATTAAAATAAAAAATCTGTTAAAATTAATTTATCACCTATTTTATCGCCCCAATAATAGGTCTTAATTATTTTCTGCATTGTCATAAATGGGAACTTTCTCCCTGCCAAGGAAAGTGTTCTTATGTCTTTTTAAATGTGGAGCTGAATTATGTGTTAAGTGGGAGATGGGGTGATTTGGGGCACATAAATGTCGTGTGGGTAAGAGATGTTGAACCCTCCCA
The DNA here is from genome assembly GCF_009819535.1 of Lacerta agilis. Classification (NCBI taxonomy): domain Eukaryota; kingdom Metazoa; phylum Chordata; class Lepidosauria; order Squamata; family Lacertidae; genus Lacerta; species Lacerta agilis. The sequence goes on from NC_046317.1 coordinate 25,640,931, forward strand.
CCTGCTACTGCTCTCCCTATAGTTCCCTCTTCTGCCCCACCACTTTTCTTTCATCCAGTTTCACTGGAGTCAGGCTTTCGGTAGAAATTACCTGAAGGAAAAGTGGGAGGTGATGGGGATTTCAATACCCCTTCACCCATATATCTGTAAATTGCAATTCCACCTACCGCTATACAGTATATGGGATTCGGGGGAAGCAATGATTAAAAGCAGGGCTGGTCGAAGACATTTTGCTTCCTGAGGCAAAGGACAAGATGGCACCTCCCTCATTGCAACTGGACTGGCAGCTAAATCTTACTTCAATACTGACATTAGCAGTGTCCTCAGCTATTCTTGGGGGCAACAGGTTAGCTTTGAGGCCAAAGGGCAGGCTCCACAACACACATAGCTCTGTCACCAACACCTTGTTGCCACTTGTCCCCCGAATATCTACCACCTGAAGTTTTCACTTCATCCCTATGCCTAACAGTAGGGGCGGCACTCTTTCAAAGACAGACGTATGCTACTTTTTGCAAGTGGTTTGGCCACAGGAAGAAAAGTGACAAACCTATTACAGGTACTATTTTAGAAGTTCAGTGCTGCTTACAACCTACAATGTGGTTAATAGCTATCTTTAATTACATTCTAATAGAAAGACCTCTCAGGTAAGCTTAGGTTATCTGTGTTATTAAATTTCGCTGTTGGCGTTGCACATCATTTATATGATTATTCAGAAATCTGTTATCTATAGATAGGAAAGTAGCCTTAGGATATATACCGGTATACACACACACACACACACACACACACACACAATCTCCCTTCCAAAATATTTTGAGAGTTACAAACTTCTCCATGTCCAGACAGGGACACTGACTTTAAGTATGCCCCCCCCCCCCATAGAAAAATCTAGAAAAGGAGCATTATCCAGTCAAAGTTAGGAGTCTTAAGTTCTTATTGGGAGAGATTTGGAGTATGCTCAGCTCTCTCACTAAAATCAATGAGACTTAACAGTGCTGAATGCTGGCTGGCTTATCCTGGCCAACTGGCTAATTTCTGATATACAGCATGATGCTGTGCATATCTACTCAGAAGTAAGCCCTATTAAATTCATTGGGACTTACTCTTATGTCAGCACAGAGTTGCAGACTCTGATTTCTTTCACCATTTAGTTCAATATAGTGCAGTTCAGGTTGCAACTGCAAGCATAATTACACAGGAGTAAGACCAAGAGACTCTATGCACTTTTGAGCAAATATGCATTGGATCAGGCTACCCCCCCCCCAAAAAAAAAAATCAGGAGTGGAAGTCAGAACCATCCAAACCAATGGGCTTGCTTAGGATGGGCAGGAATATACGGTGTCTTCCCCATGTTTCCAGACCACATCATAGAATCATTGAATCTTAAGAGTTGGAAGGCACCCCAAGGATAATCTAGTCCAACCCCCTGCAATGCAGGAATCTCAGCTAAAGCATCCATGACAGATGGCCACCCAACCTCTGTTTAAAAACCTCCAAGGAAGGAGAGTTCACCACCTCTCTTATATCTTTGCTAACTACGGCTGCACACACCCCATACATTTAAAGCACATTTGTCGAGGGTGCTGGAGATTGCAGCTCTGAAATGGGTAAACTACACTTCCCAGTGCTCTTTGGGGGGGACGCCATGTGCTTTAAATGTATGGTGCATACACAGCCTTATAAAAAATGCAGCAAAAGTTCCGGCAAATTTTCCAAAAATATATTAATACTGAGTGAATAAATATCCCCCTCTGCTTTCCTTGCCTCGTTCATAAGGATGTGAAAGTGGGGAGGAGGCAGAGAGGGAATTCAGGTGATCTGAGGGGGAGCCAAAATTGTGGGGTAGGGTGCAAAATTCACCACTGCAAATTCACTCTAGCCATTTGGTAGCTGCCACTCTTTTCACTCAAAAGTTCCCAGAGTGTGAGGGCATCATGTCGCTCTTATGGGCGTGTTTGGAAAAGGACAGTTGGGCCCCATTTACACTATAAGTTTAAACTCCATTATACCAATTTAAACCATCATGGCTCCCCCCCCCCCCCAGAATTCTGGGAATGGTAGTTTGTTAAGGATGCTGAGCAGTGCTATTTTTCTAGAAAAAGAGGTACAGGAACTCACCATGAACGCCTCCCTTGTTCTCTTATAATGGCAATGGCACCCATCTGAGAGGTGATGGAACTGATTTTCTGGCGATTTCTGGCTGAAAAAAAGCCCTGATGCTGAGAGTTATTAGGAGACCCCATTCCCCACATAGAGCTACAGTTCTCATAATGATTTAGCAAGCAATCCTCTTTCCCAGGGAACTCTGGGAATTGTAGCTATGTGAGGGGAATATTGGGTAGATAGGGCTCAGCACTAAAACATTTTGTTAAGGTTTGAGACTGAAAATATTAACAATTATTTCAATAAAATCTAAGGTCAGGCTTTTGGACTTTGCCATGGTCCTTCCCCAAGCCCAGCCCACATTGAAATATTTTAGCTCATCTTTCTCCTGCCACATACCCTTGACATGGTGCTGCAAAACAAAATTTCACATAATATTTTTAGTGAGCAAATTAAGAGAACAAATAAAACAGGGACTTTAAAATGAATAAGTAAATTTGGCTAATTCAGTTGATCCAACTGGTTTTTGGTTTAGTTAGCACAAGGTATGTGTCACAATGGCATGATTCATCCTTTCTGGCATCATAACTAAACTGTTTTGGATCAATCACTACTGTTTCTTTAAGCCTGGCCTTAGTTCAGAATATTCCAGCAGTAAAATCTAATATGTTAGTCATTTCACTGTAAAGAACAGGAAATACCATAATTGTTTTGAATATTTTCAGAATGCAAAGTGACCATGGATTTCACTAGTTAATTTTAAGATAGTATTAGCTTGGGGGGCGGGGAGGAAGACCCTCGTCCCCGGGTTTTATATTTTCACTCACTCTTTCGCTGCAGTCTGGAATCAGCTCCGAAAATATACTTAAGAGAGTAGCTAATAAAGAACAATATCCAGGAATAATTTGTTCCACAGGAAGAATAAAAAGTTAAGCAACTTTAGCTTTCTTTTCTAAATGTTTCTGCCAAGTGAGTTTTAAAAATTCAGAGAGGATATTAGCATTGCACCCAAATGACTGCATACCCATCGACTGGTTCATTTTGATTGTTTCACTTCCTTTCTGACCAGATAAATATTTAGGGCAGCATTAAAATTTCTTCTTACAACTAGTGTCTCATAGTTAGTAAGTTCTAGCATATTTCCCTGTTATCAGCCCAGAAAGGGAATGAATTGTTTACTACCACATTGCCAACGACTATATATTGTGAAGTTTTGATAATTTCAAAACAGCATAAACAGTATTTACAATTGATGTCTTATTTTTGCCTGCTAGGAAGCAAGAAAGGCAGCAAGCTTAATGGTAAAGTGGTACCAGGATCAATCCCAAGGATCTTCAGGTAGGACTGGGAATGAAACCCTGGACAATACTGTGCGGAGAATACTGACCTAGCTCGATGAACCAACTGTCTGCTTTTGTTTAACGCAGCTTTGTATGTTACAAAAGTGGGGCCGTTGCTGTAGTTGAGCATCTGCCCTATTGGCCATCATGTTTCTCTACTTTTCCTGGGTGTCTTCCAACTGCTTCCCACTTCCTTCCAAAACATTGCGTGGAGACCTCAATGCAGGATTTCATTTGAGACGACTGTTCTCAGGTGTGGGGTTTACAAGCCAAAAAACGCCCTCCACTTTCAACCCTCCTCAGGGTCTTTTGAAGATGGCCATAGATGGTTCAGTCACTGGCTTCTCAAGTCAACAGAATCTTCTATGGATCAGAAAGACACATGGAATCCTCTTTGACATGTCCTCTGCAGAATAATTCATCCTGAATTCTGGGGAAGGATTGTAGCAATTGGTTTGCATGAAGAAGGCCCTGGCATTTCCAGGTAGGTCTGGGAAGGTCCCCTGCCTGAAACACTTGCAAAGCCACAGCCAGTTAGTACCAAGCTAGAGTGACCTAGGGCCTGATTCCGTATAAGTGTCATGGATTTGTTGGATGCAGCAGAATGGTGGGAGGAATCAGCTGGGGAAATTCCAAGGGATGAAGGCTCAGAGCCCAGGGATTGGTGGTAGGACAACAGTGAGTGGATAGAGGGAGAAGAGGGAGAAGATTAGGAGGAGGAGGTGTCAGAAGCTGAAGAGGTTACAGGGCTTAGTGAGCGATGGGAGTCTATGGCAGAGAGAGTCCAGAATCAGAGGCAGAAGCTGAAGCAGGAAAGGAGGGAGGCCAAGAGACAAATATGAGTCTGGCTGGTGAAGAAGTGCTGGCGTCTCTCCCTCCTGTTGTGACAAGCTCCCCTCTGCACTGGTCTCCCAGAACCAGGTGAGGCATGAAGAGAGCAGAGAAGTTAACTTCACGCAGGCACAGTTCCAGATTGCTTAGGGAAACCCTGGAGAGGAGGCGATTTAGCCAGCTGTGGGGAGCCAGGGACCTTCAATTTCTGCAAAACTGGTCGGAGATGACTTACTGCCTCATTAGGCCTGACACTCCTGTGCAGATCCTGTTTTTGCTAATAGTTAAGTCCAACTTGCTCTGCCCGATTTACTGCTGGCTTTCTCCTGTCAATAAGGCAACTCCCTATGTTCCCAAGTTGCATATTGGTTTCCTGCTTGAGCTACACGAAGACTTACGGGTGGCACACACTGTTTCAACAACATTTTAATATGAATCAGCTCCACAAGATGTGTCACTTCTGAAACAATTTTTCATTTTTGCATGTTATGTTCCTCTCCCCCCCCCGCCCCCTCCATTTCATTAGAGGAGTCTCTAATTGGAATCTGAAAATACGTCATAACCTAAGTGACCCTCCTTAAATCAAGCAGAAAGATGGTTGCGTAATCTGAGGTGTGGAGGCATGCTGATTTTTTTTGTTCTTAATCAATCGTCTGCTCTGCAAAATAGACTTTTAAAGTTGAGAACTTATGTAAAAAATAAAAAAATTAAAATCCAGAGTTTTCTAACACCATCTGATCTCTCTGAAGCAGCTAGAATGCAGGAATAAATTATCTCAAAGAACTCCAGTATTTATATTGAGATCAGTCTGGGAAAATGGATCCAAAAAAATTATGAGAGGGACAAATCCAGGGCAGGTGCTTTCAAATCAGGGGGGGGGGGAACTATTCTAAAGGAAACCAGAGTTTTCATGGCATCTAAAAGTAAAAGGGAAGCAGTATTTTGAAACTAGCAAAAAGCATAAGAAGTTTCTTCTGTAGAAATAGACCTTTATACCAGCTCTACAGTTCTATGATTCCAGAGCTGTGTTCTCGCCCCAGCTCTCTTTGACATATTATTCTATATTCTTCTCTCTGTTGCTGCCACATGCCTTCAACTCAACTGAAGGAGTGACGGGAGTCCGTTCAACCTGCCAAGACAAAAGTGTGGTGGGTTATTATCTGAGAGTGACTGCAGACAGTCAGGTTGTGTATCCACAGCAGTGACTGGACGACGAATGACCACTGGGAGGAAAACACCGTAGTGCATCTTTAGCAGCACAATGAGATGACTTCATCTGTCCCAGCTGCAACAAAACATGTCTCTGCAGCCACAGCAGGCACTGTAACTTTCCAATGGTTTGACTTCACCTCCAAAGGCACAAACTCTTCCACTGTGTCCCAAGATGCCAACCAACCAATGGTCCTAGATGTCGTGGCCAGCATGCAAATCATAGACTGAAAGTACATTTAAAGCACATTCCCCCTCACAGAATCATGGGGGGCTTTAGTTTGCATCTCACAAAGTTACAATTATTATCACCCCTAAACTACAGTTCCCAGGATTATGTGCTTTTAATTAATGGCATGTATGCAGTCTTGCCCGATATCCAAATATGGTTTGGTTCAAAATGAAGGCAGACCCAAGTTGCCTCAGAATCAAGAAACAGGAGGATTACCCCATTGAAAGGAAGTTCCAGCTTGAATCTCTCTCCTTACCTACCAAGAAACTCCTGCTTGAATCTCCCATGTCTATTCTCTGGTTTTGAAAACAATTGGTTACAGTCGTCAGGAACAGTGGCGTAGCTAGCCTCAGTGCTGCTGGGGGCGGCGTCACGATGCATGTGTGTGCAGAAAGGGGGAATTTCCCCCTTTCCGAGGCTTTTTTTTGGCGGGGGGTGGTGGCCAGCTAGGAGGGGGGGCAAGCGTGACACCCCCTCCTCGCTGGTCGGCCCCCCCCCGCCGGGAAAAAAGCGGCGGAAAGGGCAAAAAGAAGCAGAGCAAGCGCTTGAATGCGCCTGTTCTGCTTCCTTTTCCCGCCCCCCCCCCCCGCGTTTTTTTCGGCAGGGGGTGGTGGCTAGCGAGGAAGGGGTGACAGGTTTGACACCCCCCCTCGCTGGTCGGCCCCCCCTGCCGGAAAAAAGCGGAGGAAAGGGCAAAAAGAAGCAGAGCAAGCGCTTCAATGCGCCTGTTCTGCTTCCTTTCAGCGGGGCGGGGTGAGAGGGGCTGGCCAAAGTGTCACTACACCTCCCCTTGACCTAGGGGCGGCCCACCCCCCCTCGCCCCCACCCTGCGACGCCCCTGGTCAGGAAGAGCCATGTAGCCAAAGACAGAAAGGATAGACAAACCAACTAATCACAGACAACTAGGCAAATGAGGTTTTCCAATCCCATGCAAATGTAGGGATAATGACTTCATATTTTCTCCATGGCTGTGAACCCACATTCTACCCATGCCCTTTGTGTAAGATAGGCTTCCTACACAGGAAACTGAACTTACTCATATAACATCTGGAGGTTTGCTAACAGTAGTAGGGGGAAGGGTTGAGGCTTAAGAAAAGATGGAGCTGGTCTAATTAAGCTGGCCAAACTTAAGAAATCCAGCCAATTTCCATTAAAGGCGTCTTAAATTATGTCATCACCAATTTAGAGCTTCTAAAATTAAGATAAGTTGATGCATATGACAATAGGTCACCAGTGATTCAATAACTCTTCTGCTGCCTGCCTGGGACTGCAAAAAGAGGCACACCAGTCAAATTGTTGTGCAAGCCTACCCAATAGGCCAATCCAGTGGAAGTTGTATCATGCAATGCCCCGGGAAGGGAATAATGCTTGAATGAGACCTAACTGCAGCAGACTGCACACACTTGCCACTTCGCGATTGCAAAGTCTTGTGACAATCTCGCAATTAAAAGCTACTCTTAATGGAAAAGAACGCCGTCGGATAATGGCTTCCTGCCGTTAAATAGATATCGTGGCAAAGTTGTGGTATTTATAGAAAGTCAACAAGAAGACAAAGCCAGGAGATTTATTTTCAGAGTCAGTATCCTGGATCCTGAGATTCTCTTGCAATTGCTTTGCATATTTCTATTTTACTACATGACTGATGAAAATGGAATTATTTTTGCCTTGATGTATGTTGGTGCAGCAAAGTGACAGTTGCTCATCTTACCGTTACTGAATAGCTGCACTCTGCTTGGCTGAAGGAAAGAGATTTATGTTGTGGTTCATCCAATCAGAAAGCAGCTAATCCATTTAAACATGGCCTGTATATTTTATTCACTGTAATAGTATTTCTGTTAAGGAAGGAAGGCCTGATGTTTTTGGTTTCTAGGTAGCCTCCGATTAGAAGTTTATAAACTCGTAAGTAAAAGAGGAGAAACTCTATATCCACCATACTTGCCACATTCCAGTTGGACATCTCCAGAAACAATTTAACATTGTGTTTTTGACTGATAAAACCCTAAGGATGGAATCCTGTGTTTGCTTATTGGGGGGGGGGGTTCATTGAAAAAGACTGGGTTGCATCCAGAGTGCAGGGACAATTGTGCAAAGGGAATTTCCTCATCCCTTCATCTCCAGTGCAGAGTAAAGGTAAAGGGACCCCTGACCGTTAGGTCCAGTTGCGGACGACTCTGGGGTTGCGGCGCTCATCTCGCTTTACTGGCCGAGGGAGCCGGCGTACAGCTTCCGGGTCATGTGGCCAGCATGACTAAGCCGCTTCTGGCAAACCAGAGCAGCACACAGAAAAGCCCTTTAGCTTCCCGCTGGAGCGGTACCTATTTATCTACTTGCACTTTGACATGCTTTCGAACTGCTAGGTTGGCAGGACCAGTGCAGAGTGCTGTACCCCCAAAAAATTTCCAGGGAGCCAGGGGGGCTGCTTCTGGTCAGTGGGAGTGCTGGCAGCAGTGGGGAGAGGAGAAGCAGGGCAAACTCGGCAGAGGAAGGTTAAAAAGCCAAGAAAAGCATTGCCCGATGATTTCTGCAGATCAAGCCGGCACTAGAGACTCAGGAGGAAGGCCGGCTAGTGAGGAATCTAAGGACCAGGCTTCGAAAGGGTTAGGCCCAAAGTACATACCTAACACACAATGAAGAGTACACTTTTAATGGCATGTACGAAATGCCATTTTCAGTGGCTAGCCCACAATTACGGAACGTAGCAATGCATCAAAATGGACTGGTGCTGTTATGTGGAGGTAGCTTAGGATAGGGTCAGGCTGCCACAAAGTACAGCACCCGATCATCATGCGATCTGTCATCTGGCTTAGAAAGTTTCCACAAAAGGCCATCTGCTACCAGGAACAGATTTATCTCTTTTAGCTGGGGGATGGGTATATATTAATCTCTCATTTATGTTCCTAGGCCAAGTCCCACCATAACGGAGGCAGGTTGACACCCTGGTTCAGAGCCAAGCAGCCTAGAAACTAGTGGATCCTTACATGACAAAAATGCACGCTGGATCTGCTAGGCGACTGTTGCAGATGAAGAGTTGGCGGTTGAAGGATTCTGTGCTTTGTCTTATCACTCCTCCCAACAGTGAACACATCTTGTGAGTAACAATAGGGAAGCAGCCCAAACAGGTGCCTGAGACGCAAGAGTGAAGTAACAGCATGATCAAGGGAGGCCGAAGTTCTGCAGAAGTAGAGGGGGTTTGGGGGAGGGATAATCTTAGGGAACCTTACACTCAGTAAGAACTGAGTGTGCTCCGTGGGCACAGAATGTTTGTTGTGAGGAAATGGAAATCTAAGGGGAAGAGAGGATGGAATGGAATAAGGAAAGGGCATCAAAATACATCATCATCACCATCAATTAAATTTCTATACCGCTCTTCCTCCAAGCATCTCAGGGCAGCTTACAATATAAAGGCATACAAACAAAAACAACTATCTCTCCCCTCCCTCAAGTTTAAAAGGCCCTAGATCATGACCTTAGTTTATTCCACGTTTGTCAGATGGGCCTTAATTAATGAGAGTAAAAGTAGCTTGCTGTACCGTTGTTAAGAAGTTGCATGTGATTGCTTTAAAAAGGCTTGTGCCATGTGCCTCAGCTAATCATAAAGCAGCTTACTTTAGAAATGTGCTCTTTTAAAATAAAATAATAATAAAGAGTTCTGAGCTTTTTGAAAGCAAACTAGCTTTGGATTGGTTCGAGTTCTGCTTTAACTTTAATCAGTAATTAAGGGTCAGCCATCCAGTAAACTCATTAGTTTACACCAATTACATTGGGTATAGTAACTAATGATTCCTAGGATCATGCCACTTATTTCCAAGCTTTCAAAGTATAATTATGGTGTAAATCAGATAGAGCGTAAATCTTTTCCATACGTTTTGGTTGGTAATTGAGGGATAAAATGGTTTCCAAATGTATTCTCTCTCTTCCCCCCCCCCCACACACCCAACTTTTCGTTTTTTTGTTCTGCAATAGATTTCTCCTGGGACTCTTTAAAGCATACGGAAAAGGTGATGTCAACAGCACTATATGCTGGGCAAATGGAGACGGGACTAATTAATAGAGATACAAAAGAAAATATTTCCCCTTTCAAATTTTTGGTTCAGACATTAAACGCAGGCGTTGCACCTCAGTCCTGAGATGAAGGAAAGCAGGTCAATGAACACCTCAGTTTCATCCCCCCCCCACCACCAAAAAATAGATAGATAGGTGAATTTTAAAATCTGTTATGTGTAATGCATAACTGCTAGTGCCACTGCTCCTGCTTTTAAAATGATTTAGTCTCTGGAGCATTTCCCTTTGAAGTTTAATATGTAGTTTCATGTCTGCACAACATTTTCAATGCATTAAACAAATTAGTCTCTGGTTACAAAAGTTTTTCGACGTTTTCAAGTTGCCACTTAACTAAATCCATTATGTGTCAACGAAGCTGATCATTTAAAAGAGCGAACTTTTTGGAATGATTAATAAATAAAACAGCTTCTCTCAACCTAAGTGTTTACTTGAAAGCAATCCACTTTAGAAAGACATTAATATCCCTTCGAATTATTATTAGAATAATTGCTTTTACTCGTCTTAGAACAACACACTTTCCCCTCCTCATTTCCCTTCAGCTCAGACAGCTTTTCACTCAGATGGAAACTTCCTATTATTTGTCCCCAACCCACCCCCCGCCCAGCAAAATGAAGAATAGGAATTATACACTTTTCACTAAGGAATAATTAATATGTCTCAAGTATTAGAAGAGAGAATTGCAGTGTGACTTTGAATGGTAGCCTCTGAGGAGTAGCATTGTTTGTTCTCTCCGGTCTTTAATGAGCTTTAGTAAATGGCCAGGAAAAATTACCTTCTTTCTGTAATATGAGAGAAGTGAAGAATGAAGAGAAGCTATAGAATCCCTAAGAGAAAAGCAGGCAGAGCTTGGCAAACATACACACCCGATTTTATGGCTGTGATTCTCTCTCTCTCTCTCTCTCTCTACCGTGGGTTTTTCTTTTTGGGCTGTGGTCCCCAGATACATTTCCCACTCCTACTGCAATTAAAACATAAAGAATTGTTTTTTAACGTTTGTACATCACCAAATGAGACAGAATCCCACCCCCCACCCCGTGGCTTTCCTCAATATGCTGACAGGATCTGGCTTGTGTTCGGGGACAATTACATTTGGCTGAGTGCTCGCGAGTCTTTCTGTCTATTTTTCTTGTAAAAGTCTGTAAAAGTTTCTGTTTCTGTCCTTATTTTCATATTCGGAACCTGTAAGCTGTCACGTTTTTGGAATCAAATGGGCCGGTTTCCTTAGCCTCGCAGTTGCCCCCCCCCAAAAAAAGTAAAGTGATTTGGACGTTTCACAAGTGGAACCTGAAACAAAATGGCCCTCAAAGAGCAGGGAAGTCAGAGAATTTCAACAGAATCAGAAGTGGAAATGGCTTATTTATCCCATGTCCAGCACGGAAATCAATGCAGCAGCAGCAGCAGCAGCAACAACAACAACAACAACATGTTAAAGCTTATTACAGTAGTTGCTTTTTCTGCCACGGAAACTCAAATGTAATGACTATGTAATTTGCATAATTCATTAAGTAAATTGCATGTTATGTAATTTGCCACAGTGGACAGGCACTAATAAAATTCAAATCCTTAAGCAGTTTACACTAGAAAAATACAATGAAAATGCGAACAACATTTGATAAAATCACCGTTAACAAGTTCATTAAGGTGAAGCAGCCATAGGAGCCAACTCCTAGCGACTGGGGGTGGTGGTCTTTGTCCCTCAATAAAATATTTGAGGGGGCCACCCCCCTCAAAAAGTTGATGGGCATTGCCATTCAAATGGTGTGTGTGCACTGCATCATGTGATCAATCAATCAATAACAATTTATTCGACCGTCAGTCAGAACACAATCATCCATACAAATTTTAAAAACCTGAGACAACTCAGAGGGGTTTACACTAAAACATACAGTAAAAGTAAATTATACATAAAAACCCATATCGATACCATCGATTTTGACCTTACGCTGTTTAAGGGCCAAAAAAAGAAATTTGGCCACCTCAAAAGTTGTGGTGCCAGTAAAATTATTCAGCAAAAACGAAACCTGACATTCTCCATCTACCAGGCTACAAAGTCGGGATGATATGGGATTGGGGGGCCAACTCCCATCTCTTGCGGGGGTGCATTTAGTGCCAGCGCCATCCGTTAAGAGTTTTGGTGTAATCTTTGACAGCTCCCTTTCTATGGAGGTGCAGGTTGCAGCCACAGCAAAGGTGGCATTTTTCCATCTCCGCCGCATTAAGCAGTTGGCTCCTTACCTTTCTTGCCCTGACCTATCCACTGTGATCTACGCGACGGTCACCTCCAGGCTTGATTATTGTAACTCACTCTACGTGGGGCTGCCCTTGAGACTGACCCAGAAATTCCAGCGGGTGTAGAAGGCCGCGGCAAGACTCCTTATGGGATCCTCGCCAGAGGATTACATCCACCCGGTGCTATACCAGCTGCACTGGCTCCCGGTGGAGTACAGGATCAGGTTTAAGGTGCTGGTTTTAACCTTTTAAGCCCAATGTGTCCTAGGACCCTCGTACCTACAGGACCGCCTCTCCGGGTATGTCCCACGGAGGACCTTACGGTCTTCAAATAAAAACATCTTGGAGATCCTGGGCCACAGGGAGGTTAGGCTGGCCTCGACCAGAGCCAGGGCTTTTTTGGCCGTGGCCCCGATCTGGTGGAATGCTCTGTCACAAGAGACTAGGGCCTTCCGCAGGGCCTGCAAGACGGAGCTGTTCCGCCAGGCCCTTGGCCAAGGCACAGTCTGACCCCCTCTCTCCTGTAATCCTCATAGAACTCTAACCCAGTGGTTGCCAGTATTTGATTCTGAATTGATTTTAGAATGTATTTTAATTAATTGACTTGAGATTTTATGTACAGTGGTGCCTCACAAGATGAAATTAATTCGTTCTGCGAGTGCTGTCGTCTAGCGAAAATTTCGTCTTGCGAAGCATGGACGGGGGAAGAGCGGTTTGACGGGGAGAAAATCGTGAAAATTTTTCGTCTTGCGAGTCATCCTTTCGTTAGCGAATGCCTTTTGTCTAGCGAGTTTTTCGTCTAGCGAGGCATTCGTCTTGCGAGGTACCACTGTACATTGTGCTATTTTTACTTGTTGTTAGCTGCTCTGAGCCCGGCTTTGGCCAGGGAGGGCGGGATACGAATAAAAATTTATTATTATTATTATTATTATTATTATTATTATTATTATTATTATTATTATTATTATTTTAGTAGTAGTAGTAGTAGTAGTATTATAAAGCTCCTGTACCTCTTTAACGATAGTAGGGAGTTTTGGACAAAGCGGAAGTGAGCAAAGCTGAACCTTTCAGTAGTACAGACGTGGTGTCCTTTGCATTCTGTCGCTCAGCCTATAACACCAGAGGGGTTTTGAATGGGAACTCAGAGGAACCAAATTCCCTTAGCTTTTTTAAATTATTATTTTTTTCCCTCTGGGGCAGCTGGAATGGCTATACATCCAATGCCATAGCCCCAAATCCACCTATATCTGTAATCAATAAAGTTGTGGCCATTTCTAACCCAGAATATTACCTGCTTGAGTTTATTAATCTCATTCTACATTCAGCCGCTGTCCGGTGTGGGGGGTGGTAACACCGCAACTGGGCCTGAAATAAAGAAACAAACTTTGTGGTGATTTCCCCCACGTTTCTTCATACTGAAATATGGCGGCCCCATATAATACTCATGGGAAAGCAGCAAATGCTGCTCTACAGGGGTCCCCAAACTAAGGCCCAGGGGCCCAATCACCTTCTAAATGGGGCCCACAGATGGTCCAGGAATCAGCATGTTTTTACATGAGTAGAATGTGTGCTTTTATTTAAAATGCACCTCTGGGTTATTTGTGGGGCATAGGAATTTGTTCATATATTTTTTTCCAAAATATAGTCCGGCCCCCCACAAGGTCTGAGGGACAGTGGACCCGGCCCCCTGCTGATAAAGTTCGCTGACCCCTGGTCTAGGAGATATAGGAAAGGTGTGTGGGCTGCACTCAACAAATGAGTTGCAAATGTGCCATTTTGGGTGCCAGAAACTAATTAGTCAGAAAGATCCTCAGATGCAACACAGCTTCGCTTTCCAGAACTGCAAAATAACAAGCATGTTTCAGACCAGAAGACACACACACACACACACACACACACACACACACAGGAACTCTTTCTTCCTCCTGTGACTTTCCAAGTTATATCTCCCCGGTTGCCTGTGAACATCCAGAATGTTATTATTTGAGATTGTTATACTATCAGCTTTAAAATTTTATAAGCCATACAATAGCACAGGTGTCAGCCTGAAAACTTAAAGAGGGTTAATAAAGAAATCCTAGATAAAGTGTGAGCCAAGGTGGGGCAGGAGGGTGGGCATTGTTGAGGTTTTTAAAAAATATAAATAGACAGACACATACAGATAAAAACCAGAAGCCTATCTCAAAGCTGCTGAAAGGATTATGTTACGGTTCCTGCGAATCCTCCCAGATCTTTGCATTTGTGCTCTGAACTAGACAACCTGACTTGTGAATTAATTAACTGAAAATTATACCACTTTTTATTTTTTTAAAAACTCTCTAAATGGGTTGCATTATTATTATTATAATGGTTAAAATCTTGAAATTTGCTGATGACACAACAGTTATTGGGCTTATCCAGGAGGACGATGAATCTGTATATAGGCAGGAAGGAGACCATCTTGTTTCGTGGTGCACCAGAAATAATTTGGTACTAAATGCCCAAAAGACAGTAGAAATGGTAATTGATTTCAGAAGGCACTCTTCCGTCCTGCCACCACTTTCCATCCTTGGTAACATGGTTGTACTAGTAGAGTCTTTTAAGTTCCTGGACTCTATAATTTCTCAAAACTTAAATTGGTCAAGCAACATCAATAGTATTATTAAAAAGGTCCACCAGAGGTTGTATTTCCTGTGTAAACTAAGGAAATTTTAATTGCCCCAGGAAGTGTTGATCTAATTTTACAGAGGCATCATTGAAACTGTTCTCTGCATTTCTATTACTGCTTGGTACGGTACAGCCTCCAAGATAGACAAGAAAAGGCTTCAACGAGCTGTAAGAATTGCAGAAAGGGTAATTGGTGCTAGCTTGCCTACAATAGAGACAATCTATGCTACCCGAGTTAGGAAGAGAGCAGAGAGAATTGTAACAGATCCTTTACATCCCGGTCATCATCTGCTTGATTTACTTCCATCTGGACGTCGCTACAGGACTTCATATACAAAATCGGCCAGGCACAAGAATAGTTTTTTCCCTTGTGCCATTAAATTGTTAAATTCGTAGTTGTGTAGCTGAAGGGGAGGTCAATTATGGGTGGGGTTTCTTTGCTTCTTTGTATTGTGAGTGGAACAGTGTTTGTATGTTTACATTGCAATGTAGCCGAAACAAATTCCAAGTATGTTGGAAAATGTACTTGGCCAATAATAAATTATTCCTTATTCCTTATTGTTTATACCCCGCCCATGTGGCTGGGTTTCCTCAGTCACTCTAGGCAGCTTCCAACAAAAGATTAAAAAGACATTAAAACATCAGACATAAAAAAATCCCTAAACAGTGCTGCCTTCAGATGTCTTCTAAACATCAGATAGTTGTACAGGTAGCTTAAAAACAATACAGGTGCAATATTCAATGACATTTCCTTAAAAAAAACTGATACAAAGAAAACACAAATAAAGCAAAGCAACAAACAAAATGAAAAAGTAAAAGTCACAGTCCAGGAAATCTTGGGTGATCCTATACCGACTTTCTCAAACTTGGGTTGCCATCATCCTTAGCTACAAGCACCAGCGGTTACTTTATGTGTTTCAATGCACATTTTTCTGGTGCTGTAGGCTTGGCTACTTAAATAGGCTAGTTTTCGCCTTTTAGTTTATGATGTACGGTAATCCAGGGTGCTTTAAGGCAGACGGGATTCTCAATGGCATCCCCCCCTTTTCTTTCCTCCTTAAAACAATGATCGCACAAACAATCTCGTAAAAGGTAAAAACAAAAACTAAACTAAGGTAAAAACAACCCAAAACCATTTACTCGCTCAAAGTTGCGAAATAACAGCTACAGCAGCTTTGTTCAGACAGGCTCAAAATGGTAATTCAGTTCCAAAGACATGCTTAAGATAAGAGCCTGAGCTGTAACTCAGACTTAGTTGTTCTCACATTTCTGGCTTGGTGGTGATGAGATGAAGACGTAAGAGGGAAGAGAAGCAAAAGATATTGTGCCCATTCAGGTAAGGGGAATATATATGACTATGTAGGAGTGGCTCTCAGAATCCTCTCTAGCAAACCTACAGGAAAACTCTGTGAGCTACAGCTCCTATCATGTGCCTATCTAGCAAACATGCATGGTTGGTTTGACTGCATTGCAAATATCCCACACCGCCAACTCAAAATGTCTCTGTCGCCCTAAGATACTGGTCCTTATCCACCCCACCACTGTGCCCAGACGACAGTCCGGATCATGCCCGGCCTCTGGTGTTACAGAGAAGTAGAACTGCATGTCATCAGCATATGGCCGACACTTTTGTCTTTTGGCTCTCTATATGATTCGGAGAAATCAGGAATCGCAATTCAGAAACAGCAATGGGAAAGGTTTGGGGGTGTTTGTTTGTTTGTTTGTTAAAACGGAACTGCAAATGGCAGATTGCTGAGATCTGAGGATGACACAAGATAGGAGTTTCCAGAAATGTCAATAAACTGAGACTTCATGACTGATGGAGAAAGCCAAGGCAGTATGCTGAAGTATGTTGCCTGTCCACCTTGAACATTGAGGATTATGATTTACGTGGCACTTAACCCCTGCTATGCAGAGCAGAGAATTAATTTGCTAAGAGGAGGCCATCAATGGGCTGTGCCCCCACACAGCTCTTTTATGTCTCTCTTTTATCAAACACTCTGCAACTTGTTTTAAAAGTTTAATGCATAGTGTGGCTTGATTTCAATCTCCTGAAATGAAGATGTGTTCCCACTAAGAGCCTCCTGAAACATCCCTGCGTAGCACAGAAAGGCAAGGTTTTTAGGGTCATGCCATGCATTTCCCCCAACCCTAATCTTGTCCTTATAAGACACCCGCATGCTTGAGGAGGCCACCTTCCTCTCTCCTCCTGCCTTCTGTTTCTCCCCATTTTCCCATTCAGCTCGCATCCTTGCATTCCAGGGATCAGCCATAGGCTAAATTGAGAGACTCACACAGTCTGCTAGATCACAATTTCATTTTAGACAGGAAAATGAACTGTGAACCCCAACATTTGGGATCCCTCTCCAAACTGGTGCCAAAGTCTTGCAGGTGTGTGTGTGTGTGTGTGTGTGTGTGTGTGTGTGTGTGTAGTGTTTTGCACCACTTCCAAGGCGGAAATCAGAGTTACCCACAGACATTATAGATTTTTATCACTGCTGCGATGGTGCAGCATTGCACATTCCTCCAAACAAAAGGGAGAAGCAAAGACTCCCAGCTCCTCTCTTTGGTATTCCATGTTATCATGGAACCACAAGACGAGTTATTCTAACATCTTATCACTCTGCCTTCAATCCTGGAACCTGGTAGATCCTTCTTGGGCCATCTTGGGTATTATTATTATTTAAAAAAACAAATGTTTTTAACTTACAGCGATATAAACTTCTGCATACCAACAAAATCCCCAACAAATATAGAAACTATTCCCTTAATTTAGGGCAATGGGAATCTCCCCTTTTAAACTACTAGAGCAGGATATAGTTCCTGCTAAAAGAACAGTAACGGGTAGATTAGAGGAGATGGACTTGCAGCAGAAAATGGTGTTGGGTAATGGTACCTGTTCACCTCTAAACCTTGGTTTACTACCCCCCCCTAAAACTCCCAAATTATTTGAATTCCTTAACTTCCTCAGCTCATAGATATGCCTTTATAAAGGCAAGATTTAACACCTTCCCATCCAACGTGTTGGGAAATAGATTCTCCAATGGACAACTATCGCTCTTATGTGACTGTAATTGCAGAGCACCAGAATCGGTGTATCACATAATCTTTGATTGTCCTCTTCACTCATCGTCCAGGAGTAAGTTTTTTGCTCCATATTTAAAGGGAATTGCCGGTGACTCGAACGAAGCCAAACTGAGATACCTACTGAATGATGAAGACCCTCCAAGATCACTTACAGTTGCTAGATTTCTGATCACCGTCCTATCCCAAAAGAAGAAAAACGGACTTCTGGGCGGATTGGACATTCCTTTTAAATCATGACTCAGGATGTAATTATGTGTTACCTTAATTGACGTTTATAATTTTATAAATAGGGGGTGATGTTTTATGTTGTAAATTTACTGCTTAGTCTGTTACTTTAAAGTCCTTTCGAAGTTCTAAGTAGAAAGGCTAAGTATATATATGTTGTTTGAAAAATCGTGCGCGATGGGCCAATGGCCGTAATAATAAATATCTATCTATCTAAACCATTCCCTTAATTTAGGGAGGCCCCATTTGACTTCCTTTACTCCCACCCCCGGTAAACTTTTATTAACACTTTTCACATTACAATAAAAGACAAACTAATTACACACACACACAAAAAGAAAAAGAATAGAAGAACAGAGAAAAGATAGAATCCTGACTCACAGATATATCTTAACTTTTGTCCCATACAGAAAAGCAGCTCACACCCTCTCTTCTCCCAGCTTCTCACCCTGAGAGATTTCCCCTTCCCAGTCTCTCACGCAGGGTCCTTCATCTGTAGCCCCACTTGACTTCCAAGCAGGTGGGCATTTGACCACCTGTGTTTACTAATGGAATTGCCTTCTTTCGGGTGAGACTGTTTGCCCATCTAATCCAGAACAGTCTCTCTGACTAGCAGTGGCACAGCAGGGTCCTAGGCAGAGGTCCTTCACATCACCTGCTGCCTGTTCCTTTTAATGCTAAGGATTGGACCTTCTGCATTCAAAGCATGTCCTTTACCACCGAGCCTTGATCTCGCCCTCATTCAAATATGATCGCTTGAGTCCTGCCAAGGGAAGGGACCAGTACCCCCAAGGGAACACTGCGTCATTCAATCCTCTTCATTCAAGGAAGTCGGCAAAGTATCACCTTTGAAATGCCAAAGCGGCTATGCCAGAGATAAGAAGATACAGAGAGATCACTCAGCAAACATACCGAACCATTCCCCTGGAGGCCGCAGGTTAATATCCAGCCAGGTGAATTGTAATTAAACACAGCCATTTTATAGTAACGTATGGGAAACACATTGTTCGTCTCTGTTCACTTCCAAATTGGCAGATATTTGCTTCATTACTCTGTGGCTGCCAGCACAGCTTACAAAGCATCAGCCTGGGTTGGACAATGACCTTTGTCTGTCAACCTTAGAAAGGGTCTCTCCAAATTAGGGATGATTAACACTCAGGAGAAGTTTGTTCTGTAAAGACGCTGTAGAATCTCTCCAGGCTTGGGAACCACAGTTTCCATCTGGCAAGTTAGCCACACATTTAAACACTATTGATTTTTAATTTTTTTGCCTTTGGAAAAAAGAAAACAAAAGTTCTGGGGGTGGAGGGGGTGGGGAACGACCATCAGGAATGGCCTGTTTCTGTTCCATTTATTTTTCAGACAGGCTACTTACCTAATTACTGGATCTTAAAAAGAACACTGAACAGCAGTGCACATTGGGCCTATCAGACACACACACTGCGGGCATGCCATAAAAGTTGAAAGAGTGGAAGGAGGCGCATGGCAGAAAATCAAAAGTGAAAAAGTTAGCATTTGCTCCAAGCCGGGTATTCATAACTTAACAACTGTGGGTTTAGAAGAAGATTGGGGCATAGGGACCGAATGTAATGGTTCCTACCCCAACACAGAATTAAAGGTGCTTAAGACTTTTGAAATCAACATCTTTGCTGTGGCCAAAAACATGTTTTCTTGATGTAAACATAACTAACACAGGACCGTCTGTAGCCAGAATACAGTATCTTTAACCCACTTCCCCCTTTACTTCCTGAACCTTAAAACACACACACACACACACAACCTTGTGTAATTGCAAACAGTGTATTGTACCTCACCAACACAGTGGGACAGGGGTAACTGGCATGGTGACTTTGGGGAGTTGCGGGCCTACCGTAGTTTCCACCGTCCCTGTCTATTGTCATGGACTGGTTGGATACAAAGGAATGGTGGGAGGAACCAGCAAGGGAACAAGGCTCAGAGCCCAGGGAGCAGTGGTGGGATGACTATGAGGGGTCAGAGGGATAGGACTGGCAGGAGGTGTTGTCACAAGCTGAAGAGGTAACAGAGTTTAGTGAGCACGGAGAGTCTGTAGCAGAGAGAAGTCCAGAAGCTGAACCGAGAGAAGAGGGAGACCAAGAAGCAGAGATGGGTCAGGCTTCTGAAGAGGCATGGGTGTTGCTCTCTCCTACTGCGTCCAGCTCCCCTCTCCCAGAATCAGGAGGGGCATGAAATGGGAGGAGCAAAGGCAGGCGCAGTCTCTGATTGCTTGGGGAAAAACACGGAGAAGAGTGCGGGGATTCGGTGCTGGAGCTTCTCGTGTGTAAGTTTAGGCTACCTACACACGGGAAATCAGTTGCCGGGGAAATGCAGCCAGCGTTCCACGTGCGTATTGGCACGGGCGCCGGCCAAGCCTCATAATCTGAAGTTGCGTGAGTAAGTCGGAAATGATGATGCCTCGAAACTAAACTTGAAACCACTTGCGACCTCCTGTAATGTTACTAAAGCAAAAGGCGACCAAACTAAGGGCAAAGTTAAAGCACTAAGTGAAACCCCTAACGTTTTTTAAATTAAATCTTTTTACCTTTTCCCCAATAAAGACAGACACCGATATTTCTTTTATGGCTTTGGCTGACCCACATAGGCTCTTACACTTTACTGTTCCTAGCCCTATGCTAAGCTTTCCCTAAACTAACAGTCCCTGCACCGCCAAATCTTCTGCAATGCTAAGGCTAGCTAGATCTATACCGCCAAATCTTCCGCAATCTAAACCTATGCTAGGTCTAAAGGCTATCTAACCTTTACCGCCAAATCTTCCGCGAGCTAGACCCTAACTACCACCTGCACGCGCTTCCAACCCGTCCAGCCCGTCCAACCCGCAGCCCCAAAAACCCCTTAAACTAAACTGAACTAAGAAACTAAAAGGTGAAAGACCTAAAACAAAAGACGTGCCTAAGTGGGGAGCCTCAGCCTTTTACTGATAACCATGTGTGACATCACGATTGATATATTACCAATAGAAATGCTGTTGCTGCCTCCCAAAAAGGCGGGAAGCAGAATAAACGTCCATTGACAACTTCAAAAACCTCTGGAACTACAATTTTTAGGCGGAGTGATCTCAGTGGCAAAGTGCCCACTGAGTCTTACTTTTACTTTCACTTTTAAACGGAAGGATACGAAAAGTAGTTCATAATAAACATTAATATAAACAAATAACCGCGGATTCTAACGAATCCACGAAGTGTATTCCCACAGAAGAGGAGACATAGGCGGCTGCGGGGAGAGCAGTCTCGACAGCTGCTTCACAGGCGCAAGACCTGACGGAGATGAGTTGCTCTGCTAGTTGGGCCTGACACTCCCGTGTAGATCCTGTTTTGCTAATAAAGAGTTAACTCCAACTCACTCGGTGTGATTTACTGCTGCTCGCTCCTGTCATCTATTGACTGCTCTGGCAGAGGCTGGCTGGGAGCTGGAGTCCAACAAAGCATAGAGGGCAACCTGTTAGCTATCCTTGCTAGCAAGTGAAGTAGCCATCAGGAGCCAAGGAGGGAACCATACCTTGATAGAAGTACACAGTTTCTGCATGCAGAAGGGCTCAGAGTCAGATCCCAGCATCTCCAGTTAAATGTATGTATTTATGTATAAAGCATTTATATACTGGAGCAGATAGCACAGTGTTCCAACCTCGTCACCAGTAGCTTGAACTGCAAAACACCAACGATCTTGCTTCTGGAAGGGCAGTGGAAATGAATGACCCTCCTGGCTGCTCCTGTTTATATGACACATTCTAACACTGGATGGTATTCAGCCAATCCCATTGCTCATCAACTTGTGGAGGCCGTCTGTCCAAAGCGGGGAGCTTCCTGTACCCCTGGAGACTCCTGTTCATAAGTTCCCCACTTCAGATGGACAGCCTCCAGGAGTTTAGGCTTAACTTCTAAGCCAAATTCCTAAAAAGGGCTTTGGTGCTGTTCTTCCACAAGTGTCTTTTTGCTCATGAGAACGAACACAGCTTGGCATGAAAGGATTTAAAACGGGAGAATCTGGACCCCCTTGGTTCCCTCAATCATCTGAAAAGTTTACAAATCACATTCTGTGCACATAGGAACCCGCATAATGCACAAGCAATATTGCTAATAAAGCAGCAATAAAAATCCAATAACTACCGCAATTGAAAGGCGATAACAAAAATGATGGCTGCAGAAACTCTGTTGCATGATTCGCACAATATTCCCCAGTTATTTATGTAGATGTAGTCAACATAGGTATGACACCTGAGACCCCAGCCTGGCTCCAAGTATTTTGGTTTGTTGGCAGGGCGGGGGAGGAACTCTGTGCAGGTTGTCCTTAGTCGGCTTGTGTACTTCTTTGCAGGCATAAACTCTCCATCATCGCCATTTTAGTGATGCTAGCTCTGCCACTGATGTTGATATGTCAGAGGTCGGATTGCATCATTAAGACAGTGGTGCTGGCTAATCTGGTTATATGGCCTTAAGCTCTGTTTAGCACTTCTGCTGGGCACCAACATGCACATGATTCATGCCACAGTTGAGCCAACATGCTTTTTTTAAAGCTATTTTTGGGAACATCTCCCCGCCCCCCAAAAAACAGTTTTGGGGCTTTTTAAAAAAGCATTAAAAAAAAAATCTCCCTACTTGCCATATGTTCAGATTTTCCTGGACATTTTGACGATTCAGCAACAATCTGCCCGGACGCCATTTTTGCAGCCCTAATCTAACCCAATATTGTCTTTTCCAGGTGGCCATGGTTCCCCAGGATCTCAGGCAGCAGTCCTTCACATCACCTGCTACCCGGCCCTGGTCTCACAAGGTCTTAGTCCTGCACTCCAATTCCCCGCATGCTGGTTTGATTTCCGCTAGACATTTCCTTTCTAGCATAGACAGCCACTAGCAGAGCTTTTTCAGAAGAGTAGACTATAGGACCATGTAGGAGCACCAGAAGCTACCTGAGACTCAGAGGACCATAGCGTTGTAAAGTTGGAAGGGATCCAAAGAGTTGTCTGGTTCACACCCCTACAATTCAGGAATCACAGTCTTAATCTAAGTCAGAACATCCGTCCCTCTAAGTCAGCACCGTCTACATGGCTTGGCGGCATCTCTCCGGCATTGTAGACAGCTATCTCCTAGCCCTACCTGCGGGTGCCAGGGATTGAGCTTTTGCATGCAAACCACTCTGAGCTGTGTGGCCTTTATGTGCCCCAAGGACTGAGAACATCTCCTGCTCTAGCCACGCACATGCAGCCTCGAAAACTTGTTTTTGAGCTCTGCAAACCGTTGGCGGATTTGAAGAGGCTATGCAGTCACTTCAAAGAACTCAAGCTGCAAAACAACGGGATTTTAATCCATTGTGTCCCAACTAACAGCACAATCCAAACCCAAGAGACATGGGGGGGGAGAGAGAAAGAGTTTGGATTCTGCAGATCTTGGGGTTTCCCAGCTCAGCCGATGAAACTTACACCAGTATAAATTGCCCCCCAAAAGGGTCATTCAAACAGTGTGATGGGGACTGGACAAGGGTGGGATGGTGTAAGGAGAGCTTTGCACCTCTTCCAAACCCCTTTTGGGGTCAGTCACATGACCTAGCAACCTGGCAGAACTTACCTGGGAAAAGGGCAATGTAAGTAAAATTCTTCCTCAATGGTGTAACTGGAGCCGAAATAATTGATGCCAATGCAGGTAGGTAAAGGTAAAGGTAAAGGAGCCCTGGACAGTTAAGTCCAGTCAAATGGGGTGCGGTCCTCATCTCGCTTTCAGGCCGAGGGAGCTGGCGCTTGTCCACAGACAGCTTTCCAGGTCATGTGGCTATTATGACTAAACCGCTTCTGGCACAAAGGAACACTGTGATGGAAACTAGAGCGCATGGAAACGCCGTTTACCTTCCCGCCACAGCGGTACCTATTTATCTACTTGCACTGGTGTGCTTTTGAACTGCTAGGTTGGCATAAACTGGGACAGAGCAACAGGAGCTCACCCCGTCATGCAGATTCGAACTGCCGACCTTCAGTTCGGCAAGCCCAAGAGGCTCCGTGGTTTAGACCACAGTGCCACCCGCGTCCCACTGATGCCAATGTAATTTACGCCAGCTTTCTATAGTTAGGATTGCTCTGCAAGTCAACAAGGCTAGTTTAAAGCCCAGGATCGGTCCATTTATTGATGAGCACAATAGTTGTCTCGATCCTCATATATCTTCTCACTATGTGCAGCCCTGTATGAATGTTCATGCCGGAGTATATTGGACCTGCTCTCTAGCAACTTTGCTTAGGACTACAGCCTAAACAAGGCTTCGTCGCTTGTCGAGCAACTTGGGGCAGCGAAAGGATGGGAAGTAAGTGCCAGAGATGAAGTGCCTCTGTTATTAGCATAATTGATAAATGTGACAATTAACGTCAGAAATTGTGACAAATCCTCCCTCGCTCGCTGAGACTTCCTGACAGCTGGGGTAACTGAATGTCCTCGCGTTGCCAACCTCCTAAAAAACATGAGTCATTCCAACCTTCTCCCCTCCGCCTCAAAATAACAAAAAGTGGATTTGAATTTATGAGATTCTTAAAACAGAATGGATTTTACATTGTTTCCTAATGGCATCAGATTATACTGCGGGAAGCCCGTCAATGCTGTTGCTATTCAGCCACAAAGAAAAAGAGGGGGGCCTGTATGAGAATGGAGTTTGATGTAAATCAGATGGGCCCCTATCACACATCTGGTCTCTCTGCACATCTGGACCTGTGCAGATCCTTTCCTGGTTTCTGCATGCACATTCGGCAGGTGAGACAAGAACGCAAGGAAGTTGCATCTGCAAGTGTCACTTCCATGGCACCTGCTGAAATTCTCTCTATTAAAAGTGCAAGAAGGAGTCTTGTCCTCTTTCCCAACTTTCCTTTAGGGAAAATTCATCACACCCACCTTTATGGTCCTTTTTTCTTCTTCATTCTTTTTCTGGTGGGGTGGAAGGGCTACTGTCTTCTGTAAGCAGTTCACAAACTTTGGGGGTAAAACCGTAGAAAAAGCACAACAATTTCAATCCTAAGAAAAGCTCAATAACTTTGCGGTTAAATCCTGAAAAAAAAAGCTCAACAACTTTGGTCAGCTCTCACGTATGTTCACTTCACCAAATCTGGCCCTCTTTGAAAAAAGTTTGGGCACCCCTGACTAAGACAGAAAAACGAGCCCTATGCCATCTGAAAATGGCCATCTCCAGCTTCAAATTCCTATGCAACACTTCAAATTTAAATAGATAAGGGGTAATTAATCTTAAGACACTGAGACTCATATTGGCCACAACCCAACCAAAGTTGTATCATTTCAGACCTTGAACATTTCAGCCACAGTGCACCTTAAATTGTATGTAAATTCAAAGTATTATTTATGAATTTGAAGCTTGGGATGTGTTTTTTTCAGAATCAAGGCTTTTTTCCCCCAGCCAGAAATCGCCAGAAAATCAGTTCCTCCACCACTGCCATTATAAGAGAACAAGGGATGCATTCGTGGTGAGTTCTGGCACCTCTTTTTCTAGAAAAAATGGCACTGCTTCAAATCATTTTCCTATCTTTCTTCGGGAGAAAAATGTTGCAAAAGGTTGAGGTTAAGCACACTTTTGAGCCAGATTGACTAGTATAAGATAAGTGTCAGGGTTGAGCCGGATGAGGAGGAGTGGTGGCAAGCCCCCCCCTGGTGAGGCTGCACCCACGGAAGAACCTGGGGAAATGGAGGAGTTCGTACCTGGAGAGGACTGGTGGCGGCACTCCTCGGAAGAGGAAGAGTCAGATGGAGAGGGGGAAAGACCAGAACAGGAGGAGGAGGAAGTCGAGCCAGAATCAGGCCCTTGTGAAGAGAGAAACAGCCCTTCCCCTCCTCCCTTCTCAGCTGTAGAGCGTAGAGCTGAGAGACGCAGGGAACAATTAGAGGCAGCTGTAGCTCGTAAGAGACGTGGTTGCAGGCCAGCTACTTAACAAAGGCTGAATGCTCCCTTCACTAGCACCTGCAACTGACATGCTGAGTGCGTGGTTGCTCTTGCTCGTTCTGTTCCTGACTCCTGGCTTGTTCCTGGTCCTCGGCTTGTTCCTGACTCCTGGCTTGTTCCTGACCCTCGGCTTGTTCCTGACTCCTGGCTTGCTCCTGACCCTTGGCTTGTTCCTGGTTCCTGGCTTTTCCCTGACTGACTTGGCTGGTTCCTGACTTGGACTGTTCTGACTTCGGCTTCTCCTAACCCCATACTGATTCCTGACTTCGGCTGGCTTCTGACCCGGACTGTTTGACCTTGGCTTATCTGACTGACTGCTGCGCTACAGCACGCCAACTTGTTGGCGCCCTAACAATAAGAGGCTGGAAGACCAGTGTAGCCTGTCTATTCTCTATAGCAGGAGCGTCACCTTCCATTCAGATTATGGAGATACAGGATTGGAAGGGATGACCCGCAACAAGTGTTTTGGCCAAGGGACCACAAGACGAACGGGCTGAGCAACAAGCTGCTTACACCTCAGTTGGTAGAGCATGAGACAATTAATCTCAGGGTTGTGGGTTTGATCCCTACATTGGGCAAATGATTCCTGCATTGCAGGAGATTGTACTTAGATGACCTTCGTGGTCCCTTGCAACTATGATTCCACCTAAGTAGACAGTCCATTTAGAAATGGAAAGTGAGGAGAAGGGCTTGGTCCCCAGAGGCCGGGAAGACTCAGACAAGGCCTGTCCAGAGATTCTGGAATTTGACTTAAGACCAAATTTCTCATAAGGAGAAATGTCTTGCATTCTTAAGTACTCAACACTGATTCGTGTTGAGGAAACACAGGAGAAACAGGGAGAAAACAGGGGGGAACAAACTGTCAAATGAAGACAGCTTGGGTGGGGATAGAGCAACGGGATCTTTCAAAGCCCTCCAGTCTTAACTTTCTTTTCAGAAACCCAATAATAATAAGTCCTATCCCCCAGTTTCCTCTTTCAAAATGTGACGAAAAGTATCCTGGTGGGCGGATTAAAAGAGAGCAGTTGCTGCAATAAATATTGCTTTCCAGAAAAGTACTTGCCGTGGCGGATTCCAGTGTCTCCTAATGAAACACAGGTGCCTTCTTCATGCTGTGACCTTCCTTCCCTCAGTCTTACGCCCTTGTGAATGGGGTCTCATCAGCTGGGAGGCAAACTGGGCCCTCTTAGGCACCTCCTAATTGTTTTAGGCTTAGGACTGGGCCTACGACAAGAGAAAGCATTCCTCAGCTGAACCTGAGTAATACTTAATGAGTCCTTGTATCTTGTGATAAATTTCATAATTATTCAGCCCCTACTACTAACGCCGAAATTCATCAGTCAAAGCAAATTAGCCGAGATTCATTAGAATAAGACATCGAGGAGCCACATGTACTTTATTAGCCTCTTACACCAATAGTTTTAATTGGGTACATATTTCACAGCTTTGGAGCTACTCAAGTGAAGGGCTCCTTTTATCTCTTTTATTTACAGTAACAAGCTATCAGACAAACAGCGCCATAATTAAACTTGCATGCAGCAAAAAAATAAAAAAACAAATAAAGTAGTGTGTGTTTTTCTCCATTAACATCAAGACTATTGAAATCTTGAGGATTTTGTAAACCTTATTCATTAAACGCACAAAGAACAGGAAGCAATTGTGCACACCTTGAGCAAATGACTTTTTGCAGACTCTCTTTTCCCCCTGCTTAGTAGTTTCCCTCTATTTCACCTTCAAGTTGTGGGGTGCGGGGAGGGTGGGTGGATAGATCTCTCCATTAGATATTTTAGTGATGAGAAAAGTGATTAAAATCCTGAAGATTTTTAATTATTAATACGGAATGTAAATGATGTTATAAAAAGGGAAATGCGGGAGAAATTTTACACATTCATGGGATTTTTTCGCTCATGCATAATAATAAGTTGAAAACACTTTGGTTATAATACTTTTCTAAATTAAAAGGGAGAAAATAGCTGTTTCACGAGTGTCAATAAATGATAAATGGCGCCATCTGCTGGCTAACGTGCAAAACGCGGTGCTCCCATCAAATCGATGCTTAAAAACTTGCTCTTTGTCCGCCAGAACATTTTGTATTATCTCCAGAGACGCATATGCCAAGAACTGAACTATGGCCCCGAATCCTCATTCTAAGCCGTTCCCTAATGAAGATAATGAAAGGGCAAGTTATCTGAGATCCTAAGACACAGCCGTAGTGCAAATGGTTGAAAGGGCAGCGCAAGTAGAAGGCTGCGTATCGGGTATCATGTTTAATTACACGTCTTCCCCGTCTCCTCGGTTGCAGGGAGCGCGGTGCCAGCATCCTTCTCTGAGCGTGGGCCTGTGGAGGAGGGAGAGTTAATGAGCTCTTGTCTCTGCTCCTCTGGCGCACGAACCGCAGCACTCGCGAGGCGTCTCCTGCGATAATCCCATTGCTTTAACACATCGCTATGCAACCCCCCATGTCCAAACACGGAGAGGCTCGAGGGGGTTCCAGCACATTCCTCTGAACGAAGGTCACTGGAGGCTGAGGGTGCGTCTGTGTCGAAAGGCAGAACAGGAGATGCCAGGTTCAGAGCAAGGCCCAGGAGTTTCACAGATCCTCCAAGTGTCCCTGTTTTCCGGGGACGTCCCTGATTTGGAGAAGCCGTCCCAGTTTCCGATTTGATCCCGGAAGGTCCCACTTTTCCTTAGGACGTCCCTATTTTCACTGGAGAAATGTTGGAGGGTATGGAGTTATCCGACTCCCTGAGCCGTCTGAAGGCAATCCTGTACAGTCATACCTTGCTTCTCAAACAGAATCCGTTCCGGAAGTCCATTCGACTTTTGAAAATGTTCGGAAACCAAGGTGCAGCTTCTGAGTGGCTGCAGGAACTTCCTGCACTCAATCGGAAGGCGCAGAAGCAGCATCAGATGTTTTGGTTTCAAATAGCATTCACAAACACTCACTTCCGGTGATCCAAAACGTTTGAGTCGCAAGGCATTTGACAACCAAGGTAGAACTGTATAGGGACAGGGTTTTTTCAAAAAATGTTTAATGTTTCATTATGTTTTTATATATGTTGGAAGCTGCCCAGAGTGGCTGGGGCAACCCAGTCAGATGTGTGGGGTATAAATAGTAAAATTATCATTATGGAATGGAATGTCCCTATTTTCATCGGAGAAACGTTGGAGGGCATGGAACCGGGGCAGCTCACTACTGTCTGCTCCGACCAGCAAGCAGTTCTGCAGGAGTTCAGGCAGAAGTATTTCTTAGCCCTACCTAGAGATGCCAGGAATTGAACCTGGAACTATTTTCATCAGAGAAATGTTGGAGGGTATGGTTTCAGGCCCAAGATCCTCAACCTACAGGCCTCACCGCCTGCTTCTTCAGACTCTTGGTAGGCCACACACCCATCTCAGGACACTCCTTGTCCCCACACTGCTCTCCTCGCCAACTCTGTTCCATACGCCCTTGAGCGTTGTGGCCTAGCTGATATCTATCTTACAGCCTTAATCATGTCCTCTTGCTTGGCTGGATGGAGGATGAGGAGAGCTGGGCACTGGGTGTGGATGTAAAAGCCTTGTGCATGACTGGGATGTAGCCTACTATACAGAGATAGGACTCGCACCCATCGCTTGGCCAACTTTTGCCTCTGGCTCAGATTGCCGGTGGACCTACATTTTGGCAATGCTGTTTTTCTAGAGAAAAAGGTACCGGACCTCACCATGAACACCCCCCCCCTTGTTCTCTTAGAATGGCAATGGCACCTACCAGAGAGGTGCCCAAACTGAGTTCCAGCAAGTTCTGGCTGGAAAAAAGCTCTGCATTTCAGGGACCATGAAGCTTGAACTGTCATGGGAGGCCCTTCGCAACGAGGTCTGGGTAACTCCTGTCAAACTTTGGGATTGTGGAAATAGAGATGACAAAAATATGAATCCATTTGGCTCAATTCCATGCAACTCCAGTTGGGTCTACTAGACCCAAAAAGATTAAGCAAGGTGGGCTCAGGTTGCTTCTCGCACTCCCCTGGGATCAGGGCCCCTGCAGCTGAAGCTTCATGAGTTTCAAAGTAGAGCTGCCACTGGCATGTGACCCTTGGAGGTTTGCTGGCATCTGTCTGTCTCGGGAGACAATGGAGGAGTGTGCCTATTCGGGGTGAAGTCAAAACTGCTGGCAGGTTTTAACACAGAGCTACAGTTGCTGTGGCTGTAGAGCCCGATACAGGAGAGACATGTTTTGTTGCAGCTGGGGCAGATGAAGGCATCCGGTTGTGCTGCTGCAGATGCTGCACTGTGTTCCTTCTCTCTGTGCTCCTCCCTGCGGTCATTCCTCCTCTGGTCACTGCTGTGGATACATGACTTGGCTGGCTGTCTCCAGGAGCTGTGGTCTTCTGCAAGAGATTGCCACACGGCGGGGTTAATGTTGCCAGCCTCGATGTCACATTTGCAGACCTCTTTAAAGACCTACAATCCCCAACATATTTAAGGAACCATGGTCACCAGTATTCGGAAATTTATGGTGTGTGTGCAGCCAGAGAGATTTGCCAAAACAAACTTGTGCTCCTGCCCATTTGAAAAATAAAAATAAAAATAAATTGGTGCACTGTTGCCATCTTACATTAGGGAGACAAAAGCCCCAAATGTTTTCTCTCTCTCTTTCCTTTATTCCTGTACCCTTCGCCAAACCACCTGCCTCTGTTTCAGCCTCACCCTGCACTTCAGGTGCTAATTGAATAATTTTTTAGGAAAACGGTATTCCGAACAGCAATTATGCAATTATAGCACCTTCTTGTTGAATAGCTTTGCTCCAGGTGTGTGTTCTGGAATAGGCCTATTAGTTTTTGTTGCTGGGGGGTGGGGGGGTGGGGATTACAGGATTTTCTTCCAGACTCGCAAAACTCATATAAATGTGTAGCCAACACTGGGGGTTCTTTCTTGGTTTCTGAATCGCAGGCAACAATCTCTGGAACCTTCGGTAAGGACAAAATGAGAGAAAGGCTGGCACTGTAAAAGGAAGTAGGAATCCTATCATTACCTTCCTCTTCTTCTTACTGCAAGACAGCTACATAACAGGTAGAAGATGGTTTCAAGAGTATAATAACACCCTCCTACAGTTACCTATGGCCACTCAGTTGACATTTCAGATGGGCCAACACCTCTCCACAGGAAAAATTGTTCCCACCTCTGTTCCAGCTGGTCTGAAGTCCAACAATCTAGAGGACATGATAATGGCTCACCCTGTAGTAGACTCTTTCCATTCACAAGCGATGCCCACTTAATTTGCCATCACTGGTGTTTAAAAATCATCAAGCATAATACATTACTCCTCATTGGGGAAGATCACAGAACCAATTGTGTTGTGGTGACGTTCTAAGGATTGCTGTTTTTTGATTCTCATACACTTTCAGAAAGTGCAAATTTGATAAGATTCGGCCCTAAATGTGAGCCGAATAAAATTTATCCTCCACCCTTGACACTTTTGTGAAGGGAAAAAAAATCAGACCCTCCAAGTGTCCCTATTTTCCAGGGACAGTCCTGGATTTACAGAAGCCATCCTACTTTCTGATTTGATCCTGGACTGTCCCGCTTTCCCTTAAGAAGTCCCTATTTTTGTCGGAGAAATGTTGGAGGGCACGAACGATTTCTCTACCCCTTTAGTGCGGCAGTGCAGCAAACCACACCTTTCTGAGGGGCAGGTGAGTAATGAGAGATGGCACAAGGAAGCACAGGAGCCAGCTCCTAGGGGCCAAGGGGTCTTTACCCCCCCCCAAAAAAAACATATTTAAGGGGGCCAGGCCCCTCAAAGTTGATGGGCATTGCCATTCAAATGGTGTGTGTGCACCACGTCATCTGTTCGATTATGCGAGATCTGACTTACCTGGGCTCCCAATATTTTATTCAAGTTGGCGCCCCTGAAAGCAAGCAAAACAGGATCCCATGCATAAAATATTGTTTTTGATGATGATGATGTTGATGATGATGATGATGATGGATGATGGGTATGCCACGGAGCTCAAGTTGGTATATACCGATTTTAAGCCGAACCCGAATATAAGCTGCACCTTTAAAATTGGAGGGGGGGGGGAGGAGGGAAAAAAGAAAAGACAAAATACTCGAATATAAGCCGCTCCATTCCTTGCTGCTCCTGGCTGTGTAATGGGGGGGGCACGCTGTGTTGCCGGCGGCCTTTTCCCTTCCTTGCTCTCTCCCTTCCCAGCCTTGGGGGAGAGGATGGGGGATTACTTGTGGGGCAGGCACCGCTTTGCCACGCTCCTGGCGCTGTTTGCCCCACGCTCCTGGCTGCATACTGTAAGGTGGCGAATATAAGCCACACTTTAACTTTTCATGGAATTGGGGGGGGGGGTGAGGCTTATATTCAGGCCAATACGGTGAGGGTGTGAGTTACCCCACTCGCAACCACCCTGTGAAGTAGGCAGGAGAAGTCAACTAGCACAAGATTACCCAGCGAGTGTCATGGATGAGTAGGGATTGGAAGCCTGAGCTTTCTGGCCAAAGTCCAATACTCCGGCCACTATACTGCACCGAAGGATCGTGCTTCATCTGCCGTGGTACGTGACACTACTTGAACCACTGTCGATGAAGCCGCTCCGCAGGATCCAGTTACCAGGCCTCCTAAAGTCAGCGTTAAATGTTTCAGCTTGATTGGTTTCCGGGCTAGGGTGAGTTATACTTACAAAATTGTCTTTCCATTTGTTTCCTGAGATCTGTCATTTGGCTGATGGGGCGTAACACTAAACTTTGTTGATCTGCACGGGCCTGACCCAGAATTTCTTGTGTTCCTTAGGTTACGTACAGAAGTGCCTTTAGACCGAAAAGAAAAGATAAAGGAAAAAAGAAAGGAGTGTAGCTACTGTATATTCACAACGTATGTCTCAGAGCACCCTTAACAAACTACAATTCCCAGCATTCTCTTGGTGAAGTCATTGGCTTTAAATGTATGATCTGTACACAGCCATATTCTGTTTTTCCTCGAAGGAGCACAAGCCAATGTATATTCTCCCAACAACCCTGCGAGGTAGGTTAGGCTGACAAAGTGTTTTTTTTAACAGTCAATCGATTTATTTATTGCATTAGCCCTATGGCCATAGCACATAGTAAAAGACCAGGCAGTAGCCTGACACGATTATGCAGAGAATACAACAGTTAAAACAACTGGAAGTAAAATCGAACAGGTTAAAACAAATAAAATTAAAATAAAAAGCACTAGCAGGCATGACGACAGTCTCCATGTTGGGAATATACATAAGACTAAGGCTAAGGGAAGTTGGCCAAAAAGGTGGTCCTGAGTTTCAGGGCCTGTAATATGTAGATGGCCGCTCCACGTGAAACCAAGGGGTTGGCATCCACCAGTAGATATTTCATGCGGTCATCGTTCCTGGCGATAGTCGGCGGGATTAGAGAGAGAAGCCTGGATCTTATTGAGGCATATAGTGGGCAGTAGAGGAAGAAGTGAATAAAGTCCTCTATCTTTCCACTGTTGCATAGAGGACTTTATCTTTCCATTGTTGACAAAGTGACTGATTGGGGAATTTGAACCCCACTCTTTCCAATTTCAGCCTGACAGTTTACCCTCTATACTGGGGTATATCGTTGGCTCTTGCTGCGTGGGCTCAACAGATGAATCAATTAAAACTCATGCAATTAATTTATTAAATGTCTTCAATTGGGTGACAGCCCCCTCTTTTTTTAAAAAATCAATTATCTTACAAGAGCAATCAAAATGACCAAGGGTCTGGAAGCCAAGCCTTATGAGGAGCAGTTGAAGGAGTTGGATATGTTTAGCTTGGAAAAGAGGAGGCTGAGAGGAGATATGGTCACCCATCTTCAAGTATCTCAAAGGCTGTCACATGGAAGAGGGAACAAGCTTGTTTCTTCTGCTCTGGAAGGTAGGACTCGAACCAATGGCTTCATGTTACAAGAAAGGAGATTCCGTCTAAACATCAGGAAGAACTTTCTGACAGTATGAGCTGTTCGACAGTGGAACAGATTCCCTCGGGAGGTGGTGGACTCTCCTTCCTTGGAGGTTTTTAAGCAGAGCTTGGGTGGCCACCTGTTATGGATGCTTTAGCTGAGATTCCTCCGTTGCAAGGGGTTGGACTAGATGACCCTCAGGTTCCCTTCCAAGTCTACAGTTCTATGATTCGACGATTCTAATAAATCCACTTTTATGGCAGAATTCGGGCACAGCACGGGTAGGAAGTTTGTCCCAGGGTCATCTTCCCCCCCACGTAGCAGGAAGGAAACTCAGTTCCTGGCAATTTTCCTATTTTGTTCACCTTTCCCCCTTCCACCGGCTGGTCTGGCAAAATAAATAAAGCGCTCCTGAGATTTCCCAGGCTTTATTGTGCAGTCATTGCAGAGTCACCCAGAGCAAGTGCTTATATTTCTATTGTGCATTTCGCTGAAGCGAACAAGGTGTTCAACAGAACATTTTAATTATAATCCCATTTCTAATGGTGTGCGCAAAGGTGTTGAAGAAGCACAATCAAGCATGAAACAGAACGGTAAACATGCCATTTCAATTACGCTATTATGCTTATGTACATCACTGCAAAACATAACCTTCATATCTTCCCTGAATTGACAGGGGGGGCAGGGGGGAGAAAATGTTCTAGCAGAAGAAATACCTGACATGATGCGTCACCTCACCTAAGGGAAGGAACAGGACAAAAAAATGGTTTGGTTCACCAGTTCAGTGCTATCCTACCTAGTTCACACTTCCCAACGCAATACATGACTGCAAAGAACACAGCGATCCTTTGCAATTCATGCTTCGCAGGGCTCTTCTCCAGCCAAAAATGCCCGTGTTGATAATTAAAATGGAAAGAAGCAGAAGTCCCAGCAAAGGAAGAATGGATGCAAAAACTTATGGAATATGCAGAAATGGCGAAACTTACCGGAAGAATCGGAAATCAAGATAACAAACTTTATATATACGGTATATATAAAAGAACGGAAATGGTTTATTGAATATTTACAGATAAACTGCAAACAGATCAAAACATTGGCAGGATTATTGTAATGACCTGCAGTTTCATAAGAGTATAGATTTAAAGTAGATAACTACATGAGTAAATTAAGTGAATTTGGATATGCAGAAGGTATTAAAAAAATAAATTTAAGGAGCCACAGAAAGAGGGGGAAGGAAGTCAAACTATGAAATGTTAAAATGACTGTAAAATTAATGAAACGTATAAACTTGAAAAGTATGAATGAAAACGTTTTTGGGAATGTAGATGAAAAGAAAACATTTTAGTAAAAGAAAATGCGCAGCATTAGGGGGAATTGCTTGGAAAAATAGGTGCAATGCATATGAAAATTGTGTCTGCTGGGAGAAATGTGCACTGGAATGCTGATGGACCTTTGTGGGTTAAAAATGCTGATATGGAAACATGGTGAACGGAAAGTAAGAGTGGGCAAAATGTGTAAATGGGAGGAACCAAAGTACTCCATCCCTACCAGAAAGTTTGTCTTGGAGTCTGGATAACATCTTGCTGAATGTTTCTGAGGTTGTCATCTTCAAATACGTTTGAGTAAGGAACTGGCAAGCACGTAAAGAGATTTGTGAACGAACGGCTGAAAAACATTGCCCTAGATAAATGGTCAGCAACTACCAGCCTCCTAGGCTAAATCTGTCTTGCTAATAGATGCTGTCTGCTCTGCCAGCCCAGCAAAGCACATCTCTGTCATCTGTTGCCTCACAGCCATGAAGCCTATTCAGACGCCAGCTATTCAGGACGGATACCTGGGCTGAGGCCTGGGGAGCCCATGCTTAAGCTGAAGTACGCTTAACTCCAGATTTGCCAAGAATCCAATGTAAATGAAGGGACGGGGAGAGAATATAGCCTAGCAGCAGAGCCCAAGAAGGTCTCTGGTTCAATCTCTGGCATCCCCAGTTGAAGGCGATGGGAAAGATCGCTGCCTCAGACTTGAGAAACCCACTGCTGGTCAGAATTGAAGAGTCAGAAGAGACCACGAGGGTCATCTAGTCCAAGCCCCTGCAAGCCAGGAATCTTTCGCCCGCCGTGGGGCTCAAACCCACGACTCTGAGATTAAGCAACTCATCATGTGCTACCAACTGAGTTTATCCCAGCAGAAGAGGCGCTAATGGCCTAGATGGGAAAACAGCACAACCTGGTCTAAGGCAGCTTCACTCCTACAAGGTGAATGATGGGATCTTTTTTATTTTCTGTTTAATGTGCAAATGGGGACCATGTGATTCTCTACTCCTCATTCGCCTAACTGGCGCTTTCAAATATCTAACAACGGTTTGCCTTTTTTTCGAGTAGCTTTATCAATGGAGGGTATGAGTAGTGTCAGGCCCCAGAAACACAATACAAAATGGTTTTGTTTTGGACCATTTGTTTACTGCTATTCATAATACATACCCCAGGGCTATTTTTCAGATATATATATTTAATTAACAGGTGTGCTGATTGATCTCATTTTGAGGCTACTTCTGAGGCCCTTCTCTATGTCCCCCATCTCAGAGAAGTTTGGAGGGGGGCGACAAGAGAACGGGCTTTTTCTGTGGTGGCTCCCCAATTGTGGAATGCTCTCCCCAGAGAGGCTTGCCTGGCACCATCATTGCATGTCATTAGGCTCCAGGCAAAAACATTCCTCTTTACCCAGGCCTATGGCTATTAAACCATCTATGGCCTGTGAAAGTGTGGGGAAGAGGACTGTTATTAGGATGACTATTTTATTATTAGGCTGTCTGTCAATATGCTTTTTATTATGTTTTTATCATTGATGTTCTGTAATGTGTTTTTAATATTGTACACTGCCCTGGGATCTTTTGATAAAGGGCGGTATATAAATTGAATTAATGGTAATAATAATAGTAATAAACAATAACAATAACAATAGTACTTTTCAAATCACAAATAGCAGGAAGCTGCTTTAGTTAATTGTGATCTCCACCTGCAAGCAAATATACGCAACTTTTATTGCCTTCTAATTTGCGCTTGACAGCGTATCTCAACAACTTGCATAACAGTCTTTTTTAATATGTTTGTGCGTGTTTGCCTTGCAAATGGAGAAATGTGTACCCGTGGTCTGCAGAGCTGCAAACCTTGTCATATATGTCCACTCAGCTTACAGTCTTTCACACTGTTTTGACTATATTAAATACGCTAATATCCCCTGGCGATTTAAGACAGATCCCTCTTCAGCTCCATGGCCCTTAATGGAATGGTTCAGGTGCTCTTTTCCTCAGATAGCGGTTACTGCTTTAGGGGGGCATTACTGCCCTTTTGTCACGAAAGATTTCAGTGCACTGATCATCGCATATCTGACAGATCCTTTGTCATCGTCAAGTGCCTTTTGTGGCTAATCCCAGTAAAGCTAAAAAACAAAAGGTCTCATAGATATTAGATCTATGGTGACATTACTGAATACACTTGAAGGCAGTAATTTTTTGTCAGACTTGTGATAAGAAAAATGGACCCAAACAAAAAGATGATGCAAGATTGCCTCCTTAGCTATTTTATATATCAACTGCTATGATTGACATGTGGCCAAGCACATTTAAGGATGCTGACGTCATTAAGCGGCTCAGAAAATACCAACCAGCAAAACACAGATGGAAGAGAAAGGGAGAAGGTGTTTATTTATTCTGCTTTTAAGGTCTTCAGCCTCAAACAAACAGTAACACGGGGCAAACATAGCTTTTCTCCCCACCCCCGTCCATAAATTAATTTCAGCTCGTTTGGTTTTTTAGGTTCTTTCCTTCCTTCTGTCCTTCATTCCATCGTTCCTTCTGTCCATCCATCCACCCACCACAGCTTTGTACTGACTGGCCATCTGTCATAACAGCAGCATCTGAAGCTAGTGAAGACTGACAAGGAAAATAAAGTCACCCATCCCTAACTGCAACAAAAGGTCCACGTTTTAAACAGTTGTCAAGGCTGTGTTTTGCAAGGTCCATTCCCCACAGAAACATTTGTGCGACAACCACCTCCGCATCAAATAGCAGGGCCAGCAAGTCAGTTTGGTACTGTGCCTTGTCATGTGCACAGTATCTAGTTCCCATCCGTGTGGGAAAAGTGCACTAGGAAAGGCCGGTTGCCACACTTCCTGCTCTGCTCCCGTTACGTGACTCTAGGAATTAAGAAAGAGGCTATTACAGTCCTGGGACTCAGCTACATTAGTAAAGAAAAATGTGGTTTTTTTGCGTTATAACATTGTGGCACCAGGTGGCGCTGTGGAGTCCCGTCTTTCTCCAATGTGATTTCCCATTACAGTGGTACCTTAGTTTAAGAACAGCCCTGTTTACAAACAATTCAGTTTACGAACTCCACAAAGCCGGAAGTGTTGTTCCGGTTGCAAACTTTACCTTGGTCTAAGAACGGAATCCGAACAGTGGGAGGACACCAGCGGCGGGAGGCCTCATTAGTGAAAGCACACCTCGGTTTAAGAACGGTTTCAGTTTAAGAGCGGACTTCTGGAACGGATTAAGTTCGTAAACTGAGGTACCACTGTATAAAGTTTGCAACGCGTTTTCCTGAGACGCTATTCCGATGTGTCTAGATCCAGCCCAGGTTGCGTTTGAGAACAACGAGAGAAGAACCAACAGGCCCTATGCTTAATGTACTGCTGGGTTGTGGAGACCTAATCATACTGATGAATTAGTCGCAAGTCCACACTTCTAACAACACTTTGCAGTAGCACCTTAGAGACCAACTAAGTTTGTTCTTGGTATGAGCTTTCGTGTGCATGCACACTTCTTCAGATACACGAAAACTCATACCAAGAACAAACTTAGTTGATCTCTAAGGTGCTACTGGAAAGAATTTTTTTTATTTTGTTTTGACTATGGCAGACCAACACGGCTACCTACCTGTAACAACACTTTGGTAACACTTTCCCAAATGAACCAGTAGCAAGTGAGGCTACATTTGAACCTACCTTTAGAAACAGCAGTGGCACTTACTCCTGTTACATTCAATGCCTGTTGTATATTCCCATGTTAACTTAATCAGTAATTTCACTGTAGGGAGGGGGAACCAAGCTCCCTACATATATACAGTTCACAACTTCTGTTTCAGAGGGGCCGAACACTTCTTGTTTCCTGGAAGATCTTTCTCTCCTCCCACCCTCCCTGGGGGCTAATTTAACAGGTGCACCCAGCTGCCAGTCATTTGACAACTCTAGGATCCTGTATCAGGTGGGTTTGCCATACGTCAGGAAAATTCATGACATGTCCTGGTTTTCAGGTGTAAAAATGGCATTGGGGGGATTTTGCCGAATCGGCTGGTAATCAAAAAACCCAGGTGTATGTCAACGCGATGGAAAAAGCAGCGAAAACAGCCCCAAAAGCTTAAAATATTAAGAATATAAAAAATTGGATATCCCCCACAAAGCCCCCCCAAAAAAAGGTCAACAATTTTGGTGGTGTCAGAAATTTGCGAGTGTTGAGAATTCCACTGGTCAAAATATGACAACCCTCGTGTCAGGGAGTGTGCTGGCAATCAGCACCCAGCAGGATTTAACCCCCTGTTTGTCAGCTGATGAGCAGGGACATCAATCCTGCTTTCTGCCAGGGTCTAAGCAGGATTTAACACAGAGAGACATGCACATCAGCAGAAGAGCAGGGGTTAAATCCTGCTGCTTTAACTGCGCACACTAGTTCCCTGTGGGAACATGGGTGGGCACAGTGAGTGCAGAATTGAACCCCACCACCTTTAGGCTCTATAAAGGTAAAGGTAAAGGTAAAGGGACCCCTGACCATTAGGTCCAGTCGCGGACGACTCTGGGGTTGCGATGCTCATCTCGCTTTAGTGGCCAAGGGAGCTGGCGTACAGCTTGTGGGTCATGTGGCCAGCATGACAAAGCCGCTTCTGGCGAACCAGAGCAGCGCACAGAAATGCCGTTTACCTTACCGCCAGAGCAGTAACTATTTATCTACTTGCACTTTGACGTGCTTTCAAACTGCTAGGTTGGCAGGAGCAGGAACTGAGCAACGGGAGCTCACCCCTTCACAGGGATTCGAACCACCGACCTTCTGATCAGCAAGCCCTAGGCTCTGTGGTTTAACCCACAGAGCCACCCATGTCCCTGTATCATGTAGTAAAACTCACTTTTGAAAATGAGGGGACTTTCTTAAGTAATATGTGATGATGGTATGATATTGGATGTATGTGTGTGTGTGTGTGCAATTCAAAGAAACAGAGAGATGCTACCGTGCACAACCAAGCTTATATATATATATATATATATATATATATATATATATATATAATTTTATTGATTTTCAAAAATAAAATAAAAGAATTAAACAAAAAGAACAAAGGAGAGAAAAAATAGTTACATCATAATATCATAAACCTTTCACGTCGAGATTACTGTGAATCTCTTGACTCCCCCCCCCCATCCCATCCATGGGTCCTATTAATTCTATTTTCAATTGTGTATCAATACTTCTTCAATTTTTCATATTTCTAGATTATCTGTACTATCTGTTACAATGTAAGTTTAATTAAAATCCTGCTAATGTTTTGACCTGTATATCCTGTATATACATAATAAACATTTCCCATTCTTTTTTGAATTTCTTTTCTTCTTGATTCCTGAGCTTCCCAGTTAGTTTTGCAATTTCGGCATAGTCCATCAGCTTGATTTGCCATTCTTCTTTAGTCGGGGTTATCTCTTCCTTCCACCTCTGGGTTAACAACATCCGAGCAGCTGTCGTAGCGTACATGAACAAATTCTTCTGATCTGGTGGGATCTCGGTACCTACAATTCCTAGTAAAAAGTCTTCTGGTTTTTTTGACAACGGTTGTTTTAAACACAGGACCAAGATTTCGGACATGCCTACGGTATCCCATTGGAACACAGCCACAGTTTATATGGGAGATCCGGTTTCACCCAGTGTGCCAGAGAGTCAGAAATATTCCAGGTCACTTCATTCCATGTTTTCTGGGCCACAATGTCGCATTTTTGAGCGGATGCCCCCCCTTTTTTAGTGTTTTACCTGATTTGTTTTTTTCTAGTTCCTCGCATAACTTCAGGGAAGCTGGTGCTTTAATTCATCGAACTTGCTGGAGCTAAAAATGCCCATTTTTTTTTAATAAGTTCCCTTTCAATATTAAACAC
The DNA here is from genome assembly GCF_009819535.1 of Lacerta agilis. Classification (NCBI taxonomy): domain Eukaryota; kingdom Metazoa; phylum Chordata; class Lepidosauria; order Squamata; family Lacertidae; genus Lacerta; species Lacerta agilis. The sequence continues at coordinate 25,681,947 of NC_046317.1, forward strand.
TGTCGAACAGTTGCTTCTCGCAGCGCACACTTAACTCCCATTAGCATTAATAACAGTTATGCTCACATACTGAGTGCAGAATCTATCTTTCTTTGTCTCTTTGTACTGCACTGCAAGGAAAACTTTGAAGAAATTGAGAAAGGCAGGAAGGAGCAGTATATTAATTTGAAGCAGATGAAAGCAGAATATGACATTCCTAAATTTCATGGAACATACACCGCCAGTAACAAAGATGAGTAGAAATTTTCTGAATAATTCTGAACAACATTAAAATCAGTCTTCCCCGATTTTCTGTTTTCTTATTCATTTCAAAGCATATACATTAAACTCATTTTATGCTTATAATGTACATAATGATTCTGGACAACATGAGAAGGATGCTATGATTTTCTCCCCCAAACCCCCACCGTCTGCCCCATCCCTTCCTATTTCAATGTATAAACCAGCGAGCCAATTTATGCAGCTTAATCCATGGCTAAAGAAGATGCATCCAAAATTGTCTGTGATCATTACAAATAATAGCATAAAATGTTTGAGCAGAAGCGGTTTTCTTATCATATTTTCATTAAAACATCTTTTCACCTACTTTGCTTTCCCCCCCATGTCTGTTCCGTAACCTGCATCGTAATCAGTCTTATTAACCGAGAACATAAATATGATTTATTATGGTCTGATAATGGAAGCTGCGTGGTCCAAGAGAAGGGATATATTGTCCTTTGATAAAATGGCTCTTTTCTCTCCAATAGAGCTCTATCATGAGAGCTTGCAGGATGTTGTGAGTGATTATTTCCTAAGGGTGAGTGATGGCAAAACCCTACAGAAAATTCTTCTTGTTGGCCACGACATCCTCCGAGTGTCCCCAAATCTCACTGAGTTTGACAACCTGCAGACACTTTTGATGAACTGTATTCTTCAGTCAGAGACAGCCTGTCTGGGTGGAGAAAAGGGAACCTTTATCGTCTGATCTGCTGTTATTGTCTTGATCTTTTTATAAGCAATCTCTAATGCACACGAATATAATATCCTTTCGCACAAGTGCCAAGCATAATAGAAACGTAGTTAAAGGACCCCTTTTCTCCCCGTTATGTAAATGTCCTAATGCCATAATTAGAAAAGATGGGTTGTGAATGATAGGAGCAAGAAAGGGTAATCAAAATGTTATAACATTATCTTTCTTTCTTTCTTTCTTTTTAAAAAAATCCCCCAATCCGTGCATTTACAGCAAGAGACCCAGCTGAGACTGAAGCCTTTGCTTAAAAGAAAATAGCTTTCAGTTGGACGCTGGCGTTGTATTTTCATAAAGCAAGCAAATGGCAGCTGGCCTTAAGCCAAAAATGATTACTTCACTGATAGAACTTGGAAGAAAATGAGTATCCCGCTCAAAAATCCCTGTATGACTGTTAACGGCGAGAACAAAAGGCTATTAATAAAGTACAGCACTTGGACAAATGACTCCTCAAACCCAAATAAAGTTCTCCAATAAATCTCTCTTTTATCTACTCCCCAAAGAGCAAACATAACAAAGCCCTTTTCAATTAAAAGATGCATCCCCAAGCATAACACCCACATTTCTCAGCCAGCCTATTTGTCTGACAACAGTGAAAGATACAGTACACAAGCAGCTTCCAAGTTGTCCCGTAAAACAAGTCACCCCACCTCTCCTAAGTACAGTGGTGCCTCGCTAGACGAAAATAATTCGTTCTGCGAGCGTCTTCGTAGAGCGATTTTTTCGTCTTGCGAAGCACCAATGCAAACCGCTAGTTTTCGCTTAAAAAAAATCGTCTTGCGAAGCAGCCCCATTGACTTTTTCGTCTTGCAGGGCAGCCTTCCGCTAGCGAATACCGTTCATCTAGCGAGTTTTCCATCTAGCGAGGCATTCGTCTAGCGGGGCACCACTGTATCTGGAAGTGGCATGTTCCAACATTAAATGAATTTTTGTTTTGGACCAAGCCGAAACAGCACCATGTTAGAACCTCATTGCCTTTCTCCTGTAGCAACTGCTTAGCATGCAGAAGGCCGCAAGCTCCACTGGCCAAGCTTCCTATTTGAAAACCTGGACAGCCATCCACACCGCCAATCCTGAACTAAGCGGGTTAAAGGCAGCTTCCTATATCCCAAGTCATGTTTGGATGACAGTGTGGTTTAGACGTTTTCAAAATAAAAAGAGAAAAACCACTCAGTTGATTTGCATCTAACAAGGTGTCATTTAAAGGTCTGTGGCACGTCTCCAAGACCTGAAGGCCACAATTAAATGCATCTTTAAGTGTGCTCAAGCCAGTTGAGATCTACTGCAAGCTTTATCAAGCATAACTCTTTGTTGGATCTGGGCCACGGCATTTAATTTACCACAAGTGGCTCCTGATTCCAAACTTCTTCGTAATACGATGCAGCGCCGTCCAAGCCTGCGTTGCCGAGATCCTCTGTGAAACTGGAGCAACTAAGCCAATGGCAATCAGGGGGTTCTACATCGCCTCTGCCTCCAGAGCAGCACCAAAGCATCAAGTTCTTATTGCTGGCATCAGTCACAGACATAATCAAGCTGGTGCAATTTCTGGGAAGTGGATCTTTGCATCTTCTCTAGAGGCAAAGCTGAAAACGACTTGCAATCAGGCAACTTCGGTCTTTAATATTCATGTGAAATGGTTACCGTTCAAGGTAAGTCAGGACAAACTCAATGTCAGTCCTGAAAATGCAAGGAAAGAAGGAAGCCCACTCCCCGAATTTACACAGGTGACACTCAGGGGTTTACGCAGGGGTTACAGTCCAGGGATAGCACATGAAGCCAAAATTGCACATAGTCAAAACACATTGGGTTCAATGGCAAGTGGAATTGCCAAATTCTCTCCCTCTCCCCCCCCCCTTTAAACTTTTTTGGCCAAGCTCATAAAACTGAATGTGCACAAGCTGCAAGTTAGCTGTATTCTGTAGAGTCACGTCGGTATGACTCATCAGGTGCAATCATAATACCCAGGGCAGGGGGGGAGGAGAGATCTGTCTGAGGGGTCACAGGATTTGGTGGATCTCTTTCCATAGGCAAAGAAGGAGATCCACAAGCAGAAGGACCCATGGGCACTCTGGTCACTGCTGCCATAGAAAGCTAGGCATCTGTCCTGCAGTGGCAGCACGAAAAGGAGGCATTCGATCGGCGCTCCTTTAGATTCCAACTTCCACACGGAAATGTGTGTTTGTCAAATGTGGTGTTTTATCCTTTTATTAGTAAGTACCACCTTTAGTTGATGTTTGGGGTTTCCATATGGCTGGCAATGATCAAGGCACTCAAAAGCAAAACTGCTGACTTCTCCTAAACTGTTTTTATTTTTTAAAGAATATGTAAGTCGTCGCTCTTCCGAAATAAAAAATTGCATTGCGTCAGACATAGAGCATACATAATTAATCCAGACATCTTAAGCGCCACAAATCAAAAGTATATCAATCAATTCACACAAAAAACCCTCCTAAAATATAATTTCAAATTAAGCTGCAAAATTGTACGAAAGAGAGCGATCAACAAACGAGACAGAGAAGAGCAAAACAATCCCTGTACAGATGAGGAAGGTTCACTGTTGAGTTTGGAGAAGTAGGGATTGTAAAAGTTTTGAGGCTAGGCAAGTTCTGGCTTGTGAGGCCGAGCAGTTTTCTTTATTGCTATGTGTCTTCATCATTCTCGTTCTTTTTCTTTTTCCTTTTTCTGAAGGATCTGAGGCCCGAAGCGTTCCTTTTGCAATTAGATCCACATATGTCAACAACCTTTTTTAAATGCAAAGTACTCTCGGGCATATTTCACACATAGGCACCATACCATATGAACAAAGCACCATGTACGCAGAATCGCTTCTATGTTTGTGCTGGTTTCCAGAAAAACTGAGGCAGCAGCTTCCCGCAGTGACCCTAACTGGTATACATGCATGCACACGAAAGCTCATACCAAGAACAAACTCGGTTGGTCTCTAAGGTGCTACTGGAAGGAATTTTTTTATTTTGTTTCGACTATGGCAGACCAACACGGCTACCTACCTGTAACAGTATATATGGCGAGTGTTTCTAGCATCCACCCTTTTCCTTGCCACAGCTGCAATTATGGATCCAGCACTGTTGAATGCTGATAGAAGCCAGGACCATGTGCAGTGGCAAATCTACCTGTGGCATTCATGGCAAAGAATCATAGAACCATAGAATTGTAGAGTTGGCAGATACCCCAAAGGTCATCTTTACCTGCTGAGGTCCTACCTGCCTGTGCACTGTGTTGCCAAAGTGATACATGATCTGGTTATCTCCAGATTGGACTACTGCAATGCGCTCTACATGGGGCTACCTTTGAAGGTGACTCAGGAACCATAACTAATCCAGAATGTAGCAGCCAGACTGGTGACTGGGAATGGCCACTGGGAGCATATAACACTAGACCTAAAGGCACCCAGTACGTTTCCAAGCACAAGTCAAAGTGTTGGTGTTGACCTTTAAAGCCCTAAACGGCCTTGGCCCAGTATACCTGAAGGAGCGTCTCCACCCCCATCGTTCAGCCGAGACACTGAGGCCCTGTTCTGAGGGCCTTCTGGCAGTTCCCTCATTGCGAGAAGTGAAGTTACAGAGAACCAAGCAAAGGGCTTTCTCGGTAGTGGCGCCCTCCCTGTGGAATGTCATGGAGATGTCATGGAGATAAACAATGATACGACTTTTAGAAGACATCTGAAGGCAGCCCTGTATAGGAAGTTTTTAATGTTTGATGTTTTACTGTATTTTTATAATTTGTTGGAAGCCACCCAGAGTGACCAGGGCAACCCGGTCAGCTGGCCAGGGCACAAATAACAAAATTATTATCATTATCTAGTCCAACCCTGAGCAATGCAGCAATCTCAACACATGGTTCCCCATCCCATTTGAAACCATACAACTGGACCCTGCTTAGCTTTGCATATATAGATTCTTGTTTCACCAGCAGTCCTGCCCATTGCCATATGACAAACTGTGGATTTGCATCACGATTGGAACTTACTGTCTGATCCTGTAAACTGTTGTGTTCATTCATGGAATATCATCTTGCTTATAAAGTGGCAGTACAATGCACATCCTTACCTGACCTGGGCAATACATTAAAGAATGTCATAAACAATAGTAGGATGAAAGGAAACTTTGTCAGCATAAAAAAGGCAACCTGTAGTATCTAAAGCCGAAGCTGTTGTCCATTAATTGCTAGAGAAAGACTGGAATTGCAGTAGGCCTTTTTAATTGCTATTTAGGGATTTAATAAGAGAAGAGCTGGTTGGGGTTTTCTTTCTAAAAGAAAGGAAGAAGAATAGTAGGCCTGCAATCAGTCTTACATGCCAATATGGGCTATCATATAAATGACTCGGACACTTTTGCAAATGCATTATTTACTCAATACCGTGTAATGGGTTCAATGCTCCTTTTACATGCTATTATGGAAGTTCATAATTGCATACTTTTCAAACGGGTTATTTCTTTTCGGCAATAGCCTATAATGGTTCTTTCAAAGCTCTTGGGCTTTTATCACATGAAATCCTAAGTAGAAAATGTTTAGTTCGCTGCTCATTGACTAATATAAGGCAACAGTACTTCAAAGCTGTTATTGTCTACCAGTTCAGCGCAGACAGCTTGCAAGACTTCTTCATTTTCGAGAGCAAAAAAAAACCTTAGGTAAGATGGGCTGGGTGTCCTGCTTATTTTGGATACATCATGCCTCATCACTGTATACAAGATGCAATTTCATTAAAAAAATAAAAAAATAAAAATGACAAAATAACATTTCCGTAAGCAAATCATCCTAATTTGCCCATGGGTTGAAAAGCAGATGGTGGTGGTTTCGAACTGGAAAATGGATGGAAGGAAATCTCCCTGCAGACTTTCATTCTGAATACACGAAGATCGAGGAAGGAGAAGCAGAAATGACGAGGATAAGGCTGACACGCACAAATGCACAGGGATGTTGAGAGCAGAGCTAGGAGTCCCGGCTGCGGTCTCCTCTCCTCCACTTCTCTTAATCGCAGCTAGCCCTGTCTGCATCCTCTGTAATTCAAACACTAGAGAGGACGATCGCTGCTCTGGAACAGTAGCACTGTGTTGCATGCTTTTACACAGTGCTATTTTTCTAGAAAAAGATATGCCGGAACTCACCATCTTCTCTTATAATGGCAATGGCGCCCACCTGAGAGGTGCCGGAACTGAGTTCCAGTGGGGGGGAAACCCTACTTTTACAACAGTGTATACACGCACAATTCTTAGGGCAAATATACCGTATATACTTGCGCATAAGCCGACTTTTTCAGCCCATTTTTGGGGCTGAAAAAGTCGCCCTCGGCTTATGCGCAAGTGAGGCGGGCGGTGGGGAAGGAAAAGCAGAGAGAAAGAGCTTCTCTCCGCTTCCCTCTCCCTCCCCCCACCCCACCGGGAAATGTGCAGGACGGGGGCATCTTCTCCAATCCCGTCCTGTATGTTTGCAGCTGTCTGCGAGGTGGTTGGGTAGGAAAAGCAGAGAGAAAGAGTTTCTCTCCGCTTCCCCACCCCCCCACCCCACCAGGAAATGCGCAGGATGGAGATCTGAGACGCCTCTTCTCCGATCCCTCCGGTCCCGGTCCCGCAGGATCCCATCCCGTGCGTTTGCAGCTGTCTGCGAGGTCCTAGCGCCTCCAGACACAAGCTGGAAGGGTAAAGACGCCTCTGCCTCCACTCACCAGCAGAAAGGCACAGAATGGAGGATCGGAGAAGCACTGCACAATGCTTCCCCCTCTGTCAGTTGGGGGGGGGGGAGAGAAGTGGAGAGAAGCTCTTTCCTGCAAAAGGCACAGGACAGGATCAGAGAAGCAGGGGGCACTGGCTTGCCAAGGGTTAAAAAGGATTGAGTGGGATTCCTAGAGAGGTCAGGAAATACCAAGCCCACCTACAAAAGGAGGAGGGGGCCTTTGTCTCTCTCTTCTGCATGTGCTGCATCCCTGGCGCCTCCTGAATCCAGTGAGTCTCTGCTCATCTTGCAAAGGGTCCATTGGGGAGAAGAGGGGGTCCCTGGGATGAAGGGGAGGGTGCAGGGAGGACCCCCAAGTCAAGGAACAGAGGCTCTTGCCCCCCTCCTCTCTGCAAAGCCCAGGAGGAGGCAAGGTCACAGGAGCTCTGCAACTCTTATCTTCCTTTGGATCCATTCACAGCTTGGCTGTTTGGGAAGGGAGGGTTCTTTGGGGAGGGAAGAAAAGGGCCTGAAAATAAACCCCCTCACACTCAGGAATCAGTCCCATTTATTGATAGAGGTTGTAGGGGGATGGAAATATTGGACATAAAATACACCAAAGAAATAAAAAGGAAAGCCTAACTGTTGGAAGAGGGGAGGGGGCAAATAAAAGAAAACGCTTATTCCTGTGGTGCAGAGTCAAGCCTATGGAACTCCTTGCCCCTGTTTTTCTTTGAAATAAATATTCAAAAACATTTAATCTACTGATGTCTCAATTAATGTAATTTTATTTATTTTTATTTTTGAAATTTACCAGTAGTTGCTGCATTTCCCACCCTCGGCTTATGCGCAAGTCAATAAGTTTTCCCAGTTTTTTGTGGTCAAATTAGGTGCCTCGGCTTATATTTGCGTCGGCTTATACTCGCGTATATACGGTACTGCAGACTTAAAATGGTACTCATGCCATTTTCCCATGAAATCCCAGCAAATGTATTTTGACTGGGTAGGGTGGGGTGTTAGAATCCTCAGTGCCTTGATGGGTAATCTGATGGGAAACCAATCCATGTTTAAAACACGGATGTGCCCATCATGTGCTCCGTACTCGGGGCTGAACAAAACCCAATGTTGATTGGTCCTTATGTACTTGTCTTTTCTTTACTAAACTAGCAGTAGCTACATGGGCCCAAACCATATTGGAAAGATGGAGTGAAGCAATATAACCCTTTGGCCTCCATCCAATCTGGCCAATCCAAAGATTTTTCCTGCTGGGGCAAAGAGATCTGAATCATGACCATGACAGGGCAAAGAGTTTAAAGTCCCCCTCTTCCAACAGCATGGTATTGATCCTGATCATTTCCCATGGCTGCTTCTGAGTAGCAAAGAAACAAACCTGCAAGGACGAAATATGTGCTTAAGGTTACATCTAGTTTAGTTATGTTGCATTCGCCAAAATGAGTAAATGATGACTAGCAAATAAATAATAATAATAAATGGGGGAAAGGAAATTTATGCCCATGACGTTTATAAAATGCAACTTTAACCAAGCTTGGCCAGTTTTTGTGCCTTTGGGTTTCCCCCCTCTAATTCGGCAAGGTTGTGATATGGCTGTGCTGCTAGATAAAACCGGAATGGCTTATGCACGTAGCATTTAACTTTAAGGATTCTTCATGGAAACTTACATGGCAGATCATTTGCATATTCAATACCAGTGACAATTTACTTCTCCCATCTGAGCAGGGCTTTCAACTGTGCCACTTGAACTAAATTAATAAACAGTAATTACAGAATGTTGTGCGAGCTAGCTGTTGATGTTGAGCAGATTCTAATCAACACCTTCTTTTAAGGGCCAATTAAAGCTGAATGTATGCAATATAAACATCTTCTTGTATTTAGACATGAACTACAGAACAAGTTAGGGAGGGGGAATTTAAAAAATGCAATTACAGCAAGTTGACGATCGAATGGAAAGAAGCAGAGTCTTGCCCTCACACTCCATGAGCGAATTAAACCGAATTCATATCTCGCTGCTCTGTCCCCCACTTACTTTCTGCAATTCATTGCACAAGATGTGAATATTCAATAACGCTGGAGCTGGATCAGAGTCACTCTCCATAAGAGATGGGAAAGTCTCTACCTCAGACTTAAGATGGTTTAATAACTGCCGCATCCCAGGGATCACTGGGAAATGTAGTTCTGGGCACATGAAGAGCAGAAGACAGAGACTACAATTTAGAGGAGTCTTTCAGGAGAGCCATGACAGTAAAAGTGGTATACAGTGGTACCTCGGGTTACATACACTTCAGGTTACATACGCTTCAGGTTACATACTCCGCTAACCCAGAAATAATGCTTCAGGTTAAGAACTTTGCTTCAGGATAAGAACAGAAATCGTGCCCTGGCGGCGCAGTGGCAGCGGGAGGCCCCATTAGCTAAAGTGGTGCTTCAGGTTAAGAACACTTTCAGGTTAAGAACGGACCTCCGGAACGAATTAAGTATGTAACCAGAGGTACCACTGTACAATATAAATCTGTAGCATAGATATGCTCTAAAAAGCGGAGAAGAATTTTATGGACTATCTCCAAAGCACAAAAGTTAATATGATTCGCCTCTCAAGGAAAATATTTGGATTCATAGCACGGTGCCAAATATTTTTCCTGCATCCCCCACCCCTCAACTATTTCCCATCCATTAATAAGAAAAGAAATTGCACTCAAAAATTATCAAACGGAAGAGAACGAATCAGTGAGATTCTTATGGATGAGAAGCAAGGGGATTTTTTTTTCACATGCTTACCTTATTTTTTTGTGGATTCTTGCTTTCATTCTACAATCATCTTACCGGTGGTCTGCACTCTGTAGCCTTCCTGGGTGCCCATGCTTCAATTGTGCCCAGGGGAACTATACAGCCTTCTCAGGTGCCCATGTTTCTACTAAGGCCCACAAGCAGAAATTGTCCCATGGGGCTTTTTCAGATCTGGAGGTCCAGGCAGCCAGGGAGGCTGCAAAGTGCTGGATAAGTGTTCAATTGAAAGAGGGTTAAAAAAAAAATCACCCTCAATCACCACACAACAATAAGGTAAGCTCAAAACACTGCACCCACCAAAATTCTAAAATATCCTGAGAATGAGCTACAAAAATGGAAGCCTCCTTCACAGGGGAAGACTTTCAGGAAACCGGAGCACTTGGCACAGCACTAGAGCAAGCAGTACAGGTGGCAGCGAATCCTGTACAACATCGACAAAAGCATTGAAAATTGCAATCCTTTCATCCACGCAAAAACAGCCATAAGCATCACATCCAGAATTTGAGAAACTCTTGTATCAATACAGCTAGTAAATTTTGCCTCCCTCATCTACATAATCATTTCAACTCACAACTCAAATGGCAAAGTGAGGTAGCCACCTCAGGCAGATGATTTTGGGGTGTCATGAAGGGGCAAGACATTGTCCATTTAATATATGTTTATTGTACTTTCAGAGCCTGGGAGAGGTGCTTGTGGGGTTTTTCTGACTCTGGTACCAAAACAACTTGAGGGACAACACTTGGATATGGAAATGGAAAGCCTCTGCTGAAAACCCTAAGAACCCCTCGCATATGTGAATGGGTTAACTCATGTCCCCGAGGCTTTCGAATATGTGCCTCTGCTGCTGAGCTGCTGTTTCTTTCCCAGGCCCAAACGGGATGTTTGCTTAATTACGTGGCATCCAGCTATGTATCTTGTTCTCTCTCCAACCATTTCAGGCACAAGGGAGCCCAGTTCTTACAGGGAACACAGCAAGCGGGGAGGAGAGGCTTATCTCTCCATTCCTCTGCCACAAGCAGAATGGAAAACAGCTGCCCCTCTGGGCACAGCTAGGAGCCTGGGGAGGGGGGGCGTTCCAATGCGATACCATGCAGAGGGCCTGGTCTCCATGCTGGTCATATGGGGGAAAGAGATTAGTCTTCGGTCCCTAAGGACTGACTTCCCGGCAAGAATCAGGCTCTCCAGTGCCTGTAATTATTTAAAGAAAAGAAGTTATGCAGTTGCATAACTGCAGGAGCACACCCTGGAGAACAGCCACCAGTCAGTGTGGATGAAAGTGAGGTGGAATCTAGACACATATTAAAAACGCTGTGAAAATGCTTTTTTTTAAAAAAAAAAAAAGCATTAAAAAATATATTGAATTTGCCACTAAGCTCACGATCGTCATCTAATGTCACTTCTGTATAATGCACTTAAAACGTTATATTTGCAGCTGTATAGCTGAGTCCTGAGCTGGCTAGACCAGGGGTCCAATTCTGCATAAATGAGTTTCCTGTGTTCCCTGGTCCAGAAGAGTGAAAGGAAACTCATCTGTCACTTTAAACTGAGGCAGAGGAGAAGGGCGTACCTTCCAACTTTCCCCCATGCAAAACCGGGATGCGCATCTTCCGGGATGCGCTCCCGGTTGAGTCACGTGACCCGCACCATGCTCTCCCCCCCCAAAAGGGCTGTTTAGGGGGGGCAAGATCTCACGCGGCGCTAAAAAATGTGTGTGAGTGCCACACAAGATGGCATTCCTGAGAAAAGTGCTTTTTCAGGGCGAGAGCAAGGCGTGAGATCGCAGCACCCAAAATGGCTGCCGAGATCTCACTTGAAAAAAAGGGATGAGCGGGGAAAGGGTGCCATTCCAGTCCTGGTTGCTTATGTGAGGAGGTAAAAGTAGGTAAGCATTGGCTGGCTTGTTCCCCAACATGTGAAGGGGGGTGGCAAGAAAGAAAATCACCGTCTTCGTCTTCTGCCTCACGAACGCACCTTGCCTAGCTTTGAGGGGGAGGAGAGTGTTGGCTAGGGCTGCCATACATCTGGGTTTTCCCAGACATTACGTCCGGGGGGAATTTCCGAAATTTGGTGCTGGTTTTTAAATTTTGAAATATGTCAACTCTAGTTTTGGGGCACTATGCAGGATATCCTCCCATGAAGAATGCAACCCCTCAGAATTAAATAAAAGGGGAGAAAAGGGAAAAGTTTGCCTTTTCTAGTGTTTGGTGTTTGATGAGCTCAGCTACATGCCCCAACAAAAACCAACAAGGCATAGCCATTCTGGGAGGTTGGGTAGGCCCTACCCTTGGTATCCTAGCAACCCGATGCTTCCTATTGCAATACAGTGCTGCTATCCTGCATGTTATGACTGCCTCCCACTGGCACAATAGGAAAACGCTGCACCCCCACCCTCCAAGTCCATTCTAGCTACTCTGCTCTCTACCACCTACTCGTCTTCCTTCTTTTCAATTCTGATCTGTGGAGAGGGTGCAGTATTTTGCCTCGTCATGTAGCGGTGAACTTGATTTCTGTAGTCTAGCCTATGGTGGAAGGGAGATTGCTAACGTGTTTAGGTGACTGTAAAGGCAGAGTCAGGAGATATACACAACAAAGTAATTAGTCTAGCAACACAATCGTCCGAGGGTGTTCAAAAAGCCCCTGTCTAGGTATCAGATCTTGAGACGCGGTTTAGAGTAGGAACAGGGCATGGGAAGGAGAAAATCTTTTTCTCCTTTGCAGTTGGATAGTTTCCACTTGCTACATATAGGTGGGCACAGAATCATAGAATTGTAGAGCTGGAAGGGACCCCTGGGGGTCATCTAGTCTAACCCCTGCAACCCAGGAGTCCACAGCCATCCCTGGGCGGGCTTGAATCACCAACCTTCTGGTTAACCCAATGGCTGCTTTGCAGTGGCAATAAATGTTGAGACGCTTCCTTCCTTCCTTTTTAATGTTTATAGAACTCCAACTCATAAAAAAATCAAAGACACTGTATAATATAATCATTAAAACCTCACAAAGACATAAAATTATAAAAGCATAAATTACAGATGCTCACCACATTGCTATACTTAAGCATTGTTTGTCTGCCTGCCCATCTACTTGTTCAACTAGTCTGGTCTAATCTAACATAATCTGTTTTGTTTTCTCACATTCAGCTCTACTCCTTTTGTTAATAAATTAAATCCAGTCCCTTGGGCACTTTCAAACCTAGAATATTGGTTTTCAGTTTTGGACAAGTGTCTTATGTGTATATATATATATATATATATATATATATATATATATATATGAACAAAACCTCAAGACTGGTTAGTTTTACCATCTCTGACATCACAAAGCAAGCCCGGGTCTCAACACTTTCCTGTGTACGCCCCAAATTCCATGCATAACTCTAACGGGTGATTAGTCCAATTAAATGGACAGCAATTTCAATGGCTTATGCAAGAGTAGATGGCACACAATATGCAATTTCAACTCTCTCTCCCCTCTCTCTCTATAGTCAGGGTTTTCAATCCTGCCGCGAACTAAATCATTTTATCAGTTCCTTCTTCCGTCTTTTTAAACTTGTCCCATTAAACTACAGACCTGGAACATATTCATGAATAAGTTTCTTTCGGCTTTAACTCTAGTAGTTCCTGACATAACAAAAAAAAACAAACTGGTAATTAACTGGCTCGAAGACTTTTACAATAGCCTCTTTAAATAAGTTCCAGTATGTGGCATTTGCAGCATGAACTCTGCACTGCTGATACTGCTGCAATGCACTCTCTATTAAACAAGCTGTATTGCTCAGAATCATCTATATCTAATAGCTGTGGGGGTTTTTTGTTTTGTTTTTTTTTTTGTTTTTTTTGTTCTGCAGCTTTATCTTCATCTGAGAAATACTGAGAAGTCCTCTCTGCTTTTCAGATTGTTCCAGACCTTTTGCAGGAGGGTTGGAGGGTATAAAGCTCGTGTGTTTGTGCTAGCCATGTGACCCAATGTTCTTTGCAGCCCCCATGGGCTGGAAGAAGACAGGGGCAAGTCTTTCTTCCAGGGGATAGATATATTGGGTGCACAAAGTTGGATGGTCATAGCCACACACTCCTACAAGCCCATAACTTCCAAGAGGAGAGCAAGTCATTGATATTTCTTTAAAATAAAAATAGGAAAGGGAAAATCCCATTGTCAGTGCTCCCTTCTAGTATGAGTTACAGGTAGGTAGCCGTGTTGGTCTGCCATAGTCAAAACAAAATAAAATAAAAAATTCCTTCCAGTAGCACCTTAGAGACCAACTAAGTTTGTTCTTGGTATGAGCTTTCTTCAGATATCTGAAGAAGTGTGCATGCACACGAAAGCTCATACCAAGAACAAACTTACTTGGTCTCTAAGGTGCTACTGGATTACTAAGATACCCAAACCACTTATTTCATTCCCTTGCAGCCTAACAATGCAAAGCTGGAAGCAAATCCTATCATGTCCTTTGAGTGGAATCATAGCATCATAGAGTTGGAAAGGGACCGTGAGGGTCCTCTGGTCCATCCCCCTGCGATGCAGAAATCTTTTGCCCAACGTGGGGCTCAAACCCCAGTCTTGTTGACATAAGTGCTATATGGATGGCACAGATTCAAAGGCCTGTGCTTAGATATATTTAAAATTATATTGTAAAGAAACAAAAGCAGTGTCTTGTAAACAGCACTGTGTATGTATGGGATGAGGGAGGTGGCTGTTATTTATTATTGCTGGAAAGCTGTCAATTGCATTCAATAGAAATTAATATCCAGATTAACCCTAGGGAAGAACCAAGATACAACATGCAGCAGACTTCTATTCAAATAAATGGTTCATGAGTAACTGAGCGGGTACTTGCTTCATAGACTTCCTCTGGTTGGTTGTTGTTGTTGTTTTTAAAGAGCTGTAAGAAATCCACTCCAGTTTGATCTTCTCGCAGTTGTGATATGATTTGCAAAACAATCATATTTTACAGACCAAAGCTGTTTTGTTTCCTTATTCTTCAGCATTGTCTCCTTCATCTGAAATGTCATAATAAAAAAGTGTTTTATACTACAAACCTCATACCAGTGATGTAACTTTTTCTAAACCGCATACAGTGCAGCCAACTTAAAAACTGAACTCTAAAATAATCTCAAACATAGTAGTTGTGGGTTCCAAATTGCTGAAGGTATCAGCAGACTGACTTGCACTATTATTCATGGAATGCGTATGTGCTTAAACAGCTGTTAGAATGAATAGTTTTAATATATTAATAGTGAACTGTTTTTTCCAAGCACCATGCCAAAATAGGACCACCCACACAACAAAGGGAGGTGTCCTCTTCTGGTCTGGTGAAGAAGTCCATTGGGCAAGGTAGGTCATGTGTTGCCACCCCATGGAGAGTCCCAAGTACAACTTCCTCCAAGAAAGACTAGAGGTCAACGGTCACCTTCTGGGTCTCCACCTCCATCCCACCTTGCCTAGGCTCCACCCTGTTTGTAAGAATGGCGGTCCCTTAAAGGGCCAACCCTTAGCAGAATTTTGCAATAGAATTCTGGTGAATTTTGCGGAAGGGCTTCTTTTAAAGGAATGTTGAAATGTGGAGAGGTGAATCTAAGATTGAAAAACAACAATGTTATGTACTGAGTTGAATAGGATCCAAAATGCAGCGGTCTGATTGGTCCTAGAACAATAGGATTCAGAATGTAGCAGTCTGATTGGTCCTAGAACAATAGGATCCAAAATGCAGCAGTCTGATTGGTCCGCAGGAGCCACCCAATCCAGCTCCAGGTGGAAGTGAATCCGCAACCTGATTGGCATACAGGAGTATCCCAGAATTAGCCAATCACGTGGGGCCCATTGTGTAAATAATGTATATAAAGCAGACGTTTTGGTGGAACTTTCATTCCTCGCTACTATGAGCTGAATAAAGAGCATGAAATCCACACTTGACTCCAAGTATATTTCAAACAACCACCACCATCACCGAGTAACTCAGAGAAACTGAACTTGCCAGATTTGCCCATTCTCTAGTTAGGTGTCAGCTTTGGTGAGCCATTTCTCACACTGCCATTTCTCCACATTATGTCTGACTATGGATGGTATACAGTGGGTGATACATGGAATGAAGTGACACTGTGCGAAAAAAGCTCTGTATTCAAGAGGAAAGTAGGAAGGAGCCCTAAGTCACACTGACCTCCATATATGGATCTTCTCAGTTCTCTTTTCCCAAGCCTTCAACCAGATACTAGTCACAGGTTCCCCTACTTGACGGACTAGAACGCTGAACATACAGTTTCTTCGTGTCATCTTTAGTGCTTGCGTAGCAAGCCCACAAAGCTGCAATTTGGACCGCTGTGACTCCCAGCTACCCCCTTATTATTTAAATTTTTATATGGGTTTTCAGACATTCATAGGAAGATATACTCTGGCTCCAGATCTTTACATAAGCAGACCTTTACATGAGGATGCTTAAGTATTTTTAGAAATCTAATGAATGTGTGTGCACACTTGAATACACAGAGATAAATAGCTGATCACCTGGCAACCAGGAAGCCCAAGCCACAGAATTCTAGCTAATTCTGCTAATAAAAGGAAAGAATTTGTAGGGGAGGGACTAGGGAGAAACATCACCTACCTGGACATCACCTACCTCCAATG
The DNA here is from genome assembly GCF_009819535.1 of Lacerta agilis. Lineage (NCBI taxonomy): Eukaryota > Metazoa > Chordata > Lepidosauria > Squamata > Lacertidae > Lacerta > Lacerta agilis. Next base: position 25,698,040 of record NC_046317.1, read on the forward strand.
AAAATAGGGACATCCTACTCCAAACCCTCCAACATTTCTCTTATGAAAATAGGGGCGTCCAGTGCTATTTTTCTAGAAAAAGTGGTGCCAGAACTCACAATGAATGCCTCCTTTGTTGGCTTATAATGGCAATGGTGCCCACCTAAGAGGTGCCAGAACTGAGCTTCAGCGAGTTCCGGCTGAGAGGGGGAAAAGCCCTGGGGATGTCCTATTTTATAGCCTCCAACATTACTCTGATGAAGATAGGGATGTCCTACCGTATCTTCCAATGTTTCTCCATTGAAAATAGGGATGTCCTAAGGAAAAGCTTAAGGAAATCAGGCCTGAGTGCTCACTGGAAGGACAGATCCTGAAGCTGAGGCTCCAATACTTCGGCCACCTCATGAGAAGAGAAGACTCCCTGGAAAAGACCCTGATGTTGGGAAAGATGGAGGGCACAAGGAGAAGGGGACGACAGAGATGGTTGGACAGTGTTCTTGAAGCTACCAACGTGAGTCTGACCAGGCTGCGGGAGGCAGTGGAGGACAGGAGTGCCTGGCGTGCTCTGGTCCATGGGGTCACGAAGAGTCAGATGCGACTAGATGACTAAACAAACAAAGGAAAAGCGGGACATTCCAGGATCAAATCAGAAACCAGGATGGCTTCTGTAAATCCGGGACTGTCCCCGAAAAATATGGACACTTGGAGCATCTGCATGTGTGTTCCTAATGCAGAGGACTCCCCACAAAGTGTCCCCATTTCAGCTCGGTGACCATTACTGCAGCTGTATCTGTAGGAGCTGCTGAGATTGCCTTCTTAAACACACAAAGAGGTCAGTTGTGAGTCATGGCATGGTATTTTTATCTCAGTTCCTCCTGCTCCATTTCAATCTCTCGCTCATCTTGTACATTCAGGACCTACCTTTTAAATATTTTCAGGAGGGTTTGGGGTTTTTTTTGTTTTTTGTTTTGTTTTTGGGGGGCTGAGGCTTTTCCCTCCTTCAGATTATATTTCCTCTCTTCCTGTGTAGGTTCATTGGAAACCTTTGTTAGCTGCTAGATGAGATCTGTTTAGCTTGTTTGGGCATGGTATCAAAGGAAGCTTGACTCCGAGAAGGGAATGATTACATCAAGGCTTATAAAAGACCCCAAAGCTATTGCTACCCCAGTTTTTATTCCTATGCACACGGGGACTCATTAGTTTCTACAGGTAATTCTGTCGGTGCTGAAAGATCCCATATCACTAAATCTAGCATTCATGTATGGGATCCTTTGCATGGCTTCTCCTTCTCATTTCATCCCTCTGCAGAAAGGCACGTTTGAGCCATCAAGAATGATGAATTCAGTCTAGGGCTGTTTCTTCTCCCTCACAGCAGTTATTTCCTCTTGATTATTTTAAATCTATTGTATTTTAACTTATTTTCAGTCCGAAGCCCAAGGAAAGCCTTGAAGTAGCTAGCACAGTGTGATAAAAGTCTGCAATTTTTTTTATTTTTTTTTTGCAAATTTCATTCATTCTAACAGGTAGCAAAATTTCAAAGCACTCCACTGGGACACTAAAATGGAGAGGGCTTACATTGGCAAGAAGGAATAGAGTTTGGCTCCGCAGCTAAGAATGTCTTCCGTTTCTAAAAATCACTTTCAGAAAGGTAAGGTGTGCTTTTGCCCCTTCAGTGTTCTATGTGTGAAAAAAATCAATTTCTTATTGAGTTAAGTGTGCATATTTCGCTACCAAGATTTCCATTAACAATTTCGGGGCCTTTAAAAAAAACAAAAAACAAACCCCACCTATCTTATCTGGGGACCTGCTTTCTTCCTAAATCTGGCCACTGTGAAATTAACAAAAGCAGATTCACAATGTAATGTCAAAGGCTTCTCCCGTTTCTCAGAGTTAAACTGGACTACAGGCCGATGCAGGTAATTTTGACATTTTTCTCAATGAAAAGCAGAAGGCTGGGTGAGGGAGGTGGCTTAACCTTTCACCATGGGCAATTTTCCATTCAAAAACCACACATACCCACCTGCTTCCCCCCTACCCCCCACCCCTTGGGGGGGAAAAGAGCTTGGGCTTGAATATTTGAGTTGAAAAAAGGCCAGTAGAGAAAAAGCTAAGCGCTCTCTCTCTCTCTCTCTCTCTCTCTCTCTCTCTCTCTCTGCCACTCCTCCAATAGAAAGAAAAGGCTGGTGAGCCCTGCTGGATCGGAGCAAAGTTTCATTTAGCGCAGCGTCCTATTTCCCAATCGGCTAGCCAGATGCTTCTGCGATATCTACAAGCACGGATTGTCCTCTTGCACCAGAAACTGATATGCAGATGTTTTCAGAGTACAGTGGAACCTTGGTTCTCAAACGCCTTGGCAGTCAAACATTTCGGCTCCCGAATGCCGAAAACCCAGAAATAAGTGCTCCGGTTTTCAGAACCCGAACGTCCGGTGCGGTTGTTGGCTATTGTTTCCGGGGCACCTGCGCCAATCGGAAGCCGCGCCTTGGTTTTCAAACGATTCGGAAGTCGAACGGACTTTTGCAGCAGATTACGTTTGAGAACCAAAGTTCCACTGTACGTATTTTGTTTTGTCTGCCCTGCATCAACTTCCAATCAATTTCATTCGGTGACTCTAAATTCTAGAGTTATGGAGGAAAGGGAGAATGAACATTACCTCTGTCCTCTTTGTCTACACCAGGGATGGGGAACCTGTGGCCTTCCTTGGGGGCTACATCCTCACACTCCTTGGCAGCCCCCTACCCAAATGCCACCTCCATAGCAGCTTCTTGGCAAATAGGAGGCACTGCTGGTCTCCTCCCACCCGTGTTCCCAATATAGATCTTGATTCCCCACCTTGCTCCCCATGTAGAACTTCACTCGCCCCCTCCTTCCCATTTTGTGGTTCGCCTCAGGTGACTAAATGTCTCGGGCCAGCCCTGCTTCTTCGGTTTACGGTTGTAGCCTAAAAGTAATGAAAAAAGAAAAAAGCAGAACATAAAGCATATTTTGGAAAATTCTTCTGCTGATTCCTGGTCAAAGAATGCTAGCTCAAAGCAGGGAAAGTATTGTGTTTCTTCTACAAGATAATAGAGAGGTTCTTCTGAGGGAAGACTATTAAGTAGTGGGTGGACATAGCAGACGACACAGTGATTCTCCAAGCAGCTCTCTTTATTCTCAGGCTGGAACAGAACTGAACTGAAGGGCTCAGCCAGCCTGCTTATATAGTACTCAGTAACATGCAACAGTAACAACTCTCTCTAGCTACCCAATCCATGAACGGAACTCTCAATCCTTCATTTGCATGTTGTGGACCTGAGTGAGAACTGCAGTCGCGGTGGGCAGAGTGAAACTATATACACAACACCCCTAGTGGCCTAGGGTGAGAACTTCAATACATATCGAAGACACTGGTGGGATCAAGTTACCAGGAAAACACTGGGGTTTTTAAAGACCTTGGAACAAGGAGAGGAGGAAGTTTGACTAAGGAAAAGTGGGTGTGGAAGAGGTGGATACATAAAGTGCTTCAAAATCCCTGTGGGCCAGGGCTTTTTTTCAAGCAGGAACTCAGTTCCGGCACTTCTCAGGTGGGCACCGTTGCCATTCTAAGAGAACGAGGGAGGTGTTGATGGTGAGTTCCGGCATCCCTTTCTCTAGAAATGCTCTGGACCACAAAAATGTGTCCGTAGCAGTGGACAACTGAAAAAAGACAAGGTAACTTCACACACCAGCCATGCAAGCAGCCTAGGGAAGCAATGTGAATGCTCTCTCCCCCTCCAATTACGAGACGACGCTAGCTGCAGAGTTGTTAAAGCAAAGCATCAAACAGCCTTTGGATAAAGAATGACTACTACGTTCAGCATTAAAGGCGAAAATGAAGTGCAAATTTATAGGAAGGCGTACTAAGTTTACTTTAATTGTGTTTCATCCTTCTTAATAATTTTTAATATTGTGCCATTTTAATTCTCAAAGTGCGCCGAGTCACCGATTTCAGGATACCATTAGCAGCAGTTTTGAAACGTTTCCAATAGGAGTCCACACAGAAATGTTTCTTGCTAAGTAGTTCTAGAATACTTGTGCCTGATAGGTTTCCCCATCTTCTCTGTTTTGTCTTTGATATAATTTTCAACGCCTCTTATTTCTCTTGATCCCTTTGGCTAGCATGAACTTTGTGGGACCTTCGTAGTTTACAGCATCACAGTACTTCCCAAGATTTTTTCCCCCCATAGACATTAATTAATTGCCCTGCTCTGCCAAAAAAAGGGTGTAAATATAATCAGTTGAAGTTGTGTTTTACAGATGGGGAAGTAGAGCAAGGGGGGAGCAGAATCTGCCAAAGGCCACAAAGTCTGTCTCTCTTCCTCCTTCTCCCTCTCTCTCCCCCCCCACCATCTCTTCCTCTCCCAAAATAACTCACATTTCTGATTTTTTTAAAAAAAATTCTATACTTGGACCACTAGAGGATTCTATTTTCGTTCCCCCCCCCCCCGCTCCCTTAGAATTTTCTTTTAAAGAAAAAGGAAACAAATAATCTGTTAAGGGCAGCAAACTCTCTCATCTCATTTTCTACATCAATTAGAAGGCTGCACACTTTTATTGCTGACTTTAGATCTTCAGTTTATGTGTCCCTGTAACTCAGGGAGAAACTCCCCTGTTAGCATCTTGAGGAGATCTAAATATGGGCTTTTTACGCTCCTGTCATTGGCCCACAGAGCTGAAAACAAGGTGAGCCATTTACCTTTAGGATGTGATTTTCAGATCTCGCCTCAAGAGACACCAGCACAATGCCCATTCGTTACTTTTCGAAGATGAGGCTTAGAGAGAGAGAGAGAGAGAGAGAGAGAGAGAGAGAGAGAGAGAGAGAGATGGCCTTCGGGGGGCAATTCTGTATGTCATGAAACTGCCAAACGTTTCAGGTCTCCGTTTTGTTGTTGTTGTCGTTCAGTTGTGTCCAACTCTTCGTGACCCCATGGACCAGAGCACGCCAGGCACCCCTATCCTCCACTGCCTCCCGCAGTTTGGCCAAACTCATGCCAGTCGCTTCGAGAACACTGTCCAACCATCTCATCCTCTGTCGTCCCCTTCTCTGTCTACACTAACACAACTACACACACCTCGCAAGGCGGAGATATGCCAGGTTATCATAGCTGACTCCATGATCTGCAGTACAGCAAGATTGTCCTAAGAAGTGCTATCGCTTCTTGAAGAATTCAGTCATGTTCATTCCTCTAATTTTCAGGAGCCCGTCAAGTGGGTCTAGCCTAAAAGCCAACTGATGTTTCCATTTAACCAACTAAGAACCTCTTCCCCAAGCATAGGCAAACTCGTCCTTCAGATGTTTTGGGACTACAACTACCGTCATCCCTAGCTAACAGGACCAGTGGTCAGGGATGATGGGAATTGTAGTCCCAAAACATCTGGAGGGCCAAGTTTGCCTGCTCTTCCCCATGTTGCAGCCTTCCAAGTGTCCCTATTTTCCAGGGATGCCCCTGATTTAGAGAAGCCGGTGTCTGATTTGATCCCAGAATGTCCAGCTTTTCCTTTCCAAGCTGTGTGTTGCGACACGCTAGCGTGTTGGCTGCAGTGTGTAGTTGTGTCCTGGGAATTGTAGTTTACCCCCCCCCCAACAGAACTATAGTTCCCAGCACCCTTAACAAACTTCCAGGATTCTTGAGTAGTGTGTGTGTACTTCATATGTATGGGGTATACATAGCCTTAGACTCTTGGTTATCATTCAAGCAGCAATCGTGGTGGAATCCACACACATATAAAAATGCTGTGGAAATACTTTTTTTAAAAAAAATGTTTTGAAAAATACATTGAATTTGCCATAGCTCACTTTCGCCAACTGGTGTCACATTTGTATATCTCACTTTACAACACTTTTTTTTAAAAAATTATTTGCAGCTATATAGCTGAGTCCATAGGATGGTGAACCGTATAGAAAATTCAATGTATTTTTTTAAAAAAACACTTTAAAAAAAGCCCTTTCAGAACTTTTATTATATGTGTGTAGATTCCACCCTTCTCAGCTTGTCAAACAGCTTCTCAGAGCTGTTGTGTCCAGGCCTGAATATAGCTCTTCAAATGAAGACTTAGCAATGCTGATTGAAGAGGTACTTTCCAAATCATGGTTTATTTTTCGCTATATACTTGTATATCGTCATATACTTGTGCTTCTGGTGCGTCTTTCATCTGTGTGAGATGTTACATTTGACTTTACTGGGTTTCCTATTGCTGCATGCTTGCTTCTGCTGTTTGCTTGGCTCTCCAGTTTACTAAGTTCATGTTTAATTTTAGCCCGTTGTCTCAAGCATCCTTCCCCAACCTGATGCTGTGTCCAGATATTTTGGACCACAGCTTCCATCGTCCCTGACTATCAGCTATGCTGATAGAAGTTGTCATTCAATGTATCTGAACAGAAGCAGGTTGGGGAAGGCTGAACCTTAGCACTCCTCTCCTCTGCTATGTTTAGAGAGAGTTATCTAATGCTAGGGTTGCCATATTCCCAAAAGTTAAAAGTTTAGCTTTGGTTAGCTTTTGGGGAAACATCTCCCCAAAATTTAACCGTTTTTCTTTTATTTTTAAAACTTTTTGTTTGTTTACAAAGAAAACACCTTCTTGTCATATGTCCAGGTTTTCCCAGAAAGACCGGACGTATGGCAGCCCAATGTAACACTGTCTCTTCTTCAGTGTTTATGGAAATGCAGCCATTACAGTCAAGTCACTTTCACACAAAACAAAATGGAGAATGTAATAAGATACCTCCCATGTGACCAGCACTAACCAATCACACAAGAGTTGCTGAGGAACCTTCCAGAATTAAACACACAGTAATGCATTTAAGCACACACACACCTCATTTCAGTAAATTAAATCACTATACCATACCCTCCAACATTTATCTGATGAAAAAAGGGACGTCCCATTCCATAATGATAATTTTACTGTTTATACCACACCCATCTTACTGGGTTGCCACAGCCCCTCTGGCCGGCTTTCAACATATATAAACACATAATAAAACATTAAACATTTTAAAAACTTCCCTATACAGGATCGACTTCAGATGGCTCGGGAGTCAAAATAACTCTATACCCTCCAACATTTCTCCAATGAAAATAGGGACGTCCTAAGAAAAAGCAGGACATTCCGGGATCAAATCAGAAACCGGGATGGCTTCTGTAAACCCGGGACTGACCCTGGAAAACAGGGACACTTGGAGGGTCTGGTTTTTCTGCTCAGGTAGATGAGGTTTGCGTGTTGAGGTCCCCAAACCACCCCTCAAGTAAACACACTTCACACCAGATATAAGTTTAAGGTTTTTGGCATTAATTTGGCCACAACTTTATTGAATACAAAATAAGTGAGTGGCTGCTTAGGCATTGGTTAAGACTATCTGTCCCGCTGGGGACAGAACTGACATCCACCCGCCTGTGGAGTCAGTATAGGGGAAAATGCTTTGGGGAGAGAATGTGCGCCCATTCTCCCCAAATGCTCCCAGGGGCTCTTGCGTGGGCCCTGTCCCCCGACCGGGGGAAACGGACAAGCATGGTGAGCCCCTGGATTCCTTTAACGGAATTCCCCTTGCAGCAGCAGCCTTGAAGGGGCAACCACAGCCAACTTGCCCCTTCGCAGCATAGGAGGGGCAACCACAGCCAACTCTGCCCCTCCTAAACCAATTTATAACCAATGCCTAACCGCCAACCTTACAAGTTGTGACTAATTGCTATGCAGTAGGCGAAAACCAAATGGCACCAGCCAATCAGCCAAATGGAAAAAATTCCTACCAGGCCCCTTCTACAACGCAGACGACCCAATGACAGGCATAGCAAGGTCAATGCAGAGGCCTAATAACAGGGCGGGAGGGCAGGCGATCCGATGCACGAAGCCAGGAGGGCTCCGACGCTGAGTGCAGGGTCATTTATAGGCTCTGGACTGTCCATCAACAAGTTGCAACATATGAATCTCCCCAACGACAGCCAGAGCCCAATCGCAGTAGTGGCCATCCATACAAACCCGCCCAGCAGCAGAGGGGTGACTTGCTAGCCCCGACCGCAACACGTGCTTTCCATGAAGGAGAACACGCTTTCTCCTAAAAATGTTGTGCTCCCTTGCAAGAGGACATTCAGAACATCACAAAAGCAAGAGATCCCGAGACTTCAGAGTCTTTGCAAAGCAGCCGCTTCAGATATGTATAACAAGGCTTCTTTTCCTGAGCTCTCAAAAGATATCTGTGGGCTTCTGCAGGAAGCTCTTTTCTATTCGCTGAGATAAGGGGAGAGAGACTTGTAAAGTTTAGAACCATCCAAATGGCCCTGTTATCTGTCTAAAACCATAGCCAAATGACTCCTCCTTGGCGCTCACCCGCTCTATACCTTTTTACACAAATGACCTAAACCGGTCAGGTTCACATGTCCCCCGAGATGATCGCATTTCAGTGCTTCAAAAGAGCTTTGGTCTGCGCAGCCCTGTAGCAGCAAATTTACACTTCAAAAAGCAGACAGCTTTCCCCCACATCTTATTCACTTAATGGGTGAGAATGTAAAATTAGTTCCGTTGCTGATGAGGACCTTGAGCCAAATGAAAAGTGTTCATTTGTCAGCACAGACGTACCGCCTGCATCATGATTATATAGCTAATCCAATAATGGCTCTTGATGCCGAGCATTTATTTATACACAGCATATATTGTTATCTGTTGATCATCGGGAGTCTACAATTTTAGCCTTATTTTTCCAAGTGCGTCGTCAGATGCAGCAACATCTCCCCGATATTATATGTGCTTAACGGGACCGCGAATGCTCGAGAACAAAACCTCAGGAACAGATTGCTATATTTTGCTCTGCTTTTGAAAGAATCAATGTTGAATTTTAGCTTACGGAGTTTGAAATATTAACGACGAATCAAGCATTTTAAGATGAGAGCCTCTGCATATTATTTAACGCGGCACCAGATTAATTTTTTACACCCAAATGTTGCTGTTTCAGTATATGTTTTTATGAACTGATTTTGATTCTTCTTCTTCTTTACTCGCCTTGAGTGTTAATGTTTAATGATCTCTGCCATATATATACTTTAAGAGAGAAAAAACTTCTTGACTTCAGATCATCTTATAAAATTTGACTAACTGCACCACTAATTCTCAGGATTTTCTCTAAGAGTGTTAACATGTAACATACATACGCATTGTACACAGGATTGTATCAATCTGGCAGATTGAACGAAAATGTTGTAGGCGAAAAATACTTTGCAGGTAAGTGATACGAATAATATTTAGAATATGAATAATCAACAGCTTTGCAATGCTGCCTTGGTTTTGAATAACTGTACACGTCTTTGAAGTTTAGGAACAAGTAACATGGCAGGTATATATAAATACGTAAGGGCAACATCCAGGGATACCTCAGGTAGTAGAGCATGAGATTCTTTATCTCAGGGTCGTGGGTTAAAGCCCAACATTGGTCAAAAGATTCCTGCATTGCAGGGGGTTGGGTTAGATGACCCTCGTGGTCCCTTCCAACTTGACAATTCTGTGATGCTATCCATTGATGTTTACCTGCTTGTCCAACGGAAATCTGCATCCACAGCAGGATTTCTGGTTTCTCGTCTCCCCCTCCAGGCCTCCTCTGACCACCCCCCATGTCCCCCAAACCCTCCAGAGTAGATTTGGGAAGCTACAGGGGGAGAAGAAGCAGTGGCGTAGCAAGGGCGGGGCGTTGGGGGCGTTGTGCCCCGTGTTCCAGCCTGTGGAGGGTGACACTCTGCGCCACCCCCAACCCCCGTGAATGCAACTCCCAAGCCGCCGCCCGGCAGCCCTTCTCGCGAGCAGCCGCCACACAGAAGGGGAGCCGAGCGGCGGCTTGGGAGTCTGGGCGGACTGTGCATGTCTGCAGCAGCCTGCACAGACTGCGTATGTGCGGACATGCGCAGTCCGCCCGGACTCCCAAGCCGCTGCCTGGTACCCCTTTTCCATCCCTTCCGTCTGGCGGCGGTGGCAGCTTGGGAGTTGCACTCGTGGGGGGGGGGTGACCGGGCGAATGCTCCATAGCGCATGGGGGGTCCCGTTTGGCTCACCGCCCCCCGGCAGCCAAGTGGTTCGGTACGCCTCTGAGAAGAAGAAAGAGAAATCTCTTTGCAAGAGTGAATGCCTCTTGTGCTCTATGGGATCTCACTCACACCAGTCCTGAAAGACCTACATTGGCTCCCGGTACATTTCCGAGCACAATTCAAGGTGCTGACCTTTAAAGCCCTAAACGGCCTTGGCCCAGTATACCTAAAGGAGCGTCTCCACCCCCATCGTTCAGCCAAGATACTGAGGACCTGCTCTGAGGGCCTTCTGGTCGTTCCCTCACTGCAAGAAGTGAGGTTACAGGGAACCAGGCAGAGGGCCTTCTTGATAGTGACGCCCGCCCTGTGGAATGCCCTCCCATCAGATGTCAAGGAAATACAGTGGTGCCCCGCAAGACGAAAAAGTCAATGGGGCTGCTTCTCAAGACGAATTTTTTTTTTTTAGCGCGAAAACCTCCGCGCTCCATTGCCGCTTTGCTAGACGCATAATTCGCTCTACGAAAAAACTCATAGAACGAATTATTTTCGTCTAGCGGGGCACCACTGTAAACAACTGTCTGACTTTTAGAAGACATCTGAAGGCAGCCCTTTTTAGGGAGGCTTTTAATGTTTGATGTTTTATTGTGGTTTTAACCCAGCCAGATGGGGGAGGGGTATAAATAATAAATTATTATTATTATTATTATTATTATTATTATTATTATTAATACAAACATAAATCCCACTGCCATTTATCCATAAAGTTTAAATTATTACAGCTACCGTATCACACATTGTGCTGAATCATGTTCCAGATACAATACAGCATATGTAAAATAAATTTGCTGTGGTATTTAAATGATAATTTCAGATATACAACATACTGAGAAAACTCCTGACATGCTTTTTTTTTGAAGAAGAAGAAGAAGAAAGAGAAGCATGGAGTTAATCTGGGGTTCGTTTCCAAAAGACTCTACACACTTATTTGAGGAGATTATTAACTTTCTTTGAAATGCTCCCGGGAGAACTAGATCAGAAAAGATATACCAGAAACGTCAAAGACATACAAAAGAGAACCCTGTCCACAGAAGCATGCAGGACTTCTGATCCCAAACAGCATCATACACACTGAAGTGTTGTTGTTGGGGGTTTTCCCCAAAAAGATAAAATAAAAAATGATGCAACTTTGAGGTGTGTGCATGCAAGTAAGAATAGGCCAATATAAACAATCTGCATTCAAAACCGCAACTTACAAGGTAGCAGCACAATCAAGGGGGTCAGTACCTGGCCCTGGTGCTCACCCCTGACTCCAACCCTTGATTCACAAGATCATCTATTCAATACTATTACAATCCCAGACTAGGTATCTAGACCATGGATTAGAAACCTGTGGCTCCCAGGGAGCTGTTGCATTCCATTTGGCATCAGGCCCATGCATTGTGGCCAATGGTAAGTGATATGGGAGCCTTAGTCCAATAATGGGGTAAAAGGGATCTTAGGGGAGGGGTAGTACCTCCGGTGGGGGACACATCATGCTCCTTCTGGGGTAGTTGGTCCACCTTTGGTCCCCACCCTGCACTCAGATCTCACCTGTGGCTCCTAGAAGCTGTCAGCATGCGACAGCACCCACATCCCAGGAACCAGCTTTGACTGGCCGGCTAGACCAGGTGAGGGTAAGCAATGGGTCTCAGACCCTTGGTGTGTTGGGGGCTTCCCCTGCATGTGAAGACAGGCTCCAGTGGATTGAGTGGACGAGATCAATAGTGGGTCCAGCAGTCAAGGAGGAGGTTTCAGCATGTGCTGTCGAGGGAAGTGAAGGGCAGATTGGAAAACTCTGATCCTAAACCTCCATTGCCTTGTGGGATATCTTTGGGAGGAGAAAAAGGCTAAGGCGAAAACCCTACACAAATCCAGAGCGAAGACCCTAGGATGGTGGGATGGCGCCTTGTATGCCTCCTTCTGGCAACTCCTGCAGCCAAGCTGGTGCCAAACATATTGCTGTGCTTTCCTTTGGACCACATCAGCGAGGCCTGAGAAAGGGGGTCTTGTACTCTGGGCAGATCAGGACCTTCATACATGCTGCCCAGGCTCGCGCCCCGGGGAGGTCACTTCGGTGCTGCTAATGCAGCAGTTTGACATCACCCCCAGAGGCACACTCCATTGTCTCTTGGGACAGACAGATGCCAACAACAAGCCCAACTATGTCTGGAGGGTTGCAGCTTCCGTATCCCTTATCTAGGGAAAAGGCATTTACACACAGTCCACCTCTGAGAAAAAGGAACACTCACCTTCAACTCAGTTCTGAAGACATGTGGCGACTGAGCGAAAGGCGCATGGCTCAGAGTCAGAAGCCGTGTTACAGGCCAAAGCCTCTGACTGAGATTAGGCAGACACCCCATTTGCTGAACTTTGGGTGCATGACCCAAATGTTCTTATTCCAGCAGGCGTTTTAAGGCTGTGTTCAGTTTTAGGATGACTTTTTATTGTTTTATTTCATGTGCACCACTTAGAATGGCCTAATGATTTAAGTCGCAGTAAAGGCCTGGAAAAGACCCTGATGTTGGGAAAGATGGAGGGCACAAGGAGAAGGGGATGATAGAGGATGAGATGGTTTGACAGTGTTCTCGAAGCGACTGGTATGAGTTTGGCCAAACTGTGGGAGGGAGTGGAGGATAGGGGTGCCTGGCATGCTCTGGTCCATGGGGTCACGAAGAGTCGGACACGACTGAACAACTGAACAACAACAACAGCAGCAGCAGCAGCAACAACAACAACAAAGGCCTTTAAATAAATGAACAAATTCCCGTGCATGATCCGGCCAAACAGTAAATGTAGACAATGAACAAAATGGTATTCAAGTAACAAATGGGGGGTACATTTTGCTGCACCGAATAACAATTTTAGTTCTGCCTCTGGTTAATAAAAATGTGGTTAAGAGGGGAGTGGCCATATTTCCCTCACCCTTTGGCACATTAGGCAATGGCTGGCTGAGATGGTAACATCCACCATGCATGGGAATTTGGCTTGATCGATGGCCCTTCCTGTCGGAATACGTTTCACGGATCCGCCATGGATTCATATTTATTTGGTTATTTTATGAGTTTTTCAAGGTCTACTTTTGGTATAACTGCGCGTAAAAGCGAAAGTGAAAGCATGAATGAATAGTGTGGTTCACTTACGAGATTAATCCGCCTTTATTTTATAGTTCCGGTCATGTTCAAAGCTGTTAATGAGCGTTAAATTTGCTTCCCGCCCTTTTGGAGGGCAGCAACAGTGATTTTATTGGTTAAGGCATTATTGATGATGTCACGTTTGTTCCCTAATAAAAGGCAGAGGCACCCCGTTTAGGCACGTTCTTCTTACGTTCTTCTTATGTTCTTTTAGTTGGGTTTTAGTTGAAGTCAAGTTTAGTTTAAGGGACTAGGAGCGGGCTGGATGGGTTGGATGGGTTTTTCTTTAGTTAGAGTTAGATCGCGGAAGATCATTCGGTTTTAGTTTTAGATAGGTTCTTTTAGGTTAGCCTAGGGTTAGGCCCGCGGAAGATATTTCGGTTTTAGTTTATTTAGTTAGCCTCGCGGAAGATTGGGCGCGCAGGGACTTTAAGCTTAGGAGAACTTAGCTTAGGGGACGAGCCTATGCGGGTTCTGCCGAAGCCACTAAAGATACAACCGGTGGTGTCTGTCTTCCTTTGGGGTTAAAGGGGGGAGTAAAGTAAAATTTTTAATTTCTTTAAACTGGTCCATCTATTCAGAGTCAGGGTATATATTTTATTTCACGAGGCAACCGTTCATTAAAGAAGGCAATTAGGAACTCACACTTCATCGGAGTCGTCAATTGGCTTACTCAACATCCTTCAGACTGTGAGACTTGGCCGGCGACCGTGCTCAAAAGCACGCGGAACGCTGGCCGCTTTCCCCGCAACTGGTACCTCGTGCATAACCAGTCCAAGGCCGTGCACGAGGAGCTCCAGCACCCAAACCCCGACAAGTGGTGCCCCGTGTGAGGCAAAGCGCAGTCGAAAATCGCTTCCACGAAGACTCCGGTTAAAGGCAACATATCGGAAGTGGCTCGGAAACAGACATTGAGAGGTGAGGTATAACGGCCCGGTTTATCCAGGATTTCGCTGCAGTAGCGCGAATCCACCGCTTGCCCAAAGTAGTGTAAATAGAAGTTGCGCGCGTGTATTTTGCCCCAAGGGGTCCCCGGGTGGAGCGGCAAGGAGTTTAGTGTAAGCCTACGGGCAGGGTAAGGTCTTCCCTAAAGCCTACGGGTGGGAAGGGTTCTGGCAAAAGCCTACGGGTGCCAGGGTTTTCGGTCAAAGCCTACGGGTAGGGCCGGTATCTCCCGAAAAAAGCCTACGGGTGGGAGGGAAAGGTTTTCTGGCTAAAGCCTACGGGTGCCAGGGTTTTTCGGTCAAAGCCTACGGGTAGGGCCGGTAGCTCCCGAAAAAAGCCTACGGGTGGGAGGGAAAGGTTTTCTGGCTAAAGCCTACGGGTGCCAGGTTTTTCGGTCAAAGCCTACGGGTAGGGCCGGTAGCCCCTAGTAGAAGCCCACGGGTGGGGGTGGAGGTTTTCTGGCTAAAGCCTACGGGTGCCAGGTTTTTCGGTTAAAGCCTACGGGTAGGACCGGTGTCCCCTAGTAGAAGCCTACGGGTGGGGGAGGAAAAGTTTTGGAAAAGTGTTAAAAAATGGGCTCCTCACTCTCAACTGCTCAAGTTAAATTTTGTGAAGATTTATTGTACCTTTTGAAAAGAAATGGTCACCCTGTCTCTGAATCAGAAGTAGAGCTTTTAGTTAAAACTATTGGGGAAGTTTGCCCTTGGGTCCCTAGGGAGGGAACGAAAGATCTAGCTTCATGGGAAAGGATCGGGTTAGAATTTATGGCCAACCCGAAAATCGGAATTCCTGTACAATTAGTATGGAGCAAAGTAAGAAACTGCTTTCAACAAATCGCTCCAAGAAATGTTTTGCTTAATGGAACAGTGAATTTGGGAAATACTGCTTTTAATAGTGCCCCTGTGCTGCCGCTTGCGGTTGTGCCATTTTCGGCCCCCTCGCAGCAGCCAGTTCAGGCCCCGTTGTCGTACACGCACTCGCCCTTGTCCAATTTGTCATTGCCAGATTCATTGCCGCCTGTGCCGGTGCAGCAGACGCCGTCGGCCTTTCAAGCCCCGCCGCGGACTGCCCCACCGCCAGTCGCTCAGCAGTCATCGCAGGCCTTTTACCAGCCAGCGATCTCAAGTTAGCAGCAGCCGCGGACCTCGCTCCAAGCAACGGTCCCGCTTCCTCCATCGCAAGCCGCGCTTTTGCCAGCGATCCAGCAGCAGCAGCAGCAAGCAGCCTTTTTGCCAGCAAACCCTGCTGCCCTGCAGGCCGCGCTCAAGCCAGCAGCTCCAGTTTTGCAGCAAGCTGATTTCCAATCAACAGCAATCCAAGTTTCAATGCAAGCAGCACAACAGCAATTTGCCAACCCTTCAGCACCTCCAATGCCAATGCAGATTCCAAGACAAGAACAAAGCCAAACAATGATGATCCAGATGCCAGGACTTGCAGTACAGAGCCAACAACCTTATGCTCCAACTTCAAGTCAGCCATCTTGTCTTCATCCAACTTCAAGTCAGCCATCTTGTCTTCATCCAACTTCAAGTCAGCCATCTTGTCTTCATAGTCAGCCATCTTCAAGGCACCCAGATGTCAAAGACTCTTTGGCACCATCTAGTGGCTCACCATTTGGAAAGCATCAAGAAGATTTAAACTCACTGATGCCACCTACAGATCCAACAGCAATGCAACCCATCTGCAGAACCCAAGCTTTGGAAGCAGCTTTGGGACAAATAGACTTTAGTGCTGATCCAATGCACATCTTTCCAGTGATTCGTGCCAATGGAGGACAACCTGCAAGATATCAAGCCATCCCTTTTGAAACACTACGTGAACTGCGAAAAGCCATACGCGAAAATGGACTTCAAGCTCCTTACACTAGAAGTTTACTTGAAGGACTGTCCACTAGTAGACTTCTGCCATCTGATTGGAAGTTGATTCTTCGCACCTTCCTGTCGCCTACAGATGCTCTTCTGTGCCTGCAAGAGTGGAAAGAAGTAGCAGCCAGACGTGCAACGCCACTCGCCACAGAAGATATGCTCACAGGATCAGGACATTACTCCAACCTCAATCAACAGCTAGCCATACCCGATGCTGCACTCGTCACCATAGCAGACATCGTAGTCAAAGCTTGGCGCAGATTACCCAATCGCACAGATGCCAGCTCAGTATCAGGATTCGCTGCAGTTAGGCAAGGTCCAAAAGAGCCTTATGGGGACTTCGTGGATCGCCTGATTGTTGCAGTGGAACGCCAAATAGAAGATCGTCATGCCAGAAACATGCTGACAAAACAACTCGCCTTTGAAAATGCCAATGATGATTGCAAGAATGCCCTAACAGCAGTTGCAGCTCGCCCAGATGCCACATTGACTGAGATGCTACGCGTCTGCCAGAATGTTGGTACCCACTCCTACAAAGCACAACTCTTGGCAGCTGCGGTACAGATGCCACGTCAAGACAGCTCTACGCCAGTCAAGAA
Source organism: Lacerta agilis (assembly GCF_009819535.1). NCBI lineage: Eukaryota > Metazoa > Chordata > Lepidosauria > Squamata > Lacertidae > Lacerta > Lacerta agilis. The sequence continues at coordinate 25,714,623 of NC_046317.1, forward strand.
GTGCTATGGGTGTGGAGGCGATGGGCATTTCCGGTCGCAGTGCACAACAACGCCAAGGCCTTCTGCCAAGCCACCAGAGAGATGTCCCATCTGTCAAAAAGGATTTCATTGGGCGAATGATTGTCGCTTGAATCCACAAAACACATCACCTACCTCATCTCCAGTTCAGGGAAACGGTTCTGCGGGCCGCGCCCCGGCCCCGGTAAAACAATAGGGTGCAAGTTCAAGAACATCATGAAGGTCAACCATCCCAGAAAGGTGAACAACGCTACTCCTTATCCAGGTCATCAGGAAAAAGGAGTGATCCAGAGAGATATCTACTCTTCAGATGTCCAGAGAAAAGATGTGACCTCATCAAACATTCAGGTTCCAGAGGTTTCATCATCTGCCTTACCTATTCAAAGGGTTCCAGTAGAGAACATAGCATTCAGTTCACCTTCTGCTAACCGCCCTTCAGTTCCTGCTGATGTCACCCCCGCTTCACAGCAAGCAATCACAGTCAAGTCTCTGATCGCAGAATTGCCTTCAACGTTGAGAAGACATCCTACTGAAGTCAACCTTGCAACACCTGAGCTTTATTCACCTTCAAATCAAGGTCAGCCTATCGTTGAAGAACATTTGCCCTTGGTGAAACAGCAGTGTTCAAGTTGCAACCCAGCTGATGATCACTTTCCATGTGGCCAAAGAATACAAGTAAGTGAGCCAGCTCCCTCTTGTGGAAGTTTAAACATCACTCCAGTTAACAATGTCCACGCCTTTGTGTCACCTCCAGCTTTTAAGCTCAGCCTGCCACAACCAAGCAATTATCATGAACAACAACTTCGATTGCCTTGTGTCAAAGAAGAAGTTCCATCCTGCCAGTTTGATGCACAACTGACTGAGTGCCAGCAGGTTCAACAGCATCAGCAATTCTTACCAACAGAGGAACCTCAAGTTTGCCAACTCAACGCGAAGCAGCTTCAAAGTTGCCAACTTCAGCAATGCAAAAAGCCCGAAGCCAAAAAGATGTCTTCAAACACTGCCAACGAAGAACAAGAAGCTTCTTCTGTCCCAGGTATACCACTCTTCTTAACAGAGGACTGTTACTTTTCAAATCCATGGTTTGCTCAGCAATTGCCAACATCCATTCGTGGTCCATTCCCAGACACTTCGATTTGCCTTATCCTGCCTAGGATGGATCGCCTCCCTGCCACAGTCACACTGACTGCAGGCCTAGTTCGAATCACAGATTCATCGCAGTTGCTGATTCCAGGATTTTCAACTGTTCCTTGTGTCCTAACAAAAGGTTTGGAAATTGCCAGACTCTATTTGCTTACTTCCACACCTACAGCTCCTGTAGACTCTTTGCCTCCTCAGGCAGCAATGGCGCTAATCAAGATTACAGAAGAACGCCCTCATCTCGTCTTAGAAATGGGTGGACGAAAGATCAAGGGTCTTCTTGATACAGGCGCAGATGTCACAGTGATCGCCAGAAAGGATTGGCCTGACCAGTGGGCAACGACTGTCACCCAGGAAGTCTTCGGAGTCGGAGGTTTCGAACCCGCCCACCAGAGCGTGCATCCGATTACCTTCCAGTCAGACTCAGGCTCCATGGTGCAGCTCCGTCCACTTGTTATGGATGTGCCTATCACCCTTTGGGGTAGAGACTTATTGTCTAAAGCAAGAACTGTTGTCCATACGCATTTTTGATGTGGGCCTTTGCATCAGCGCCAGTACATGCTCTTCCACTCACATGGAAGGAAGGACCCCCTGTATGGGTCGACCAATGGGCGCTGACGTCAGAAAAGCTCGCTGCAGCAGAGGCCCTAATCAAAGAGCTGCTACACCAGGATCGCATGCAACCCTTTACTCTCCGTCAGTACCTCATGGATAAAGCTCCACAGTCTTTGACCTTAGAGCGTTCCCTTGATAGTCTTAAAACTGTCCTTTGCTATAAGCCCATTGCAAAGTTCCCCTGGAAAGTTTCACTGCTTGGTAAGGTGAATTCTCCTGTCTACAAGTTCTGTTCAGCAGCATCTTCAAGCGCTCTCACGCCGTTGAAACTTTCCTTTGTCTCAGTGATCCAATCGTCAACCATGGGACGCTCCTTGCTATGTTCCGTGCTGTCTTTTGCATGGACATTCTGTTGAATGGTACTCACCGTGCCTACAGATTGCTGCCATCACTTCTTGCAGCATACCTGTTTCCAACCAAAACCGCAAACCCTTTTCACCTGCTTTCTGTTGCTCTCTACCTGATTGCAAATATGCTCCGCATCTCCCCAGGTATTCTTCTGGAGTATCTTTTCCTGCATCAACCAAGAACTCTACTACAGGCTCTTCAGGCGGTTCCTCCTTGTGCTCAGAAGTACTGTCTTCCGCAAGGAACTCTTCACCTGAAGATCAAGTCATGTAACCCTGCGTGGTACTTGCCAGCCTGCATCTTCAACGACAACCCCTTGTTGCTTAATCCTCTCAGCGAAGGACTGTCCCTACTTCTGCGGAAAGAACCCCTATTTCCCACACCTGTTTGTGTGTTCAACTCCATTCTTCACTCAAGAAACACGCTGGACAAACTTTGCGTGAAATTCGATACTCCCTTTTCATCGCAAGCCGTGATGTCTAACTCTGGTTGTTAGCTATTCACTAACTTCTCAACTTCCTGTCAAATGCAGCAACTCTTCAACTATCCTCAACCTAGGCCTTTTGTTTGCCCCTGGGCAGCCCTCTGATTCCTGGCTGCCTGGATTTGTTCCAGTTACTCTCTTACCTGCATTCACTAGCAGATCACCCTGATTTGCTTGCTTAACCTCCTTTCTTCTACAGGTATCGTTGTTTCTTCAGAACTCGATGTTTCAGTACTTTCCTGAGCTCCATGAACTTTTCCTGAGTTCCAGGACTATTTCTTCTACATGGTCGTGTGTAGTCGGAGAAGAAGACGACCGGCAACTCATTCATCGTCTTCATCCTCCTCTCCAACACCATTTTGCAGTTCTAAACCTGTCTTGTACTTTATATTGTACTTGTAAAAATTGCATATTTACCTTTGTATGCTTCTTGAAATATCCGCCTCGCATGTTACATGTGTTTTCAATATAGCTTGGTAATTAATGATATGGGTGTTTATATATATGAAACTTTTCTGAAATGGTTTCCATTTAGAGCGTCACAATTTTGATGATATGGAAATGTTTATGTAAGGTCAAAGCATCGTCTTTGTGCAGTTCTAGTCATAGACATATTCATGCATATATGTTTTATTTCAATAATCCTAAATCTCCACGTTGTGCTTGCAAAAGTTGTAGTTCAAGATGTGGTAACACTTATATACCTTATTTGAAATATTTCCTTTGGTCAAAGAATTGGTCATTCTCGGATTTGTTCAAAGTATATATGTTAAGTCTGGTGACATCCTACCCTCTTGGTACCTCTTTTTTCTTTGAAAAATCCCCCTCTATACGCTACCTTTGGCAGTAAACCAGGTTCCCAGCTTTTCCCTTCACTCTGTTTCCTGCTGTTGATGGGAGACCCTTATGTAGCTGGTTTAAATCCCATCTTGTTTCGCTGGAAACCCTTGCGTAGATGGCTTAAATCCTTCCTCATGGTTGGGAGACCTTTACTTAGGTGGTTTAAATCCCAACTCACGGCTGGACAGCCATTACATAGGTGGCTTAAATCCCCTCTCTGGGATCGGACCCTAGTTCCCCGTTACCTGTGGTCGCTGTGGTAAGTCCAGAATCTAAAGTTCCCTCGATTCTGTAGCCTCAGAGCCACAACCCTTTTCTGTTACCTTATCCATTTTTCTTCAGTTTTCCAAATAAAAATTAAAAAAAATGGGGGAGGGGTCTGGGTAGGCTATGTAGCCCCAGCTCTAGTTATACTTTAATTTTGGGTCCCGGATCGGGACCTCTCTTATGTTTGGGCAGTCGTTATCCGTTATTTTTAATTTTGGACCCGTATCAGGTCCTCTCTTGTGTTTGGGGAGTAATTTGTTGTTTTACGCTGCACGCGAAAGTATACATGCTTATGAGGTGATTTGTTGTGTTACACTACATATTGAAGTATTTATATATGCCTAAAAGGTTTACAGTGTATCGGATCGATCACTTTTATGTTCGGCTAGTGGTTTGTTATTTTCATGACTTTATTGCTACATTATTGTACAAGTATTTCCTCTTATGAAGGGGGTGGATGTTGATGGTTTTGCTGGTGTTTATATCACAGTTTTGATGTAGACTTTGATGTGGACACTGTCAGCATTGTCGACATTTGCCTTTTCATGTCAAGGTCTATATCGAAGCAAATGGTAATGTTTGTGTCAGATAAATGCTTATGATATCTCTAACCTTCTTTTTTTATATAACTAAATCAAAATTAATTTAATTTAAAACAAAAAAAGAAAGATGATATGTCGGAATACGTTTCACGGATCCGCCATGGATTCATATTTATTTGGTTATTTTATGAGTTTTTCAAGGTCTACTTTTGGTATAACTGCGCGTAAAAGCGAAAGTGAAAGCATGAATGAATAGTGTGGTTCACTTACGAGATTAATCCGCCTTTATTTTATAGTTCCGGTCATGTTCAAAGCTGTTAATGAGCGTTAAATTTGCTTCCCGCCCTTTTGGAGGGCAGCAACAGTGATTTTATTGGTTAAGGCATTATTGATGATGTCACGTTTGTTCCCTAATAAAAGGCAGAGGCACCCCGTTTAGGCACGTTCTTCTTACGTTCTTCTTATGTTCTTTTAGTTGGGTTTTAGTTGAAGTCAAGTTTAGTTTAAGGGACTAGGAGCGGGCTGGATGGGTTGGATGGGTTTTTCTTTAGTTAGAGTTAGATCGCGGAAGATCATTCGGTTTTAGTTTTAGATAGGTTCTTTTAGGTTAGCCTAGGGTTAGGCCCGCGGAAGATATTTCGGTTTTAGTTTATTTAGTTAGCCTCGCGGAAGATTGGGCGCGCAGGGACTTTAAGCTTAGGAGAACTTAGCTTAGGGGACGAGCCTATGCGGGTTCTGCCGAAGCCACTAAAGATACAACCGGTGTCTGTCTTCCTTTGGGGTTAAAGGGGGGAGTAAAGTAAAATTTTTAATTTCTTTAAACTGGTCCGTCTATTCAGAGTCAGGGTATATATTTTATTTCACGAGGCAACCGTTCATTAAAGAAGGCAATTAGGAACTCACACTTCATCGGAGTCGTCAATTGGCTTACTCAACATCCTTCAGACTGTGAGACTTGGCCGGCGACCGTGCTCAAAAGCACGCGGAACGCTGGCCGCTTTCCCCGCAACTGGTACCTCGTGCATAACCAGTCCAAGGCCGTGCACGAGGAGCTCCAGCACCCAAACCCCGACACCTTCCAAAATGAATAACTTTGAAATCCTTTTGATTGCAATAGAAGAGTTGGGCATGTTATCAACAGTGCAATCCTACGAGTGTTTAGGCAGCTGTAAGCCTTCCTGTGCAAGTGGGTATAGAACTGCAGCCCCAAACATTCCCACTGGTATCTAAAACAGCGTATCTTTTGTTGCATTGATGCTTTTTGTTTCATAAGCTTGTTTGGGAAGGAACTGAGGATTGATAGATGTCAGCGTGACTTTAATGGGTAGGTCTAGCCTCAGTCCAAGGCTAGCACTTGTTTCTCCTGTGCACCACACTCCAGAGAGTGTGCTCTAGTCTCTTCGGCTGAAACACGCCCCGACAGATATACTCATGTATTACTGCAGCATGATGTTTTTATTAGGTTTGCTTTACCTCACTAAAAACAACATTCTAGTCCCAGCCAAGCCTGTGGTTTTGCCTACAATTCATTTGCACATGGAAATGCATTGGGAATGATGCAAAGCAAGATAACAAAGCAGATTAAGAAACAGCTGCATTATGTACCCTTTACAATCCATAGTGTGATTGTGTTCCGGCAAACGCATTTTTCGTGGCTGCTGGTTGGCTTCTCTCTCACCCTCCTATGTGTTCCTTTTAAGTTAGGCAACTCAGTAGGTATTCACATGGGTCCAGGATAAATGAAGACAACATACATTGCATTGCCACTCTGGCTGCTGAAACAGATCTTCCTTGTAGCAACCAGTGTAATCTCCAGAGTTTTCCTTCTCGAAAGCACCTCAAGGGGAGAAAAATGCACCTTGGGAAGATTTACACTTTATAACTCTAATGATTCTACAAACATAGCCACGATGTGATGAAAGGCAAAGCAGACCCGATCTGATTGAGAGCTAATAAAAATCAGTACTGAAAACTGAAAATAGCGCCCTTATCATCTTTCTTTCATTTAGACCTGATTACTAGGGGATTATAATGCAATCACAGCTATGTGTGAGAGGTAGCTATGGGAACCAGTTTTAACTGTTTATCTAGCCAAAGATCTTAATTTAAGTTTGAACACTCAGATTCATTTATATGTAAGACACCAAGGAGACAAAATGCAGAAGAAACAGATGCCTTCTTGTTCTTCCCCATTTCGCTTCGTAAGCTACCAGCCAATTTGTCTTTCAGGGGCAAAATTAATTTCCGATGACAATGTGAGCAAGTCATAAAGTAGAAGTTCCTGTCCTGGGAAACTGGGTAGGGTTGAGCAAATGTTCTGGGGTTATTTAGGAATGGGGTGGGGAGAGGCAGGGAACCCCCCCACACACACACACAATTTGCTCATAGCTGAAACAAGGACATCTGCAACAGACACCTCTTTGTCTTCGTGCTGTTGCTCATTTTCAGCGGAAGGGAGGTTGTGACACATTTTTCCAGAAGAAAAAGAAGAAAATTCAGAAGGAAGCATATTGCCCGTAATGTTTTTCTCCCCCACCCCCACCCCGTGGACTGTTTCCCAAGTTCTTTGTTCTCCTTTTGATCTGATTCCCAAATCAAGCCAGCTCCCGCCTGCCTGCTTTCTCCCCTTCGTTTAAGAATGCCTCCCACACCCTGGTGCCCTGCAGATGTTCTGGCTGACAACTCCCATCAGTCCCAGTCAGCAAGACCAAAAGTCAGGGGGATGATGGGAGTTGCGGCCAAGCAACACCTAGAAGGCATCAGGCCCATTTAGAAAGACGCTGGTTAACATTAATAAGAGACACAGAGACAGAGAGAACCCCAAAAGCAAATGCAGTACATGTGCCAGCTGTTGTCACTCAAAGTTTTTACATGAATGTACAGTCATACCTCGTGTTACGTTTGCTTCACACTGCGGCTTTTCAGGTTACAAAAGCGGCCAACCCAGAAGTGTTTACTTCCGGGTTCGCCTCGCGTGCATGCGCAGAAGCGATCTGCGCGCTTCACGCATGCGCAGAAACACTCTGTCGTGCTTTGCGCACATGCAGTAGCGGCGCTCTACTTACGGACTTTTCGGGGTACGAATGGCACCCCGAAACGGATCGCGTTTGTAAGTAGAGGGACCACTGTACCATGAATAGCTTTCATGGCCTGCGTATCATCCTTTGCCCCCTCTGGGGATGTGATGAACTTGGGGGTTTCCAGGGCACACTGGTCGATCAGCACAGGCAGGGAACCTGAGAGGAGTAGCAGTGCTTGAAGTCTGCTTCTTTATGAACTTCCAAAACTCCTTGAGGATGGGGTGGGACCTGGAAGTATAAAAAGCCTTCCATCCAATAACAGATTGGAGCTGGATCTACACTGACCTGTTTAATGTTATTTTCCCCTATTAGAACGATATTAGATATGTCAGTCTAAAATGTCACAGGGCATTTTTGTTAATTAAGACGTTTTTTACCTTGGGTTTTGTTTGTTTTTTAATGGTCAAGTATTAGTAAAACCCGGCCATACCATTTTCCAAAACGACGTTTCTTTCCCTGCTGGTGGTCACTGCCTTCTGGTGTCCTATTTTAATTCTTCCTCTTTCCCTCCCTCCCTGAACACCGCCCCTTGAATATCATTGGAGGGGGTGGGTCAGAGTTTGAATTCATTTATAAAAGAAAGAAGGTAAAACGCTACATAGGGACATATGAGCAGTGTTTCACCGACATAGCAGCATATAACGATTAAAAAATAAATGATAAAAAAGACAAGGTATGCATTATGAACATAAAAAGTAGGACATCATGTGTCCATCTACATTATCAAAACCCTTCCTCATCCTTTCCTGAACATTAAAAACCATAAGTGTATATTCACCCTCGGTTGGAGGAAGTTGCTCACTTGGAGAAAGCCACAGTGTTTACTTGACCCATCATGCCATGTGAGCTTTTTGTCAAGGTCAGGAGAGACAGGCCTTCTATGGGCCTCCGGACCCTGACCCAGATGATCTCTGTTGTTGCACCTCAATATCTAAAACAAAACAATATGGATGAGAGAGAGAGAGAGAGAAGCAACACAGGTTACATACTGAAAATGTGGTCTCTGAAGACAATTCGACACCAGGAACATATAGTGTGCCACATGCAGGGCCGGCCCACCTATGAGGCAAGGTGAGGTGACCGCCTTGGGTGGCAGGATCCACAGGGGCAGCAGAACCCAGTGTAGATATTTATTCTCCTCTTGTTCTTGATGTAGATCTTCACTTACCGCTTCTTCCCTGTTCAGGAGGGCAGCACCATTTTTGTGGTTCACTTCAGGTGACAAAATGTCTTGGGCCAGCCCAGGCTACATGGAATCTTTGCACACCTTTGGTTTGGGGATGGAGCATAAGGAACCATCAAAATATGGGTGAGTTAACCATGATGATCCAGTATCATCAAGTACAACCAGAGAGAGAGCGAATCAAGTAATATGAGAGAGAGAAAGAGAGAGAAAGAGAGAGAGAGGGAGGGAGATTTTCATTATTGCACCCACAAATAAAAAGAGACAAACTGAAGATATTTCTGTGATTTCTGTGCACTGGTTATTTAACTGATACATTTACTGTCTTTTTTATTTTAACCCTAGCAGGCATCATCTCTCCTTTTTACTGTGTACTCCCTGAATACAATACTTCACTCTTGTAAGCCTTTTATACATCTTGGCTTGACTATACACACTCAAAAGCTCTGTATCTCCTTCTTCCCACCCCACCCCTCCACCTTGCTCTCTCTGTCTCCCCTTCCCTTCCCTTATGTAACTTCATACAATATAATATCTATCCATTAGTGTTTCTAAAAACCTCTGCTATCTGCTGTGCTTAGCGTTCTTTTATAGTGGGATTTTTTAAATAAAAAAAAAATCTTCCTATTAATGTTTCTTTTTTTCATCCCTCCTTTTGAAGAAAGTTTAAAGTGAAGTTTCAAAGTGTTTTAATTTTTATTTATACGGGGGAAATGAATTTAGAAGAGGGAGAGAGAGCCCACGAAGAGCCTGGAGGTTTAGCGCTTTCAAATTTTCAACACAATCCAAAACGCTTTTCTTGGAACACATCTATCGCGGAAAGCTATACAGCACCTGCATTTAAGCAGCAAAGTGTTCCCTTTCTCCTTCATAATGTCTTATGCTAATAGTGCCTTTAATCTAGAAAAATCCCAAAGCACTTTCCATATAGATACGGTAATCTCTCCCATTTGCTGCCGAAATGCAGCTGTCTCTGGAGTGGAACTTGGCAACGGCTAAACAGTGCAACAGTTTACCGAAAGAAATTATTAAAACATTATCCAACAGAAACAGTAGGATCAGGAAATCAGGTTCACTTTCACACCAATTCATCTGGGGGTTATATATCGTGGGCAAGATCCCCCATGTACATCCCTCATTGAATGGAGATTCACAGGTGCAAATGAATGCTTATATATACACAGTTCCTCAAACCATGGATTTATGCATGCAGCATGTTGATTAATAAATACATAATGATCTTGACTCCTCTCCTTCTAAAGAGAATTCAAACTTCATTTACTACTTTTACATGAGCTCTGCGTGGAAAACACTTCTCTGTAGAAGAAAAGTCCTCTATAAAGTGTGGGTATCTGGTTTATTTTACTGGACCTAGGCCTGGTCTACAAAGTGATTCCCCCAAATCATGAACATGCACACAGAAACCAATGCAGACAAATTAAGGCTGGGGAGATCAGTCTATTTCTGGTCCATGTCACTTTTACATGTGCTCACCCACAAGCCTGTTCCATCACCTTTAAACTCTCAAATTATGCTTTCTAAAAATATGCATTTCTACACGAATTTTCTCTCAAAATATGTATTATTATACATGTTCCTAAATATATTCTGACCTGCTTTTTTCAAGCCAAGAACTACGTCAGAACATTTGGGAAATGGAAAAAAACCCTGCTAGATAATGCAAGTTATGATCCACATATGTGCCCTGGAGGTCAATTCCTCAACAGCTAGTGATTTGGGCCTCTTTTAGTCTGTCTCACAGTTGCAGGAGTTGAGGTGTCGTGTCAACCTGCCCTCCTACCTGTTGAGGCTGCTGGGAACATCAGAGCAGTCCACAATAAGGCCAATTTCATCCTTGTTTTGGTTGTGGGTGAGGTGGCTGATCTGGTGTGCTGTGCTGACTCCAGAGAGGATGAACTGGACAGGCCTGCCCTGCCCCAGTTGTGTTACCCCAGGTACTCAGTCCACCGCCAGCATCGGATGGAGGGAAAGGAGCAGAAACAGTGAATGAGAGTTTCATTCTCCCCCATATCTACAACTCTTTCTTAACCTCTTTCCACAATTTAATATAATTATTTTCAAATAAGTTAGGATTTCTTACTGTTAGCCAAATTCCCAAACACCTAACATTTTTACTTATTTTCAGACCAGAGATCCTTTCTAAAAAATAAATTAATTAACTACACATCCATGTTTTTAACCAACATTTTGGTTTTATCTAAATTTACTTTGAAACAGGCCACTCCTCCAAACCTTTTAATTTCTTCTAATGCTTTGGGAATGCTCTCCAAAGGTTGTTCTAGTGTCAGCACCACCTCATCAGCAAATGCCCCTAATTTATAAATGCTACATCCCACCTCAATACCTTTAATTTCCCTATTTCTCCTTATATTCTGAAGCAATATTTCTAATGCCATAATAAACAACAGTGGAGACAGGGGGCAACCTTGTCTCATTCCTTTTTCTATTTGGCATTTGTCGGAAAGAATATTATTTATTAATATATTTGCGGCTTGATCAGTATAGATTGCTGCTAGGAAAGAGTTACCTATTTCCGTTTTCTCTAAAACCTTGATCATGAATGACCATGAAATGTTATCGAAGGCTTTCTCCGCATCTAGAAAGATTAACACAGCCTGTTTTTCATTTCTTACTTCCAAATACTCTATTAAATTAATTACGTTTCTTATATTGTCTTTCATTTATTGACGGAGTAAAAACTCCAGCTAGCATCTCAATAGAAACATTAAATGCAAAAACAAAAACGACAACCACAACACCAAGGAAAACAAGTATACCAAGCACCTACACAGGGTGTTGTTATAAACCAGTAACCATAAGTAGCTCAAATGGAACTTCCAGGAGTGACAGCAAAATGCTAATATTTTTGTAATAAAGACTGGAGTAAATGGAGGTCTTATTTCTCCTGCACAGTCACTCAATAACTTTCCTGAGCATTAAACTGACATAAAAATAATTGATAGGAAAGAAAATGCATTCTACTTGCAGCTCTGATGTTCCTCCATTATTTAAGATGAATCTGATCTGCTGCTTCCTGCTGTGGAGATTACATCTTGAATACTTAATACCAATTTGGTTACTTTTTAGGGGAAAGAAAAACAAACTTAAATACCACACACACAATTTATCTAATTGCATAGCACTAATGCAAAGCATGATTGTAAATGCAAGCAAGGAAGTGGAGGACGAGAGAGAACATCTAGTAGGAACCTCCCAATGTCACGCCGAGCTGCTAATAATTCCCAGGACAGCTGCTTTTTTAAAAATAAAGTTTGATCAGCAAGGAGGGGGGGAAACTATATTAAAAGTTAAACCTATCATTAAAAAATAATTACAGTAGAATTATTCACTCTGGCATTTCATTTCAAAATCTGGTCTCAATCAACATGCTTTAATGAGATAAACGTTGGCTTTCAGAGCTTTTATTCTTCCTATGCTGAATATATAAAACGGCTCCGAATGTGCTCAGCAGTGGAGCATGAGGGAAAAAGAGAAGCAGCTTGTGCCACGTCTCGCATAAGCTCCTTTCTCTTCTGCTAGGTCTTCACCATAACCTGGCAGTGCCCCACTTGGGCTTAATGGTCTGTGGCAAATTCAAGTGCTAAAGAAAATTGCCCCTTCATGGTAGCAATCAGAGATCAAGGAGGTAAGGGCATCTGAGGTGTAGTATCAGGGGATTCTGGGCTCCTCCCTGAATCTATCCAACCCACCATGAATACAGACCCTCCAAGTGTCCCTGTTTTCCTGGGACAGTCCCGGATTTACAGAAGCCGTCCCAGTTTCAGATTTGATCCCGGAATGTTCCACCTTTCCTTAGGACGTCCCCAGTGGGGGGTTTCTTCCCCTAACAAAATGTTTAGGGGTACTCTCATTTTGACTCAAGAAAATCAAATCGGGGAAAATAAATCAGGGGAAATAAATACAGTAAATGGACAAAAGTACAAAGATTCACAAAACGTTTAGGGGTATGCATACCCCTGCGTCCCACCAGAAAAAAAGCACTGGGTGTCCCTATTTTCATCAGAGAAATGTTGGAAGGTATGGTAAAACGTCCAGGAGAAATGCTGGAGGGTGTGGAGTTATGGGACCCACGAGCCAAGGAGATAAGTAACTATGCAACCTGAAGGCAGCCCTGTATAGGGAAGTTTTTTTAAATAAATATTTAATGTTTTATTGCATTTTTATATATGCTGAAAGCTGCCCACAGTGGCTGGGGCAACCCAGTCAGATGGGTGGGGTATTATTATTATTATTATTATTATTATTATTATTATTATTATTGAATAGGACATCCCTATTGAACATGAGACTCTCAATCTCAGGGTTGTGGGTTCTAGCACCATGTTGGGCAAAAAGATTTCCTTCCAATTGTACAATTCTATGATTCTATTTTCGTCGGAGAAATGTTGGAGGGTATGTGAACATAGGTTGCTTTTCAACTGATACTAAACACAAATGTCGATTGTGAGGGACGCTGTGGTGGAAAATGCAGTTCCCTCCAAGTCTTGCTGAGCTACAATTCCTATCAGCCCCATGGCAGCATGGTCAATAGTCAGGAATGGTGGCAGTTATTGTCCAACAACTACATTGACTACCCTTGTTATTAACTATCTCAGTATCTCCGTATGTTCTCAAACATCAAAGCAGATGCCACAATGCCATGCTTTTCTTTCTTCTTAGCAGTCCTGTGTGGCTGTAAGGATTTCACAATGCAGCAGAAAAAGTATCGGGGGTGATTTGGGGAATGGTTATGGAAAAAGAAAGCTATCTGTTAAATAGTGAGATACTCACCTGGAGAGAATTCTCCCCTCTCTCATAAAATAAAGAGGAATTAAGAAGGCCAAGCTTACGAGAGATTAAAAATGGTTAGCTATCTGAAAAGAAAAGTCGTATGTCACTCTAAGGTAAGAGCAGAGCATGAAAAATGGTTGCCCTGTCAATAGTCCAGGAACCCAAACAGAAAAAAGAAAAAAAAATTGCAACTTAGCAGCTGGATAGAAAGATAATCATGTGGATAGGAGTATGGACCTCCCTGCTTACAAGAGATAACAGAACTAAAAGAAAGGGGGAAAGTCAAGAAAGTATTTGTTTTTTCTTAGGTCATTGTGGTCTATGCAGTTTGTTATCATGCTAAAGCTGAACTTTAGTGGGGATGTGGATTTTTTAACAAAAATAATACTGATAAAATCAACACAGAGATGTCTCTGACTTCTACCATCTTGTCTCCTGATGGTGCGAAATCTAAGTTACTGGTGCATGATAGAAGCTGATCTGATATACGTTGTGGCCTGGGGTTTTTGCCTAAATAGAGCAATTGCAACAGACAGAATAACTGACAGAGGAGAAAATGGAGACTGGGTTTGTTGTTGGTTTTTAAGAGAGTGAAAATAGTCTGAGTGGAGAACTTGTAGCCCTTCAGTAATTAAGACTCCAATTTCCATCAACCCCAGCTAGCACAGCCAATGGTCAGGGTTGATGGAAATCATAGTCCATGAATCTCTGGAGGGCCACAAGTACCCCACCCCTGGCTTTCAGGTGCATTTCATGTGTCGCAATGTAGCCTGCAATTAAACAGGTTGAGCAGGTGTTTTGAAAGAATTCAGAAACCTGCAACAACTGATAACTATTACGTAGTGGGTGGAGATAGCAGACGACACAGTGATTGTCCAAGCAGCTCTCTTTATTCTCAGGCTGGAACAGAACTGGGCTGAAGGGCTCAGCCAGCCTGCTTATATAGTACTCAGTAACATGCAACAGTAACAACTCTCTCTAGCTACCCAATCCGTGAACGGCATTCTCAATCCTTCATTTGCATGTGGACCTGAGTGAGAACTGCAGCCACGGTGGGCAGAGTGAAACTATATACACAACACCCCTAGTGGCCTAGGCTCAGAACTTCAATACATAACAGTTACCAGAGGCAAAAATGAGGAGTGAACACAACATGAATATCTGAGATCTTGGCGGAGGGATTAAGTGTCCCAAAGGCTGCAAGAGACAATAGCAGAAACCCAGTGAGGAACGTCAGGCATTTGACTTAACAGCCTCCTGCTTCGGTAGCACATCAGGAGATTCAGCTGTGGGGTGGCATTTGACAGAACACCAGAGAACCAGGGGAAGAACTTACATGCACATTTGACCTACCCCCAAAACTATTTTACTTAAGGACTCTTATAAGTCCAGATGGTTCCAACTCTTACATAGCAAAATCAGATCTATTGGTATTGACTTGGAACTCTTGTATAATTCAAGTAAGCAATATATTTATCACAATATTCAAATCAGATTGAGGGACGTTGCAAAACAAAACATCGAGTCAGCTGCAAACAAATTTTGCTCCCCCAAGTTTTATGGTTTAAATACAACAAATAGCAGGGTCACTTATATTTCAAAATTAATAATTCCAGTCCTGCACATGTTAGCCCGACTGAACGTTTCCCCCTCAGCTTTTGTCAAGGGTGGATATTTAAACATCTCCAGAAATGATAGACATTGCGCATGTTTTTTGAATGTGCTGGACACAGAAGAAGAACATCTTCTTTTCTACTGTCCATTGCACAACCAGCTATGCAAACGCGTACTATCCCCTTTTCTGGGCAGTCTAACATCACGGCACAATGAAAACATCAAATTCTATCTGTCTGACATTAACCCGAAAGTAATAGCAAGAGTGGCTCAGTTGTTTTTTTAATCAATAGTATCTCTTAGAGTGGTGAATGGCACTATTTAGTGGGAAGAAACTCCAATGAAAATCTTCGTTTTACATGGCTGTTTATTTGTATATATTTTAAAATTTTTATATATGGATGTTCTATGATAGCCTATATTTGCAATGCCTAATAAAGGTTTGGCGAAGTAAGAATTTTAAATATTTTGTTAGCTGCCCCGAGAATGTCAGCTAGTAGAGATTGTGTTCAACATAGCGCTAAGCAGGGCTTTTTTGCAGCCGGAACTCTCCGGAACTCAGTTCCGGCACCTCTCAGGCAGGCGCTGTTGCCATTATAAGAGAACAAGGGAAGCGTTCATGGTTAGTTCTTTTTCTAGAATAACAGCACTGTGTTCAACATAGCGCTAAGTAAATAGTTCTGTTGGCAAATGATTTTGGTTTGTGTAGCTGAACTTTCCCCCTTCCCCCTAGGTTTGTTCCAGCAGTTTCCCCAATCCCCCAGAGCAGGTTGGAGAGGGGTGTAGGTGGTAGTGGGGGAAGTCCCGTTGCAAATGTTGTAACCCATGTTCGGACGGGGCAGTTCAGTCGAATGCCAGCCACGGTTGGGTATAAATACTTCAAGTATATGACAAACTGCCTTCAAACCTATGTTTGCACAATGTTCTATACATACTAAGTTTTTGGAGAAAGCGCTGGATTTTGTAAGTATGACTGCACAGAAAAAGTTGAAGCTTTCAGCAGAGAATGTTATTTTGAATTATATGCCTGCTCTATGGAAGTTAACAGCAGGACGACGGAAATGGATTTGATGTGCCCCAATGGTGGCCAAGAGATTGATACGGATGACTTGGAAGAATAAAGATACAACCCACTTTATTCAATAGATTGACAGTATGGCAACACTCACAACTTATGAACGGACTGCTTATAGACATAGACTTTGCTTGGATAAAAGGGACAACATTTGGAAGGAGTTTATACACAATGCAATAGGCTATTAAAGAAAAAAAGGAGGAGGGAGGGAGGGAAAGGTTGAGAACTTGGAAATGAGAACAAATAAGCGGCATATTAAATAAATCATTAAATACTTTTCTTTTCTTTTCTTTTAGAAACCAGTATTCTTCTTTGGAACCAGATGGTATTACTTTTTTATTTCCCTTGTATTCCTGCCTCTGTAACGTTTGTGGTCATTCAGAATATTTTTGACATTGATCAGCATCATCTTTTTTTAATTTTTTTTTTTACTTTAGCATCTTGAAGAGTTCCTCCCTCTGCTGAAGAGCAAAAGGCTCCCTCATTAAAAGGCCTCAACTGTCCTCCAGCAAGCTCTTAAGAATTTCACCCCATTATAGTTCTACTTTTTCCTTGCAGAGGTCAATAAATGGGCAGCATCCACCTCATCATCCTTATAAATGCATCATTTGAAGCATTTCAATTAAAGTTTCAGATCAGACCACTGTACTGAGACCGCTTTAACGAGGGAAAGTAATGACCTTGCATTGCAGGTTGTTTCTGGCTCGCCATCAGTTTTAATTCTTCTTGATCTTAACTGTAACCCTTTGATACCTTTGGATCAAGAGTTGTCTCGAAATGCTCCAAGCACATTGTTGGACTTCCAGGGACTGTTGTGGGGTGGTTTCGTCACTTCTTGTCTCAGCAAAACCAGTCTGTCACCTATGAATCCTCCTTGTACATTCAAATTACCCAAGATTAAAAGATTGCTGGGTGGAGGGGGGGGGGAAACCCCTTTCCCTTTCTTTTTATTTTTTTTTATTTAAAGGTGTAGAACAGTGGATACCTTCTTATTCCCCCGCAGCAAATAAACCTAAGGAAAATTCCACAGTAAGATGAAGGTAACTTCTTTGATCTTTGGTACCGAACTGGAATGATATCATGATTAAAAGGGGCAAGGGGAAGAAAAGAACATAGGAGAAACATATCTAATATGACAGTTGGGAAGAGAAACCTGAACTTCACAACTAGTCTGGATGGTACATTGATACCAGACTGAAGCTCATCATCTGTGTGAAAGCTGTAGCAGTATTTTGGGTCTTGGAATAATCACCAGTCATTATCAATGTCGACCAAAACTCTCCGCATCTTTGCAGCCGCCTTCTAAACTTTAAGCCTGACTGAGAGCTTCCAGATACTAGAGGACACAAACAAAGTCATGAAGCTCTGCCTGTTTACTTAAAAGTAAGCCCCAATAAGTTCCATGGGACCCACTCCCCATGAAATTTTGTTTTGTTGTTATACCAACCACGTTCAACAGTGGAACAGTCTCCCTCTGGAGGTTGTGGAGTCTCCTTCCTTGGAGGTTTTTAAGCAGAGGTTGGATGGCCATTGGTCATGGGTGCTTTAGCTGAGATTCCTGCATTGCAGGGGGTTGGACTAGACCAGGGGTCAGCAACCCGCGGCTCCGGAGCCGCATGCGGCTCTTTTACACCTTTGCCGCGGCTCCGGGACGGATACGCCCGTCCACTTCTCCAGCTGGCCAGCGGCAGTGGCCGCCCTCCAGCTGGCCGGCAGCCCGCCCTCCGGAGGCTGAGGGCGCTGCTGCTGTGCTGCTCTGCTCATGCGTCGTGCCTTGTTTCTGCCAGCGCAGGCGCAGCAGCAGACAGCAGCAGTTTCCCTCCGGAGGTGTGGCTGCTGCTGCTGGCGTGGAGCTGCTGCTGGCTGCTGCGTCGAGGCGACGATGAAGTAGGCAGCTGCGGGCTGGGCCAGGGGCAGCGGGTGGCGGGCGAGGGAGGAAGCCCTCTTTTTAAAAATGGTCGAGGAAGCGGCGCCTGTTTCCCTGCTGCTGCCTCCTTCGCTCCTGGTTCCGCTCGCAGCCTCAGACCGCGCTCTCGCGGGCGCGCATCTCTCTCCGCCCCGGAGCAAGGCCGGGACGCCCCAAAAGGTTGCAGTTTTTCCTCGTCCTGAGTGTGTGTTAGGGGAGCCTTGACAAAGCACCTGTTGGCATGGAAGAGAGGAGTCTTAACTTGGATCTGTGTTCATGTGCAAAATCTATCGCCATTGTCATTAAGGGGGCAGGGAACTCCCCTAAAAAGGTTTGAACACTATGAACTACTACAGCCACCTGTATTCAAGTCAGCACAAACATCACAGGTTTCTCTGGTGCAATTCTGTGCTTTATTTAGCAAGAGAGGAGGTTGGAAAAGGTGAGCATAGCCTCTGGTCTGGAATATTAAGGGTAAAAGACACTAAGATTATTGTAAAAGCCAGCAGTCTTCAATTAGACATGGGACAAACATTTAACACAAGTGTGCAGTGTGTTTTTTTAAAAAAACAACAACAAATCAAATATTTGTATGCTGTTGCAACCCACCTTGGATCAGACTGTGACCTGGTAGTGGTCCCCAGGGTGGATAAAAATGAATGATTTTTAAAAAAAATCAATTTTTATTTATTTATTAAAATCAGATTTTTTTATTTAAATCAGATTTTTTAAAATTTAAATCGGATTTTTAAAAATAAAATGCAGTGTTATATTTGTTTTAAATGTCGCAATGGTTTTGCGGCTCCCAGTTTTTTTTTTCTTCGGAAATGGGTCTAAGTGGCTCTTTTTGTCTTAAAGGTTGCAGACCCCTGGACTAGACGAACCTTGGGGTCCCTTCCAACTCTACAGTTCTATGATTCTATGTGAAAGAAGCGAAGAAGAAGAAGAAGAAGAAGAAGAAGAAGAAGAAGAAGAAGAAGAAGAAGAAGAAGAAGAAGAAGAAGAAGAACAACAACAACAACAACAACAACAACAACAACAACAACAACAACAACACAGGTCCCTGCCCTGAGAAGCTCACAATCTAAAGTTCTATACAGGGAGAAGGAGGCAATAAACAAAGAAATAAATGCATACAGTTCAGCTGCAACAGAGAAGTCTGGAATGTCAGAAAGGACAACAGGGTTTTATTGGTGGTATGTGGAACCCGGGAAGTTACTCTGTACTGAGCCAGACCATTGGTCTGTCAAGCTTGGTATTGCCTACACCAGATGTAGCCAATGTGGTGTTCCTTGGCTGTTGTTGGACTCCAATTCCTATCAGTCCTAGTCAACATGGCCACAGGTCAAGGAAGACGGGAGTTGTAGTGCAACAACAGCTGGAGGGCACCATATTGACTAATTCTGGTGTGCACTGACCAATTGTCAATAGCACACAAGGGTCTCAAACAGGGGTCTTTCCCATTCCTACCTGGAGATGCTGGAGTCTAAACCAATGACCTTCTGTTAAAAAAGCATGCAAAGCATACGGAGCTCTAGCCCTTTCCCCAAGAACCCTTTCAAACAGGTGGAGCTGCAATAGGGTTAAACCTACTTTCTGATGCCCACATTCAAATGCCAGCACCATGTAGACATATAGGTCAGAACTGCATTTCGTTCCGGTGACCTTGGCCCTCTTCTTACCTTCAAACCTTGCCCAGTGTTGCCAAACACACAAGATGGAGCAGCATTGCTCCTTCCCATGTTGCTCAGTGACACCTGAAGATCTAACTATGTAGATGTTTTCCACAGCTCCTTCCCCATCAACATGGTGTCAGTTTCTGGGAGGTGAAGCACCTCCGATGCAATCTCATGATACCGCTGAGCAGCAAAAGTGGTCCTTGGGCCACCAAAGGTAGCATTTGGTAACAAAAACCCATGTCCTTTAAGCAACAATAGGACACATTGGGGCAAGGAGATGATTTCTCTCCCATTCTTGGAATTCCCACACAAAAACTTTTCTCGTTCATAGTGAAGGCACCTGGTGTTGTGACCAAACATGGTGGGTAATTGCTCAGATTGTCCAGCTTGGATTCAGATGTGAAGGAAAAGCACCAATGCAGAATCTCCCCCCCCCCCAAGTGCAAATTCCCCTCTCTAAACCTGTGTGTGGCTAAGGCATATTGAGACATAATAATTTCTGGCATCATTTATTCTTCAAGCTCCTCATTGCAATCCAAGGAGGGCTTATCTGGAAGGGTATCTGAAGACAACACTAGAAGAGAATTGAAAAAGCCTCCGTAGTTGCTATCAGTCATTTGACATATGCAGGCAGCAGGCTGCAGTGATATGACTGCCGTCGCATTCTGAAATGGTTTGTCTTTCATTCTGCCCTTTAGAGGAGGGCATTATTGCACACTCTGCTCATAACAGGCATAGTTTTGTTTATGGACAGTTGGCGATGGTGGACAAAAACCAATTTCCCAAATGAAATATAGTCCAGCACAGAACATGAAAACGTGCTCCTAGCTGACAAGGAGGATTGGTTAGAGACATTTCTGTAACGCTGTTATGTGGCAGGGGTTTCTTAACCTGAGTAGTACAGTGGTACCTTGGTTCCCGAACGGCTTAGTTGCTGAACAAATCAGCTCCCGGACGCCGCAAACCCGGAAGTAAGTTTGCAAATGTTTTTCAGAAGCCAAATGTCCGATGCAGCTTCCGATTGAGTGCAGGAAGCTCCTGCAGCCAATTGGAAGCTGTGCCTTGGTTTTCGAACGGTTTTGGGAGTCAAACTGACTCCCAGAACAGATTAAGTTCGAGAACCAAGGTACCACTGTAATGGGATGGCTCAGTTAAAAGGAAACTTGACCAGCTCCCCCATATGTATTTAGAGGCTTCTTTGCATATTTTCATTAGCACGCAAATTGGGAGCGCAGGAAGAACCCACTGGCAAAATAAGATAATTTGGCATGGGGCACCTTGCCCTGCATGAGGGGTGCAGAGTCTTTGCTTCCCCAACATTGTTGGACTTCCAGGTCCCATCATCCCCAGGGAGCATAGCTAATAGGCAGGGCTGGTGAGAGTCGCAGCCAGGCAACATCTCTGCCCTTTGTTTGTTCGGTTGTCTGAGTCTTCATAAGCCAGCAGCTCATACAGCATTAGTGTGCACCAAAAGTGTACCTGAAAAGCATTAGAAGACCATAAAACCATAAAAATATATAACCCACTGACAAACAACGAACAGAATTGCTCCTCTGAAAATGCACGGCAATGCGAAAATGTTTGCAACAGATGGCAAAACATCACAATGGTAGGTGCTCCTCCAATTCTAATGGGAAGAGCGTTCCAAAGTACCCTGAAAAGCTTGGTTTGAGTGGAAACTAAATGGTGTAGCACCTATGGGACAGGAAGGTTTCTCCAGATGATCACAGTGATCTATCTGGCTGCTGTATAATGGACAGGGCAGTTGTTCAGGTAACCTGGTCCAAGGGCTCTTAACACTAATAGCAATACCTTGAAACTAGTTTGGTAATATACTGGCAGCCAGTGTAGAGCTTTCAGCACTGGTTTAATATGCTGTACTTGCCCAAAGCTGGGCTTCACAATTCTGCACTAGCCGAAATTCCCAAACCAACCTTTAAGGGTTGTATCGCAGTTGTCCGGTTACCAAGGCATGCACCACTGTGGCCAGGCTATTCTCGTCCAGTAACAGATGAAGCAGTTGAAGCTGGAAGAAAACACTGACCACAGAGGACACTTGTGCCTCTTATGGATCTCAAAGTACTTCCAAGCTGCTCCTTTGGGGAGAGTGCAATCCCACCAAGAACAAACTGGTTTGTTTCTCAGGTTTAGGAACTGTTCACCCACAGGGCTTCCATCTGGCTAGGTTTCAGCTCCATTTATCAGCCCTCATCCAGTCCATCATTGATGCCAGACCCTGATTCGGGATATGCATAGCCTCACTTGATTGGCACAGGTGATAACATGCTCTAAATCTTGCTCCAAAGAAAAACAGGCAAGCCTACTAGACTGGGCCAAAGGCCCATCTAGTCCAGCAACCTGTTCTCACAGTGGCAACCAGATGCCTGTGGGAAGCTGTTGGCTCACCTCTCAAAAATTAGGCACACAGTCCCATGAACATCTGTCATAATTCATTGTCCTGTCACCAACCCATGATATCAACAATGTCAAAGGGCATTCAGATAGTGTGTTATTTGCCATCCTGAGATTATTTTATACTAAAGGTGAAGAATATACTGTAAATACCATAAACAAACAAATATATTTCTACCATGTACTACAATTTAATATGAAATTGAAGTCATGGCAGGTTACTTGTACTAAACAGCTAGGCCCCCTAATGTACATTCCTATCAGCTGCAAAATGCCTCGCAGGTCAAGCAAGATATTCACAATACTGAAACTAGGATAAAGAATGAAAACATTAGAAATGCTTGTACAATAGAGCGGTTTTGCCCACTAAAATCCACCATTTAGTTTACCATTTTCAGGCAGAGTTATAGGACTATATATTTCATTTGGGGGGGGGGGTGGTAGCTGGTTCCTGAAAGACATAATTCAACCATTTTCTCCATAAATACAGAGAAGTGAATCAAGAATGAAGTTTAACTGTGGTCCGTCTTCCAATATCATTTCAAGTGCTCTTCAAAGATAAGGAATGGAAGATGGAAGCAAAAAGTTACAACAGATTGAAAACGTGAATGTATCGCTCTTGCATGTAAAAGCGGGGAAGATGTGTAGCCTTTGCAGCTAACAGGAAGAACAAGGCAGTCAAAAGAGAGATGTCTTGCGGAAGACCAAGAAGCATTTTCTCTCTTGAATTTTTGAAACTAAAATTTGACAGCTTAATTCATGCCAGATAAACTTTGTAATTGTGTTAGCAATGTTTGTTTATAATTATTTGAGCTGATTCCAGTGTGTAAAACCACCATCATTTCCTTTTTCTTATACCCCAACCTTCCTCTCACAAGAGCCCAAGGAAACTTATAGAATCATAGAATCATAGAGTTGGAAGAGACCACAAGGGCCATCCAGTCCAACCCCCTGCCAAGCAGGAAACACCATCAAAGCATTCCTGACAGATGGCTGTCAAGCCTCCGCTTAAAGACCTCCAAAGAAGGAGACTCCACCACACTCCTTGACAGCAAATTCCACTGCCGAACAGCTCTCACTGTCAGGAAGTTCTTCCTAATGTTTAGGTGGAATCTTCTTTCTTGTAGTTTAAATCCATTTCTCCGTGTTCGCTTCTCTGGAGCAGCAGAAAACAACCTTTCACCCTCCTCTATATGACATCCTTTTATATATTTGAACATGGCTATCATATCACCCCTTAACCTTCTCTTCTCCAGGCTAAACATACCCAGCTCCCTAAGCCGTTCCTCATAAGGCATTGTTTCCAGGCCTTTGACCATTTTGGTTGCCCTCTTCTGGACACGTTCCAGCTTGTCAGTATCTTTCTTGAACTGTGGTGCCCAGAACTGGACACAGTATTCCAGGTGAGGTCTGACCAGAGCAGAATATAGTGGTACTATTACTTCCCTTGATCTAGACACTATGTATAGGCTTGTTGCAGAGGAAATAGTTTGTAGAATTTGTGCTTCTAAATGGGAGCGCGACCATGGTCCTTTCTTTGTCCTAATAGTTTCAAGGAGTTCATCTTACACTTTAACAACTGCAATTTGGAGATTTAACATCATGCCCTCTCTCTCATGTTTCTAGCGTAGGTGTTGGTTTGCCACCTTTAAAAATAGCAGTCATGACTAAGGAGAGGAATATATGCTAACAATCTCAGTACCTATGAGGCAAATTTTAAATTTCTAAAATGACTTTAAATGAGTATTGCAACAATAAGTTACAAACCCTTGCTTTGTCTTTTGATGAGCCCATTGTTTGGCCGCCCTTAAGGCTTAAAATGCAAACACCGCCGTTGTGTTGCCAATATATTAAGGGAACATGCTTCAAGTGGAAAGTTCCATCATTTATTTCAGCAAAGTCAACCTTAATAGTATTAACTAAAGAACAAATTATTCCAGGACACATTTAATTAAAAGAACTGGCTTCAGCTATCATTGGCAGGTCCGTGATATGGTATACCTGCTGAATATTTTTAATCTAGGTAGTATTTTTCTGTATCACTGTCGTCTTCAGATGATTCTAATCAGAAGCTTTAATTGGTTCGTGGACGTCCATTTTAATTGGTTAGAGACAATATTCCTCCATCTGGCTGCCTACTCCCATTATGTGTCAGAAAAGTCCCAGCACACCCACCCAAAGTGTGCTGGATCCTGGTGTTGTGAATTTCTCAAGTTCACAGATTCCCAAGTGTGTCTGTAGGCAATGCTCCTTGGAGGAGTCCTGCACTTGAAGAGATCGTGGAGGTGGCTGCACTTAGTACATAATTGCTGCTATAACTCGTACAGATTTCAGCAAAATTTTGGTATCTTAATAGGCTATTAGGTGGGAAGGCCATGCAGTGGAATCTTGTGCTTAGACTACTACTACTAAAAAAAAGAATTAACTTAGACACAGCCTAGATCCTTTTGCATGCTTTACAGCGAAACCAATGATCTGCTAGGGGGGAAATGTGGGTTCTGTAAGGTTCTGTAATGTGCCTCATTGTTTTGTGCCCGAAACCATATTTGTTGGTTTCTGCTGCTGTTAATGTTGGCAGTTTCCCCAAAGACCAACCATTGAAGTATATGCCTGGGTGAGGATTCGAACCTGGATCTCCCTGTACTTAAGCCCAGCACTGTAGCAACTGCTCAGTATTCCTAGACTGTCTCCTGTCCAAGAACTGAGAGCCTCCAAGTGTTCAAGGACAGTCCCAGATTTACAGAAGCTTTCCTGGTTTCTGATTTTACCCCGGAATGTCCTGCTTTTCCCTATTTTCATGTTGGAGGATATGGAGTTATGCAACCCCCCAAAAAACAAGGAGTTAAGTAACTATACAACCTTCAGAATACATCTTAAGGCAGCCCTGTATAGGGAAGTTTAATGTTTTATTAGGTTTTTATGTGTTGGAAGCTGCCCAGAGTGGCAGGGGCAACCCAGTCAGATGGGCAGGGTAATAAATAATAAAATGATGATGATGATGATGATGATGATGATGATGGAATAGGGTGTCTCTGTTTTCATCAGAGAAATGTTGGAGGGTATGGATGAAGTACTAGAGAAGTTCCCGTCTAACTTTCCTCCACACAAGCCACCCACTGGCGAGAAATGTTCTTCACAAAGGGTGGGGGACATGATCTCCCAGGCGTTCCAGCTCCCATAAGCCCTCAAGCTGCATCAGAAGGAATTGTGGGTAACACATCGCCCACACAAGCAGCTGGGAGAGCGCGGGTGTAATCCCGAATTCACCCATGGAAACCAGGGGAGAAAAATGAGTGCTGAAATGTCCGTTAAGTTTTGTGCTTATACGTAGAGCTGGAGTCAAGAGGAGAAACTTCCCAATGCTCATAATGTCTTTATTTCCAATTGGCCTATTTATCCCCTCCATTAAGCCATCTTTAAGCCCGTGTAATGCCATTGATTTAGAACCTCATTACAGAGTGGATAATGAGGCCCAGTCCTGAAACATTGTGCTTTTCTATTTCCACTCATTTAGCAGGGTTCTCTTCCCCCCCCCCCCAAAATTAGATCTTTTTAAAAAATCAATCAGAACTATAAATTGCATTCTCCAAAGCAATATCTCTCTCTGTGTGTAAGGTGAGATGCAAACACAGAATATTTTATAATGAATACTGATGTTAATATTTCTTCTTCTTCTTCTTCTTCTTCTTCTTCTTCTTCTTCTTCTTCTTCTTCTTCTTCTTCTTCTTCTTTTGCTAATGAAGCAAGCTATGAATGCAGAAAGAGTTCCTATTCCTGCAAAGTTCAGTTCAGAGACACACAAAGTGCAATTCATGAAACCTGGCTTTAATGGTGCATATATATATATATATATGCACATATATATAATTAATGCGGCATTGAAAAACATGTTTAAAATGTTTTATTTCTTGATCAGCTAATTGGACCGTTGAAAGAAAGATGCCTTTCTTCTTCCCGTTTGCCATGAGTTAAATTACTGTAGTAAAGGTTCCCCCCTCTAGTTCTTTGGCCTTCATTCATGTATTCACTACCGCCAATTAGCTTCGAAAGTCACTGGTTTTACAAAATGCTACTCTTCCCTTCCACCTCCCTGCCCGTCCTCCTCTTTTACATGTGTGTACACACACACACAGAGAGAGAGAGAGAGAGAGAGAGAGAGAGAGAGAGAGAGAGAGAGAGAGAGATCACAGAACTGGCGTTCAGACATGGGTTGTTAGACTATCTTTCCTCTTCTTTTTTTTACATTGACGTGTTTCAGATTGGGAAGAAGGGAGGGGGAAAAAACCCTTCCAACTTGGAAACTTGAGATTCGGCTGTCTGTGTTGCAGTGTTTTCTCCACATCCTGTTGAGTATTAAGTAGTTATTTAAAAACGGAGCTGTTATACTCAGTGACTGACTTAAAGAGCTCGATATAGTTTACAAGACGATTAATTAAATGAGAGCACTGCATGGGTTGCCCATGTGTTTCCATAATCATTCACGTTGGCCTATGGTTGCCCTTTAATTTTCATACTAATTAAAGTAACACACATTGAGTTGCAAATTGTTGATGGCTGCATTTCTCAGTAGATGTTAACACTGATGTAAGCTGAATGGTAATTTCTTTTTTTCTAAAAGAAGGAGAAGCATTAAACGTAGCTGAATTCTTGTTCTTTCTTTCTTTAGTCCAGTCTCCTTGCACCAGGCCTGCAAAACTGTGACCCACAAGTGTCATATGCCAGCTGTATACTGTGGCCTGTAACTGCTCACCAGTCCCCACACCTTGTTTTTGATAGTCCCTGGTGGACCTGAAAAGTAACAGGTTCATGAAATCACTGTTGGGAGAACCCTGATATTGAAGCTATGTATTGGCTCGGTGGGTGTCAGGAACTAGAGTCAGGAGCAGGTCCATAATAACATACCCAGTGTCAGCAAGGTTAACTCTTTACTCAAAGAAACTAAAACAGTGCAGGTTTAGTGATCACGGCAACTCATCCCAGTAGGTCTTGCCCCAATGAGGCAGTTGCAAGGACTGAAGGTCCCCAGCTTCCAACTGATCCCTAAGGCTCCTCCCTCTGTTCCTTCCCCAGTAGCCTAAGGCTCTGCCATCTTGTCTCTCATTGCTCCACCCTCTTCATTACTCTGTGTGTTCTTGGAGATCAGCGAGGAGGGGAGCTGGTCGCAGCAGAAGGGGAAGACTCTCTGGATTCTTCAGCAGCCTGACTCATCGCTGCCTCTTCGTGCCCATCCTCACCAGTCTCCTCTCCTGCCTCTGGTTCTGCACTGCTCTCTGCCACAGCCTCTTCCTGCTCACTAAACCCTCTTGCCTCTTCAGCTTCCGACACCTCCTCCTTCCAGTCTTCTCCCTCTGATCATGCATTGCCATCCCACCACCAATCCCCTGGCTCTAAACCTTCTTCCTCTGGGGGTTACCCAGCTAGTGCCTTCCAACACTCCTCTGCATCTAGCCAGTCCGTGACATCGGGTCACCATTTGTGCAGGCCTGCCATATTGGCCACCTCTAGAGCAATCCTTCATTGGTTGAAATTAAGTGGGGAACCGTGGACCCTGGTTGATATAGGTACTTACCTTCCTGTAACTACACCCTGGGTCAGGGTTGTTTTGTTGATGAGTTGGCCTTTTGTTTTACTTTCCTAAAACGATTTTCAGCCATTGTTTTTCTTCTCTTCTCCTCTCCCTCCCAATTGCAATTTCTTTGCGCCAAAGCACCAGCCCACCAAACAACACAGGGATGCTTTGTGCATTTTTGCACAATTGGAGATGGCGGTGAGGAGGACTGCGGTGGAGGGAACTGAAATGGAGAGATTCAGCAGAAGACAGGAGAACTGAGAAGAAGAAGGTTCAAACGTAACCTGGCACAACTACACTTGCACTTAATTTCTTTCCCCGCTACGTCTCATTGTTTGCTTTTCCATTTTAAAACAATTCAGCACTTTAGCAACGTTTTCTAAACAGCCCTGGGAGTGGGATTTGACATCCGATAGGTAGAAGAAACCTGTCCTTAGATGGGGAGTTGTTCATTCCCGTATCACCATGGACCATTCATCTCCCTGTTCCAATGTACAGCATTTTCAGCTCAGGCTACATTATGGAGCGCTTTTGCCACGACTTAGAAAAGAGAATAAACAGATACAGACAATTATCCTGCAGCTCCTCCTGCTGCTATTGGCATCTGCACTTGGCAGAGATCCTGACAGGAACCACTCCATCTCTTTCAAATGGTCTACATGGATGTAATGAGCATATGGTACTGGCTACTCAGTGAGAAATATAACCTTGACCTTGAGCGTACGGTACCCCCCTCCTCCTCCTCCTTCGAAAAGGAAAGTTTGTTGAAAGCAACAGCAGTATCAAAAATTAAAATGTCCCACTTCTCGGTCAAAAGAAACCATGTGATTATTTTTTTGAGGGGGGGGGTGAACCAAACATTTCTCCTCTCCAAGATGAATAATAATAATAATAATTTGTTTTTTGTAGCCCACCCATCTGACTGGGTTGCCCCAGCCACTGTGGGTGGCTTCCAACAGAACATACAAAACAGAACGTCACACATTAAAAGGTTTCCGATACAGGACTGCCTGCAGATGTCTTGTTGTTGTTGTTCAGTCGTTCAGTCGTGTCCGACTCTTCGTGACCCCATGGACCAGAGCACGCCAGGCACGCCTATCCTTCACTGCCTCTCGCAGTTTGGCCAAACTCATGTTAGTAGCTTCGAGAACACTGTCCAACCATCTCATCCTCTGTCGTCCCCTTCTCCTTGTGCCCTCCATCTTTCCCAACATCAGGGTCTTTTCTAGGGAGTCTTCTCATCTCATGAGGTGGCCAAAGTACTGGAGCCTCAACTTCAGGATCTGTCCTTCTAGTGAGCACTCAGGGCTGATTTCTTTGAGAATGGATATGTTTGATCTTCTTGCAGTCCATGGGACTCTCAAGAGTCTCCTCCAGCACCATAATTCAAAAGCATCAATTCTTCGGCGATCAGCCTTCTTTATGGTCCAGCTCTCACTTCCGTACATTACTACTGGCAAAACCATAGCTTTAAGTCATATAATCATTTATCTCTTTGAAATCTTACGCGCGGGGGGGGGGGGGTCCACTCCACAGGGTGGATGCCAATTCCGAGAAGGCCCTCTGCCTGCTTCCCTGTAACCTTACTTCTTGCAATGAGGGAACCACCAGAAGGCTCTCGGAGCTAGACCTCAGTGTCCTCAGGCTCGCAATATCCCTGGGTAAAATGAGTGTTGATAGATTGCCCTGAGGAACCTTGGGTGTTAAGATGGGGTCATTGCTCTCCTAACAATTATATGAGCCATGCCATATAAATGTAAAAAAATAATAATAAATTCCTTGGAATCTCACCAAGGAGACCTCTAGCAGCAAGGCTTTCGTCTCCACAGATGGAGAAGGAGGCCCACAACATACAATGACCTCTCAACTGCTTAGGATTGCTCCCTAAAATAAAGTAAAGTGGACACAGTTTCGACGAGCTTGGAGGAAGGGCTGCGTTTGCGAATGGGGTGAGCAGCATCGATACATGGTGTTTGGAGATAAATGTGGCTTTTGTAAGAAAACCAGCGACAGACTCAACTATGGGAGAAGAGCTCCTGCTGAGCCTCCCCATCCATAATAGATTAATTAACATAATGGCCTCAAATGAGATTTTTCTCCAGAATTTAATTAATTACAATCACAACGCTTCTAAAGGTTACACAATATATTTGCCAGCAGTTAACTGATTAACCAAATATCTAATAATAATAATAAAAAGTGCTCTATATACAGACACACCCCTGATCACTCAGGAAGAACCAATCTTTTTTTTTTCCTGTGTGCGAATTAAGTGCAAACATGAAAGGCTGTACACGCAGCACACACACACACACACACAAAAAGAGACCAGGAAGGTTCGGCGTGAGGTATTTGCTTCAGGCTGGTAACCGAATAGCTTAGTTGTGGGTTTACCCTCAACATTAGCCTAATTAATCGCGGGCTGCTTTATTAAAAACCAGTTATAAAGAAAACATTCCTGGACGAGAAAGCCCTCCGGGGCTTCAAACTCCTTGTACGACAGATGAACCTAATGCCTCACAAAGTCCAGTCACTTTCAAGTTTCCACATGAAAACGTCTCTTCCTGCTCTTCTCTTCACTGTTTGCACTCCCCGTTTCCTGAAGGGCTGGCTTTCTCTTCCCTGGAACTGGGTGATGAAGTTGGCTTATAAAACCCAATATGGGCTATTTCATTAGGACAGGGGTTGGAAGAACTGGACTGGTTGCTGCCTGGACTGCAACTCCCATGATCCCTGGCCCCCACAATGATATAAAACGAAGAGTTTAATTAGCGATTTTGAGGATTTGCTCCTCCCTGAGATCAGCTTTCAGTGCCTTCAACCAAGTGAATTGCAATGGGCAGCTATTAGGGAAAGGGACTTTTCGGTGGTGGCACCCTGGTTATGAAACACACTAACAGCAGGTAAGGTTACCTAGTCTGTTCCTTGTAGGCTTTTCGGTGCCAGAAGAAGACCTTTTCTTTTAAAAAAGAATGCTTCCAGTTTTTTAAATTTGAACTCCTGAAACCACCCAATTTTATTGCTATTGTACACCTTCAGCAAGGTGTTTCTCTAGGCTGGTTTGCTTTCTGTTGCTGACATTTTTATGCTAAATTTCGATCCTGGGGTATGTTTCCTGTTTTTTACTGTTCCCTGCTCAGTGTGGTAGTTTAATGTTTTATTGCTGATAAGCTGCCCAGAGAACACAGAGATGGGGAGCATATAAACCTTGCTCCACATATCATGCCATCAATAGTTGGGGGGTTCTATTCAAAATTCTGGAAGCCCAACACAAAAGCCAAGCAGAATGTACCACGTTTCCCCTTTTTGGGATTAAGACTCTCAGTATATAAGGAAATGCAAAGCATCGATAAATCTGCTTAGGGGGTATCTGAGCAGCTCTGGGCCCACAGGGGTGGGAAGGATGGGCAAGTTTAACTCTTTCCCTCCATGCCACCAAGGTTTCAACCTCTTGGAACAGTCCAGCTCCCAGTGGTGGGTGCAAATTGCCACCTTTCCCCACTCATCCTATCAATCATTAGCTGATTGTGGAGGGAGCAATACCTGCCCAACTCACCTGATATGCATGGATCAGCCTAAGTGGAAACTGCCCTGTGTATATAAATAATAATAATAATAATAATAATAATAATAATAATTTGTTATTTATACCCCACCCATCTGGCTGGGTTTCCCCAGCCACTCTGGGTGGCTCCCAATAGAATATTATTAGTAAGAAAAATAATAATAAAGTGATAAAACATCAAACATCTCCCTAAACAGGGCTGCCTTCAGATGTCTTCTAAAAGTTGGATAGCTGCTTTCCGGTATTTTCCTGACATCTGATGGGAGCATTTTTCACAGGGCAGGTGCCACTACTGAGAAGGCCCTCTGCCTGGTTCCCTGTAACCTCACTTCTCACAGTGAGGGAACCACCAGAAGGCCCTCGGCACTGGACCTCAGTGTCCAGGCTGAACGATGGGGATGGAGATGCTCCTTCAGGTATACTGGGCCAAGGCCGTTTAGGGCTTTAAAGGTCAGCGCCAACACTTTGAAGATGCAGGTACGAACGTGAGGGATACAGTTTTGACCATGCCCACCACTGGCATGCAGCTTCCCGAAGACTGGCCAAGGGTTAGACACTCCTTGCTTTGTGTTTATGGTTGCATAATCTTCGTACTTGTGCATATCACATCACAAGCCGCGCAGTGCAGACTTTGTAGTTGAGTAAGAGAACCACAGGATCAGCTATTACGGAGGTACCTCAGTTTACGAACTTAATCCGTTCCGGAAGTCCGTTCTTAAACCGAAACCATTCTTAAACCAAGGCGCGCTTTCCCTAATGAGGCTTCCCACCGCCAGTGCCCTTTCACCATTCCAATTCCGTTCTTAGACCGAAGTAAAGTTCTAAAACTGGGACACTATTTCTGGTTTTGCGGAGTTCATAAACCAAATTGTTCTTAGACAGGATTGTTCTTAAACCGAGGTACCACTGTATTCCTTTTTTTTTTTTTTTTTTTTGGCTGTGTGGGTGCTTCTGAAGCTCCCTGGTTTGGTTTGGCTCAACATCAAGAGCTTCCGGACTGAAGGTTCTAGTGTGGAACTGTAGGTGGTTACAGCTTACCCCAGTAAGCAACCTGGAAACAAAGAGTGTCACAGTCTCATGGCTTAAAACTCACCCTTTCGGGGACAGATGGGCCCACACACCTTACCTTGGGCTTTGGCATCCATGCCCAGCATCCCAGTGCTGGGGTGATGGTGATGTCCCTGTGTGCCATGCTTCAGTCCACTGCTCCAGTCCATTGGCCGTACCCTTTCCAAGGCTACTCCATTCTGTTCCCCTTCCCACCTGGAGAAGGAGGAGGAAGGGAGGAAGGAATTATATGAGGATCCGTCCTTAAACAGTGAAAGCCGGTGACGTTAACAAACCGCGAGCACTGTGAAATTCCCCGGCATTTCATCAGGTGGCAAGAAGTTCATGTTACACTTGATCGTCGGATAAGTTGCCTATAAAAACTTTGCAGATATTGTTTCCTTATTTAAAGCCAACCACTGGAGTTTTCTGTTGGTCCTGTTTCCTTTCCCTCCATAACCACAGCAACAAGCTGCTGCTAGAGGGGGATTGTTAGTATATCTCTTCTCTAAAAAGCTGCAGAAGGATTATGCTCGGAGAATGTACCTGACAGCTTTGTGCCTCAGACTCAGCCAAAAGAGCAAAACGAACTCCCCTAAGATCCCAAATTACTTTTGTGCAGTTTTTATGCCGGGATCTTGCAGAGAGGTAAATATCGCCAAGTTGCTCTTTAATGCTTGTGTGTGTGTGTGTGTGTGTCTACGGCTTGGATCACCATTGCCTATAATAGTTCCAAGGCTCTGGGTTTCTTTCCCAGAAACACACTCTCACCATGCAAAACCCAAAGCACACTGGA
Source organism: Lacerta agilis (assembly GCF_009819535.1). Lineage (NCBI taxonomy): Eukaryota > Metazoa > Chordata > Lepidosauria > Squamata > Lacertidae > Lacerta > Lacerta agilis. Next base: position 25,747,615 of record NC_046317.1, read on the forward strand.
GAGTTATCTTAAAGCCGATTTTAAATAATTGAAATTTTAACGTTCTCAAACCGCTCACCGTTCCGAAATTTATTCCTTTAATAACGGCCTTCTCTGAACGGCTCCACGTTGGAACAAGGCCTTCATTTCTTTCCAATGTTAAGGGGCCGTCCCGCTTTGCAGGGTTATTTGTTAAATATTCAGGGGGAATTTTTGGGTGCTTGCAGAAGACTGCGGCATTAGAAATTCATTGTGCCGGATGCAGCTGTGAGAAAGTTCTGGAAGACCGTGCCAGTGGCATCCTTGAGGACAATCCGTGGTTGGTTGGGTTAGCCTATTCCCACCATTTGGCCCTTTTAGGGGTAACAATTCTGGTCTCTTAAGTATTCCCTAGATGAAGACTGTCAACAGGGCTCAATCAGTGCCAGATAATCAGCGGGGGTTTAATGCTTCTCAGAGACACTTCCGCTTAAGACTCTGCAAAGAAATAATAGACTCCCCACCCCCCAGACAAAATGGACTCCAGCTATTCCTGCAGAGGTTAAAGGTTGCCGCTGCATTAGTTGAACCAGGCAGCCCGGCCGATAATGTGCTATATTAAATTCGGCGCGCAGAGCTGTTCAACTAACAGGTGTTACATTGTCAAGCAATAGCTCGGTGCTAGTTACTATTCACGCGAACCATTTTTACAAACAAGCGAGCTTCTTATACGAGTCTTCATCACCTCCAGGCATTCCGATTCTTTCTTAAGTACAGAAACATTAATTAGATTTTGACCACAGACCCCCGATTTGACTTGCTCTTGACAGGGTTTCCATTAGCGTAATCTGTAGGGGAATTCACTGTTTTAACATCTGTGCGCCTCGGGCCTGTCTCACATTTACTGCCATAGCCTGAAAAGCCTCCCTTGTACGGCTGTATGTTTCTTCATGCTCCCAATTTCACAGAAGTCATTTCAGCACCAAACGGCAATTAGCAAAGGGATGGGCCCCGGCTGACATGAATGCAATTTATTGTTTTCCGAAAAGGCCCTGAACCAGGCAAACAAAGAACACAGTCTTGCTGTCTGGCATTTTATTAACTTGTATTATTATTATTATTATTATTATTATTATTATTATTATTATTTTGTGTGCACCTCACTGAAGGGAGATCTTCCAGCAAAGGCCATCGCTAGTATGCAGTCGCATGCATGCTTCTGAAGAATATTAATTTCAGTTCAATTAGGCACATTTTGTGGGCCCTCAGCCTCTAATATAGGGTAGGCGCTTTCATAATTATCTCTGGTATTAACTTTATCATCGCCAGGCTTTTGCATAAATGCAACCTTTCATCTTTAAAATGCCAACGCTTCTTCAATTTTTGGCAACCATGCAGCATTACTAATTATTTGCTCATTATGTGTGGTTAACTGATGAATCATTAATAAATGAATAGATGGATAATATATTTTTATGGTAATTGGAGATATAACTGATTGCAGATTTCCAGAGCTTTTTCAAGCTGTGCTGAAGGAGGCAGTAGCTGCATAATTGTTTACAGGCAAGATGTGGGCCTCAGACAAGTCCCCCCCCCCTTTTCTTTCCCCTTCCAGTTGTGGTTTATCACTAGGGAAGAAATTACCCTATCAGGATGTCTTCTACTCCAATAAAGCACTAATAGCATATGAATGACAACTCTTGTTTCACCACACATTTATTTCCAGAATTCGTGCCTTGAAGCAAAAAAAAAGCGACGCCACCTTTTGGCGCCTTATTCCTGTTTATGTAAGCACATTCAACGTACATATGATGCTCCACAGCAGAAGCAAAAAACAAAACGAAAAGGCAAGTCCCTAATTAAAAGTATAGATCTGTTAACACTTATTTGCATGTACAGAATTCTGCTTGTAGTTTTAAAACAGAAAAATACTGAAACTGTTAATAAGCATGGGCAGGTTCCCTTTAATTTATTTCGTTTGTACTCCACCTTTCCTCCAAGAAATTCAAGGCGACATGCATCCTGTTCATCCTGACCCCAGTCCATGGTTATCCCTTCTCTCATCATGTGTTAGCTAATCATGTTCCATAAATGCATCAAGGAGGAGCCACAGCAATGAGCTACACACGCCTCTCTTGGCACCTCCCACGAGTTGAACGATAATCTCCCTAAGTGGGCGACTTCCTATACTTGTGCAGCTTCCTTCACATGAGGCTGGATAGCTTAGTCAGTAGAGCATGAGATTCTCAATCCCAGGGTTGTGGGTTCGAGCCCCACATTAAGCAAAAGATTTCTGCATTGCAGAGGGTTGGACTAGATGACCCTCAAGAATACCCACTGACATTTATCCGATGAAAATAGGGACGTCCCATTCCATAATGATAATTTCACTGTTTACATCCTCCACATCTTACTGGGTTGCCCCAGCTACTCTGGGTGGCTTCCAACATATATAAAAACGTAACAAAACATTAAACATTAAAAAAACAAAACACTTCCCTATACAGGATTGCCTTCAGATGGCTCGGGGGTCAGATAACTCCATACCTTCCAACATTTATCCAGTAAAAATAAGGTAAAGATAAAGGGACCCCTGACCATTAGGTCCAGTCGTGTCCGACTCTGGGGTTGCAGCGCTCATCTTGCGTTAGTGGCCGAGGGAGCCAGCGTACAGCTTCCAGGTCATGTGGCCAGCAGCAGCGCACAGAAACACCGTTTACCTTCCTGCTGGAGTGGTACCTATTTATCTACTTGCACTTTCGTGCTTTCAAATTGCTAGGTGGGCAGGAGCAGGGACCGAGCAACGGGAGTTCACAGCGCCACCGCGTAGAGACATCCTAATGAAAGTGGGACATTCTGGGATCAAATCAGAAACCAGGACGGCTTCTCTAAATCAGGGATGTCCCTGGAAAAAAGGAACACTTGCAGGGTCTGGTATTCGTGAGCAGTTGCATGCTAAGGCTTTACTGGGGTAAGGGAAAAGAAAGCGTGGAGCAGGGGCTTCTCTGATTTTCTTCATCTTCCAGCGCTTGCATCCAGGAGTCTCCAAATCAGAATAGATCGGGGTAGGCAACCTAAGGCCCGTGGGACGGATGCGGCCCAATTGCCTTCTCAATCCAGCCCATGGACTGTCTGGGAATCAGCGTGTTTTTACATGAATAGAATGTGTCTTTTTATTTAAAATGCATCTCTGGGTTATTTGTGGGGCATAGAAATTCATTCATCCCCCCCCCCAAAAAAAATAGTCCGGCCCACCACATGGTCTGAGGGACGGTGGACCAGCCCACGGCTGAAAAAGGTTGCTGACCCTTGGAATAGATGCTTGTCATGAAGAGTCGGACATGACTAAATGACTAAACAACAAAAACTAGCCAGTGTCACCAAATCTTCCTGCAAACAAAGCAGGGTGTGTGTTCAACAAATAGCCAATGCCATCTAATCTCCCTCCATAGAAATCAGAATGAATGCTCAATGAACAGGTTGTCTGGAAGCACCCAAAGTCATATCCAGTGTAGACCCATGGAAATCAAAGTCCTTTTTTCCAATGGGTGACGCGGGGGGGGGACACACACAAAGTTGCCAATTTATATATCATCAGCACAGATATTGCTTCAAAAACAAGGCATTGAAACAAATCCACCTGAAGAAGAAGAAGAAGAGAAGAAGAGTTTGGATTTGATATCCCGCTTTATCACTACCCGAAGGAGTCTCAAAGCGGCTAACATTCTCCTTTCCTTTCCTCCCCCACAACAAACACTCTGTGAGGTGAGTGGGGCTGAGAGACTTCAGAGAAGTGTGACTAGCCCAAGGTCACCCAGCAGCTGCATGTGGAGGAGTGGGGAAGCGAACCCGGTTCACCAGATTACAAGTCTACCACTCTTACCCACTACACCACACTGGCTCTTAAACAACAACAACAACAACAACAACAACGGCGGCAGGCACACATGACTGGGAAACATGACTTTCCTAGTTTGATGCTCAGGAAACTCAACGCTGGAAAAGCCAGTGACAAATGCAAGAGAGGTTTCCAAATCTGAACTGTAATTATTTAACCAGGTGGGCCGTCTTTTCCTAATGATCCTTTCCATGAAAGCCGAATAACTAATGAGGGTCCTAAAGAAACCTTTGTCTTTCCATGTACTAATGATCACATTTATAAATATGCAGAGAGGGGGCCCCCCATGCATGTTGCTAATGATAAGTAATTAAGCACTAGGCATGAAAAGCTACAGAGAAAGGGTCATGTTAATGCAGGGGGAAATTAAGAATGCAATAAAATAAGTTGTCTTGCAAAGATTAAACTTTTGGCCTCTGCCATTTTTGGTATGAAAAAACATCTTTCTTCGCAGTTAAAAAAATATCTGGGTCTGGCACTCTGGTAAACAGAGTGCTCATTTTCTTTTCAGTTAATTTCAGCTTCTTTTCTCAGTTAAAACAAAAAAACAAGCAATACACTATCCACAGAAACCAACGATCATCTCCCAGCCAAATTGCAGTGGAGAGAGAGAGAGAGAGAGAGAGAGAGAGAGAGAGAGAGCCAAATTTGCCATTAGTTATAATCTCCCCTCTCCAGAAGTGGTTTCTAACTTTTCTTGGCAGTGGAAAACAGGGACGTACTCAGATTGAAATCTTAAAATTGTATCCCCAATGATGATCGTACACACAGGAGCTTTGCCCCAAGAAGGTTTTCTCAGTCTGAGGAATCACCTCGAGAGTAAAATGTTTAATATAGCTTCTCTTATTGGACTCAAAGGATCTGTGACCTTCACAGGACAATCCTAGGTATGTGATTGCAAAAGTAAATTCCAGCAAGTTAAATGTAGGGTGAGCAACATGCCCTCTTTTCCAGAGGACAGTCTTCTGCTTAAAGGGCTGTCTGTCCAGGTTAAAAATAAAAATAAAACCTTTAAAGATGTTAGGAGCCTTGAAGCTGCTGGCCAGTAGTTTGCAGCTTGAGAGCAGGGGGAGGAGGGCCACCGTGGTGAGATGTATTGTGTTTCAATTACAGAATATCATAATCAGCACTCCAAGCAAAATGGAGCTGGTTTTTGAGCTATTTGAATATTTGAATGGAAAAGCAGCAAAAGCAGACCTGCCGACATGGGCTAGCATACGTCCAGATTTTCACATACATTTTCACGCCCAGATACTGCTGCCAAATGCTGCATTCCAGATATGTCCGGACATATAGGAACCCTACCAGATCAGGGAGCCTGTGACCCTTCTGTGCTTGTTGGACTCCAGCAGGGCCAACAGTGAGGCATCATGGGAGTTGTAGTCCAGCAACATCTAGAGAGACGCACTTTCCTTACTCTAGTACTGTGTTTCTGAATCACAGCCTAAAACACCTCAAAACATTTTAGAACAGCTGCATATCCTCACACAGCTAATGATTTCAAGGTTGCCAGGAACAATATCACACCCTCCAACATTTGAGAATAGGGATGTCCTAAATAAATTGATGATGATGATTATGAAGATGATGTCCCAGCCACTCTGGGCATCTTCCAACATATATAAAAACATAATAAAACACTGAACTCTATGCAATGGTACCTCAGGTTACAGACGCTTCAGGTTACAGACTCCGCTAACCCAGAAATAGTACCTTGGGTTAAGAACTTTGCTTCAGGATGAGAACAGAAATCGCATGGCAGCAGTGGGAGGCCCCATTAGCTAAGGTGGTACCTCAGGTTAAGAAGAGTTTCAGGTTAAGAACGGACCTTCAGAACGAATTAAGTTCTTAACCAGAGGTACCACTGTACAGGGCTGCCTTTAGATGTCTTCTAAAGGTATAGCTGCTTGGCTCGTGGGGTCACATAACTCCATGCCCTCCAACATTTCTCCAAGGAAAATAGAGATTGTTGAGAGTTTGCAAAAAAAAAAAAAAACCCAAAAAACTCAACAACCTATTTGTCTGGATTTTCACTTTTTGAAATATGGAAACCCTTCTTTAAATGCTGGCATCAAGCTATTTCTATATTGGGAGTAGGAAACCTGGTGACTCCAGATATTGCTGGGCTCAAAAACATCTGTCAGCATGTCCAGTGCTCAGGGAAGGGGATGGTAATGTCTCAGGGGCCACAGATTCCCTTCCCCATACAAAAATGCTGTTTGTTTCTTTGTTGTTGTTGTTCAGTCATTCAGTTGTGTCCGACTCTTCGTGACCCCATGGACCAGAGCACGCCAGGCACCCCTATCCTCCACTGCCTCCTGCAGTTTGGCCAAACTCATGCCAGTCACTTCAAGAACACTGTCCAACCATCTCATCCTCTGTTGTCCCCTTCTCCTTGTGCCCTCCATCTTTCCCAACATCAGGGTCTTTTCCAGGGAGTCTTCTCTTCTCATGAGGTGGCCAAAGTATTGGAGCCTCAACTTCAGGATCTGTCCTTCCAGTGAGCACTCAGGGCTGATTTCTTTAAGGATGGATATGTTCGATCTTTTTTTTCTTTACTCAAATGCAAATGCACGGGTTTTGACTGAAGTGCAAAAATTCACCTAGCGCCTGTGGCAAACCCATGTGGCCTCAAATCCACTGGATGTGCTCAGACCAGAAGCTACTGCTGAACATAACTCTGCTTCATGTGCATTAAATACAAAAATAAGCAGTGATGGGCTGGTGCTATCCCTGGACCTGGTGGTTAAGTGGGGACAAGACAAAGGAGGTATTCAATGCGATAATAAGGTTGAGGCTCATATGCAAATGTGCAAGATTGCCACAACGGACCGTCGTGGCAATTACCAGTAGGCCTACTACACAGAAGTTATTCCTGTCTGGTCAGTGTAGGAATTTTGTCATGTGTAAAGTGCTCCTTGGAGTCCAGGAAAGCTTTTAGGAAGAGTCAAGCACAAAGAAGGGACTTTGTGGGTGTTTTCCCCCTACGTGTTGTTTGTAATTCCCAGCAAAGTACACTCAGACTATTAGGTCCATTCCAAACTGCATTTTTCCTGATATTAAAACCAAGACAGCCGCTGTATATGAAGAGCCAGAACAAACATTTCTAATTTTTTTATATATGAAGGGAAAGCAGTTACTTTTTTATATATATATATATATATATATATATATATATATATATATATATATATATATAAAGGTGAAACCCATAAACCCGGGCCTTTGAAGATTTCCTTTAACACATTCCTATTAAATTTCCAAACTGACCTTTAATTACTTTGCAGACTGTTTCTGACACCCCCCTCCGGATTGCTTCCCTGACTCCAGAATGAAGCCCCATAAATAGAAAAGCTGTGTGTCCTTCCACAGGCAAGTGTAGCGCACATACGACAACCAGCCAAGTTGGTTTTTAACTTTTATGGGCTGTGCTGCTCGGCCTCCCTGCTAAAGCTGTTTCATTTTGACTGAAGGGGTGGGGGTCGGGGAATCAAATAACCTGAAATAAACCCCTGCCAAAAAGGTCTGACCTGCAGCATGCAAGCCAAGGCAGTTGGGCTTGGAGAAGATCAATGGCTGTCATTGAGACAAGCGTCTCTCCCATCTTCCCACCCTTAGCGAAGCTGACAGATGTTCTTTCTTTTAATGCAGCATTAAGTCTAGTAGATCAGAAGAGCCGGGCAAAGTCCCCCCCCCCTTTCCTGTGATTGGCAGGACTCCCTCAAATAGCCACAGCTGATTGCTTGGAGAAGGTCTGTGCAAAAGAACTACAAAAATTATTTCAAAAATGCCCTAGTAGCATGGAACGAGACGTGACAAGGGTAGGCCTGTGTCTTCCAATGCAAATAATAATAATAATAATAATAATAATAATAATAATAATACCCGCCGATCTAAATGGGTTGCCTCAGCCACTCTGGGCCACTTCCAGCACATATGAAAACATAATAAAATGTTAAACATTGAAAAGGATAAGGGGATCAACTGAGTGGAAAGAAAGGTGCAGGAAGAGACTGCAGAATCCCTCCTTCTTCTCCAATCTAGGTTTGGAAATTAGCCCAGTTATGGAAGGAAAACATCCTGGATAAGGAGAAAAGAGATTGCAGGGTGTTTAAAGGGGCTTTGAAATTGAAAACAGAAATAAATCTCTGGACACAACAGAATCAATACAAACTTCAAAAAACAGAATTGAAAGCGATATTCTGAAAAGGACGGCGACAATCGAAAAGCACTCAACGAACCAAAAATGCCGTCGGTGTCACAGAACCATGTAATTGTGGAGTTGGGAGACCACCTTATCCAACCCTCCGCAGTACAGGAATAAGCAGTAATTGAGCAGTGATGGGACCAGGTTTGATGCTTACAAGGGTCACAGAAGCATCTCTCTCCATATGAACTGAACCAGACCCTGCGATCATTATCAGAAGCCCTCCTTTGTGTGCCCCCTCCACAAGAGGTCTTCTTGTTGTTCAGTCGTTCAGTCGTGTCCGACTCTTTGTGACCCCATGGACCAGAGCACACCAGGCACCCCTATCCTCCACTGCCTCCCGCAGTTTGGCCAAATCCATGCTCCACAAGAGGTCTAGAGGGTGGCAACAGAAGAACAAGCCTTTTCTGCAGTGGCTCCCCATGCTTTCCCCAGGGAGACTCACCTGGCACCTTCCCTACATTCCTTTAGGCTCTCCTCCCCAGCCTTTGGCCAATTAAGCAATATGTGGCCTTTTAAATGTGTTTGTGGGAGAGGGGCTATTGGCTCGTTTTTCTTTTCTTTTTATTATGCATTTATTTTGTAACATACAAATTTTGTGTGCATATTTGCATTTCCCCCATTAGAAAATATTTTTGTGCATTCTGTCCACTAATACAGTCATACCTTGGGTCTCAAATGCCTTGAGATCCAAACTCCCAAACATATCAGCTCCTGAACGATCGAAACCTGGAAGTGAGTGTTCCAGTTTGCAAACTATATTTGGAAGCCAAACGTCCGACGGGGTTTCCATGACTTTTGATTGGCTGCAGGAGCTTTGGTTTCCAAACATTTTGGAAGTCTAAAGGACTTCCAGAATGGATTCCATTAGACTGTATGAGTATATACATTATGATTTTTTGCACCAATCACTAGCCAGGTACATTTTTGTACACGTTCTTTTGTCAGAGAGCCACATCGCAAAGTTTGGAGAATGGCATCTGCATCTTTTTGCCCCAAACAGGCAAATCTGAAGTTGGAAATCTGCTGCAGCTAGAATTTTGATAGCTAAAAACTGGAAGACAGAGGAGTTACCAACGACAGAAGAATGGCAGATGAAAATGATGGACTATATGGAACTTGCTGAGCTGACTGGGAAACTTCGTGACCAAAGGGACAACGCGGTGGAAGAAGATTGGAAGAAATTCAAATTGTATTAAAAAAACTATTGTAAGATTAAAGATTAGAAGTAAACTGAAAAACAAGCTAGGCTGTAGATTTAGAAGATAGATTTAAGGTTTAAAATTGTTTGAATAAATGATAAGGACATTAGAAAAGAAGAGATGTTAAGGTCAATTAATAAAAAGTAATTTTAATAATGTAAAGAAATTACTAAAGATGATTTTCAAGGTACTCAGGAAGAGAGGACGTGAGGAAGTCAACATACAATGATAAGAAAGGAATATAGGCGTATTGAGATTTAAGTGTTTTTATTTGTATTATTGTTTTCATTGTCTGTTCAGTTGTTTGTTATTGTTATATTTTGTTAAAATCAATAAAAAAATTATTTTTTAAAAAAATGAAGTTGGAAATCTGTAGAAGACACATTCCGCTCTCCTTCTAGAAGTCTGTTAGCTGATATCCAACGGGTAGGACTGCCACATCTGGTGCGTGGGCTTTCCATTGCCACTCTGGGTCTATAAATAATTGCTGGGAAATTGACTGAGTTTGGGGAGGAGGGGAAATGTTGTTTCTCATTCCCCTTTCCTTGCGCAGAGGAAAGTTCACAGAAGCTCTACAGGGTAATTTTTCTTCAGAGCAAAGTGCTAGAGACTTTGGCTGCAAGCCAAAACACAATTGCGAAGGATCAAGAACGCAATGCGACTTCCTTCTGAGTAAACACACTTCTGCCGGCATTATTAAATTATCATAGCAAAGAATTTTTTTTATTATTTAAAAAAGTACCTGTATAGGCCGAGCAACCATATATGGTTTTCTTATGCTGCTGTTCCTCACTCTGGGTACTTTTAGCAGAAGATCATGGTATAAATAAATGATTTAGGCATTTATTTATTTTGCTTTCTTTCCAAAGGGGGAATGCAGCAGCTTGCAATAAAACAACCAATAACTGTCTTTAAATCCATAAAACAAGCTTGCAATAATATTTTAAGATTGCTCTTTGTCCAGGCCTTTGAGATGTAGACGTTGGTTTTTGCTGCTGTTTAAATTAATTGGTCAAAGTATTGTGTTTTTAAGTTGTGCCTACACACACACACACAAAATATCTCACTGGGGAGAGAGATGGGGGGCACCACTGAAAAGGCCCTGTCCTGTGTCCCTCACCCCACAAGCAATGCTTTATGTATTTATTACTATTATTATCTAAAGCATGCTCTTGAAGAAGTATGTGGCTCAATGCAGTTCTACTATGGGAAAGGTGCTTGTGAAGAGCAGTCTGTTGTATTGAAACTTCTGCTCAACAGCTGGATTTGATCCTGTGGGGTGCTGCTTTGTGGGGGAGCAGAAATTTTGGCCATAGCTGTCAACTTTTCCCTTTTTTTAAAGGGAAATTCCCTTATTCCGAATAGGATTCCTCGCAAGAAAAGGGAAAAGTTGACAGCTGTGCCTTGGGCAGGATGGAGAGGTCAAGGGCAAAGCCTCTCACGAAGAAGGCCACCCACTCCACCTTCTCCCAGGAAGATGAAGGCAATTTGGTAGATCGCTCTACTCTCCTCCTAAGCCTTTCTGTAGCTTCTCCTTCTTCCCTTCCTGCTGCTTCCAAACCCCACTCTCTCACAGCCCCGGATCACTCTGGGTGGAACCAACCCACAGTGGTCCAAGCCTGACTCCACCCAACTTGGGCAAAGCCAGGATCTCCCCAAATAAACCTGAATTAGTTCGGGCACAGCCCTACTGATATTCATATTTTCGCAAACCAGCTTTCCCAAGGACGCAATGCATTTCATGTGCGATTTTCACTAACAGGCATTTTTGTATACGTTCTTTGGATGGAGAACTTAATCGCAAAATTCAGAGGAGTGTGACTTTCCAAAGATGGCTGCGTTTCCATTCGCACATTTCGGAAAGTGCAAATTAGGCACTTTAAATGTGAACTGAATTAAACTTTCACCCCATCCCTAGGAGGCTCATACAAGCAGTTTGATACCTTTCGCCTACAAAAACTCATGCCACCATAAATTTCCTAGTGCCACCGGGTTCTGTTCCTATTTCTCAGACTTAGGATGGGCAAGACAACCATTGGCTCAGCACACCCAGTATTTCAAGTGCATACATGGAAGATGTCACTGGATCCAAAGTTTGAATATTTCACTGAGGACTCCAGCCCACAGATGTTTGTGGCTTGTGGAGTGAGGTGGGGTGGGGTGTGGAGAGACAAATGGAACAAATACAGCTTGGGTCAAAACCTGACCTCCAGCGAGTTTATTGTGGTTACGTTTTATAGAATGTCAGCACTGAGCCCCATGCAAAGCGAGCGCAGCTCTGCCCGGCAATTTTTATAGCTGCGTTTTCTGAGTCCGTGTTTGCTCTAAGCAGATGGCGGAGAGAAAGCCCCCCCAAAAAGAGGGGGGGGAGAAACCCAGGGACCATTATTTGGAGAGAAACAATGTCTTCCATTGCAGCTGGTATTTAAAAGGACAGAAGCATAATTTCATTGCACGGCTGTTTGTGTTGCAGCGTCTAAATTAAGTGTGGGAGGGAGGTCAGGGGAACGCAAAGTTTTGAATTACAGTTAGCTCCAATTAAGAAATGTTTTTGTCCTTGCGAATGCAGATCTGTTACAGACAGGCTCCCAAAAAAAAAAACCCCCCAAAAAAACCCAACGCCACTCCAACCTTGTCAGTAAAAACCGAATGTTAAGCGGAAAATATTTGCCAAGATTTAAAATTAGACCCGCACATTACTTACAGATGTTTTCAACAAGGGGGAAGGAGGGGAACAGAAAAAAAACAAAACAAAAACAAAAAACCTTTGCAATCCAACCACACTAAATAATAAAACCAACATTGATGTGTGTTTTCTTTACTCTCCCCCCCCCAGTTTAATACCCCAAGTTAATTTTTATTATACAAGTAGCCATATGAAGAAGCCGTTGCGTACTGCTTAAATTAAACGCGGAGGAATGAAATCAGCAGTATCCTTTTACAGCATATGGTCCCGCAAATCAAATTACAAAGCTTTCCACATCTCATTAACTGCAATGAGTACGGTGAGTTTTACAAGTCACTTCCCTCCACCCCTGCCCCTCTCCCACGTGAGCTGGGAACGCCGACTTGTCATGGCCGTATTCTCACAGGATGACCCTTGCGCTGGGATTAAGAACTAATCTAAAAAGGGAAAGGGGTCATTTGGTCAAATCTGAGCATAACATTTCCGCTGCATTGTTTCCCTTGGCATCGCAACCTATGCTTTTTTCCTGCAGACCTGGCTGGGATAGATTGGGGCGGGGGGGGGGGTGTTGTTCAGGGGAAAGCCTCCAATCGTTTCACCAACGGCAAGGAACCCGCCTGTTGCCATTTAATGAGCTTAGGCAGGCTTCGCTAACAATCGAGAAGAAAACCAAAATGTTTGTAGAGGAGGAGGGGAGGGGGGTTCCCTTCCACAGCCAACTTTCACAAGGCTAATTTATTATTTCCATCGACTAATGGGATATTGCTACGAATGAGAAGAAGAAATCTTAAATCCCTAATGTACCGTTATCCTGGCTGTGCAACAACTGTGGCACGCTGCATTAATTTGGCCCGCGTGGATCAGAGGGGCGCCATATTTCTACAAAGATTTCTTCAGAAACTGACCCCAAAGGAGCCCAACCCTCCATGGCTGGCTCTTAGACCTAGTGGCGCCCCGGCAAGGAACATCATCTCTGGCGCACCCCTTCAGTTGCTCAGCTTTTGAATACCTTTTTTTTAAAAAAAAAAATTGCATTCGTTGGCTGTTGCATGATTTCTATGATATTTCCCAATGTGATTTCTCCCTGCCCTCTAACATGCTACATCTACACACATTAATCTGATCGCCGCTTTCCATATGAACTTACCCGGACCCTGAGATCACCTTCTGCAGCCCTTCTTCGTGTGCCTCTTCCATGAGAGGTCCAGAAGGCGGCAACATGAGAACGGGCCTTTTCTGCAGTGGCTCCCCATTTGTGGAACGCTCTCCTCAAGGAGCCCCATCGGGTGCCTTCATTGTACCTCAAGCAAAAACCTTCCTTTTCAACCAGGCCTTGGGCTGATTAACATTCTATATCCTTTTTAACGTGGGAAGGGGGGGTTATTGGTTTCTTTTGTTCTTGCTCTTGTTTTTATTATGTACTGTATTTTTCGTCTGTAAGACACCCCCATGTATAAGACGCCCCCCCCCTATTTTGGGGGACTCATATCTAAGAAAATGGGGGAGGGATGTATCCATCTTTAAGAAGCCCCCTAATCTTTGACATTGGTTTTTAGGGGAAAAAACCTAGTCTTATACTCGAACAAATACGGTATTTTATGTTTTTATATTGTGTTTTTATTATTTATTATTATTTATTATTATTATTATAGTCCAGAGTGGCTGGGACAACTCAGTCAGATGGGCAGGGTACAAATAATAGAATTATTATTGTTGTTGTTATTATAATCGCCATGACACACAGGGCACCATTTGTCAGGAGCCCCGACGTAGATTTCCCCATGGGAAAATCTGTGGGTACAGGGTGGTATATAAATTCAGTAAATTATTATTATTATTATTATTATTATTATTATTATTATTATTATTAGCATCATGCTGGCCGTGCACATCAGAGCCAACAACTTGACAGGCAGAGAAGTGCTGTAGCTCCATGGTTCAATCCCTGACACCCCCAAGTAGACATGGGAAAGACATTTACCAAAGGGAAAGCATGGAGAATCTCTTGCCCTTCAGATGTTGTGGGTCTCCATCTACCATCAGACCCAGACAACATGGCCAACAGTCAGGGGTGTTGGGAGTCATGGTCCAACAACATCTGAAGAGTCACAGGTTCCCCGCTCCACCCCATAATTCCTGACCCTTGACCATGCAGGCCGGGGCAATATCTGGAGGGCCAACAGGGTTGGTTTGCCTTCCCTGGTCTGGCCTGAATGGTAGTAGCTCTTGCAGTTTCAGACAGGGGTCTTCCCCAAGACTGCTTGGAGATGTCTGTCAGAGACGATGCTGAGCTAAATGAATCAATGGTCCGACTCTGTATTATGTATCCGTTTGCTTGTGTAGAACATTTGCAGAGCACCCAGTCAACTCAGATCTGATCTGCACCATGCTTTTAACATGCATAACTTCCACAAATCCTGAGAACTGCTCCCCCCCCCTCACAGAGCTTGAATTCTCAGCACCCTTAACAAACTACAGTCGTAGCTTGGATCCCGAACGCCTTGGTACTCGGACATTTTGGCTCCCGCATACCGCAAACCCAGAAGTGAGTGTTCCAGTTTGCAAACATTCTTTGGAGCCCAAACATCGGGCGGGGCTTCCACAGCTTCTGATTGGCTGCAGGAGCTTCCTGCAGCGAATCAGAAGCCACGCTTTGGTCTCCGAACATTTTGGAAGTCGAACGGACTTCTGGAACGGATTCCGTTTGACTTCCAAGGTACGACTGTACACTTCCCAAAATTATTTGGGTGAAAGCCATTTGCTTTGAATGCACTTCAAATGTTTTGTGTGGATCTTCCCTTTACAGTCCTCTAGTCAGTTCCTATATTCTAGCTCTAATCTGGAATCTTGAATTTAACTTGGGATAAAAAAGGAATAAAATTTCCCCCCAAGTGTGGATCTTTCCTACTTCTCCTGCAAAGAGATGATCTCCGGTTGGGAATCACGTGGCCTTCATTTTAAGTGGATTCCTAATTTTGCAACAGAATTAGTGGCTTCCTGCTCCTATTCTCAGTCATTAAAGGGAATACAATTCCTCTCTTTCGCCCACAGACTTAAAACTGTCTCTTGTCGGACATGTTGGTCATAAATAACAAACCTGAGAAAACATTAGGATTTCAAGATAGGGGATTTTATTTTACACACACACACACACACACACACACACACACGAGAAGCAGCCACACAGCCTGGCCAGCTTTAAAAAGCATGGGAGGAAAGAAAAGTCAACCAACTGTTTTCAGACAATTACGATGTTGTTGGCCGATCTGATGTAGCCAGGCAGGAAATTCCGCAGCTTTTGGAAACCATTTGAGAAAGGAAGAAAAAACAGGGTCTGGCACTTGCTGTCCTCCAATTTATACTTCAAGAAGAGTTAATGTGCTGTAGCTTAAATGGGAAGGCCAAGACGAACAGAGGGAGGGCAGAGGCGGACTGAGAAGGCAGCGGCGGGAAAAAGACTCGCGATAAAGAAAAATGCACTGTAAGAAAAAGTCACAGCAGCTTCCCCTTCCTGCAAGATTACAGCTGGTGAACAATAGCAGATTATTAAAAAGGAGCTCTGGGTGGCTTGTGAATAAGCTTAAGGCAAGCAAAACAAGGACCACAATACACACACTGTGTCTCTTCACATGTAAAACATGGCATCTGATGGAGAGCTCAGTCTGACATAGTGTCAAACTAGGACCTGGGACACCAGGGTTCAAATCCCTGCTCGGTTGTGAAGCTCACTCAGTGACCTTGGGCCAGCCGGGGATTAAATGAGGACCATGTATTTCACCTTGAGCTCCCTGGATGGAAAGTGGAATGCCCTCCCATCAGATGTCAAAGAAATAAACAACTATATGACATTTAGAAGACATCTGAAGGCAGCCCTGTTTAGGGAAGTTTTTAATGACTGCTGTCTTAATGTATTTTTAACCTTCTGTTGGAAGCCCAGATGGGCGGGGTAGAAATTAATAATAATAATAATAATAATAATAATAATAATAATAATAATAATTGCAACACATAAACCATTCCGTTTAGGTGAGTCCCTAAGCTATTAGCCTGCCATTGAATCCCTCTGTACCTTCAGGCCTGGTCTTCAACTAGCCTTGTCAAAGCACCACTTTGAGAAAGAAATGGGAGGTTGGTAGGACAAAGTAGCCCACGGGCAAGACCCCCAGACTCATTTCCTTTTCATTTTCGGGTTACCAGCTTCACGTGGCAAAGCTGAGCCAAGGGGTCTCGGACAATGCGGGAAGTCTTACGTTTCCTACTAACGGGGACTGACCAGGAGCTTACCAAATTGGTAGCTCAATACCTACATTTGCTCTTTTCTCGTCGTAATATTCTGCAGTCGTCTGAGTTATGAGGAGTCCCAGAGATGTGATCGTGGTCAGCGGAGTCTTGTCTCTTTTCTCTTCTAACATAGTCTGTGCCACTGTGAAAGTTTTAATCCGCTTCTGTTTTGTATGTATGTATGTTTGTTTGATGCCAATAAAAGGTTGATGGATGAATTAGCCAACCTCTGGTGCCTGCTCTGAGGAGGAGTCAAGCAACCCTTGGATAAGTGGGGGCTGGGGGTGGGAGACTTAATAGAAGAATGCTTCCTTGGGTGACAGGAAACAGAAAACAAAGAAGGGGAAAGTACATTTTTCTTGACTATACTTCACCTCTTTTGAATCCGTTGATGTTGCAATCCAAAATCTGTTTCAAGGTTTACACCCCTTGTCCAGGAAACACTAGTAGATGGACAACTTCAGTATGTGAAAAGAGCAATACATGACGCCAGCCTGATAGCCTATTTCTTCCAAAGTTTCATTTTTTTAAAAAAAGGAAAATTATTTGTCCCTCTCTGGCTAAGTATCTCTGATCAACTTGATTAAGGAAAATTGTAGGGCATGTGCCTTAATAGCCTAGAGCTCAAGAGTCGTGATTTTTAGGCTCATCAGCCACATTAATGAGCAAAGGGGGGGGGGGAAGAGACCTCTCTTCTTTCCAGCACTCGCCTTGCAAAAGTTTCTGTAAAAGGAATCCCACCCTCTCACAACCTTCCAAACAAGAAAAAGCAACCTATGTAAAATAACCATGCGTTCTGAATGTGCCTGTGTGCATTACAAAGTATAATGAGAACATGAAATCCAGACACGGACCGCAAACTATCAGCAGCGTGCTGTTCCTTAAGGAAAAACTGTGCCCAAGTCGGCCTGGTGACTCAATAATGCACCACAAACCACATGTATCTATTCCCCCATTAGCTGCCGTTGAGTCACCTTTTGACTTAGTTCCTGGTTGGCTCGTGATATTTCTCCAAATGAAGATTAGTCAGTTGGTTCCTGTTATCCTCAGAGCCATACAAGACGTGCTCTCTGTTTTTCCCTCTCTCTCCTTGGAAAATATGTAGGCTCATGATTCCTTTGAAACAGATCAACCTCAAGACAGACAAAGTTAGTTGCAATGGGGCTTCAGTTAATCAAAACTAATGTTTAACATTTATTTCAGTGGGAATTGTGGGGATATAACATCACTGTTGCAGTCAAATACACCATTTCCTGTTTGCCCAGAGTGGACACACAGGGGGGTGTTGCTCCAGCCAGGAGGACTTCCTGTCACACCTGGTCTGGAGCATCCTCCCCCTGCGTGTGACCAGGTAGATGGGCGTGACCCTGGCAGACCCTACAAAAGGGCAAGTCACGCAGCCATCTTCCTCTTTTGCTGCTCTCTTTTGCTACTGCTCTTTTGCTGTCTGCTGGCTCTCAGCCAGCAGCACATGGGCTCATCCCTCACAGAGGATGAACCCACACTTTTCTCTGTAACTGTAACTACAAGCTAAAGCCTGCCTTCAGGACCATACTGTGAACTGAATGTAAGTAAACATTATCATTACTTTTAAAAGAAGACTGTTTGTGTCATTATTGTTTTTAAGAGGGAACTAAGGGGGATTTACCAGGAACAATCCAATCTGGACAAGCCAGACTGGGTTGCTTAACTCAAATGTTTCTAATGAATCCATCAACTAGCTTCCCGCAATGTACAAGGGAATGTGCTCTGCTACTAGCTCACTAGGCATGAGTGAGGAAGAATAATATTTAATCAACACATCCTCTTCTACTATCCTCAACATTCCCACAGGAATGAGCAGGACCAACGGAACCTGGTCTTCACACAAGTTCAATACTCAGGTGAGTATGTATAGCAGGAGGACAGAACCTATGATCCTTAAGATTTTTTGCTGGACTACAGTTCCCAGTATCCCTGACCATTGGCCATAATGGCAGGGGTTGATGGGAGCTGGAGTCCAACAACACCTGGAAGTAATGGGTGTTGGACTCCAGCAACAATCTCCCTAGCAAAAGGTATACTTGCCAAATTTGAACCATTAGGGTCTCCCTTTACAGCTTTTTCTGGCCCTATTGACCCTATCCTGTCCAAATGCCTACTCTTACAACTATGTTGCCCTGGCTGCTTTGGTACAGAGTCAGTTAATCAAACTTATCCAAGTATTTCAGGGCTATAGGTTATCTGGGCTCTCCAGTGCAGTGGCTGACTGCTCAATGGCCCAACATGAGACTTACAAAACAGTGAGAAATCTCACTGCCAGAGTCAAACTATGGTCTAATATTCTGACTCATTTTGACTAACCATAGTTAGAGCAAACCACAGGAACAGTGGTTGATTCTAAGGTGTGAGGGTTTGGTTCTCCTTATGCAGGAGAAGAGAGGAAGCGGAAAAGCCTAAGGCCTTGCAGACTTATCCCCATCATGCTAAACCATGACTTAGCATTATGTCTGAACTGGGTACAGCTCCAGGGGACATTTCTCTGCTTTTCCTGTAACTAACCTTTGCTTCAGCCCTGCGTTGCAACTTGTATTTTGAAAGTTTCCTCTGCCGAGAGATACGGATGCACGGGTGGCAGCGCCCGTGAGTATGATTCAGTATTGTCTGCTCAACTTTTGCATAACAATTCGGCAAACGTGCCTTTTAAGCATTCAATTCTACTTCTGCAGCTTCTTAAAATTCCCTGCAATATAATTATCCTGATGGGAATGCAGGGAGATAATTGCTTTTAGAGGAAAGTTCTCTTTTGTTTCATGTTCATCTGGCTCCCACAAATGGAACAAGAGACCTTGAGCAGCATAAATACGTCTCTAGTTATTTATTTACAAAGATAGACCTTGACAAATGTAATTTGTTCAGTACAATTAAGAGGACGCACGATAATTCATTTAGACAAAAAAGGCTTAAAAAGGAATGTCGGAGCCGGCAGCTCGCACTGCATCACGGAACACAATCAGCTGACTTTGAAGCAGCAGCAGGTGTTCCCGCTTATGGAATGCAGGCCTGAAATAATATTTGAAGGGGGTGGGAGGGAGGGAGGGAGGGAGGGAGGGAGGGAGTTAAGAACCGGAGCCATTCTTTATGCAGGCCATAATTATACAAATTAGATCTGTGAAAGCTGGGGGATGGCTATACCTTGAACCCTGTCTTGCACACAATGGGACAATGGGAAAATTAATAATTAAATCTATTACCTCCATTTGCGGCTCCCACTCCAAAGATACCCGGCTAGTTCAAAGGCTTTGGCACTTGCGCTTCAATAAATGCTTTCATGCACTTCCCGCACTACGGATGCGCGCATTGTCTTCTAAATGGAACGGCTTATTTATTTTTTTGTTGCCTTTATATTCTGAATTAGCAAGGTCATCCCTTAACGCCGCCCATGCGGAACGTTTGCCAACTTCACCTTCACCCTAAACAGTGGAACAAAGCACCCATCCCAGAGCTCAGGTGGCCTAATCAAGGGGATTGGCAGACCCTCCACATGTCCCTATTTGCCAGGGACAGTCCCGGATTTATAGAAGCCACCCCAGTTTCGGAATGTCCTTAGGACGTCCCTATTTCCGTTGGAGAAATGTTAGAGTGTATGGAGTTATGTGACCCCCGAGCCAAAGAGATAAGTAACTGTGCAACCTTTAGAAGACACCTGAAGGCAGCCCCATATAGGGGGCGGGGATTGAGGTTGAATGTTTTATTATATTTTTATATATGTTGGAAACCACCCAGAGTGCCTGGGGCAACCCAGTCGGATCGGCAGGGTATAAATGTTATCGTGATGATGATGATTGAATAGTAGGTCCCTATTTTCATTGGAGAAATCTTCGAAGGGATGGACCCACCCCTTGCTTTCTCTCTCCTCCATGCTCCTACAAAAACTGATGCAGTTGGAGGTGAGGGAACAGAACAGCCACTTCCCCCCCCCTGCCAACCCCCCCCCCCAAAAAAAACCTTTGTGCAGGTTGAAAGAGTAAGAAAAGCTCTTGGGAATTTCAGGATGTTGCCTTAAGGCCCATGCAGGTTTGATAACTCTTCTCTCTTGTATCTGCTGTGCCTTCTTCAGTCTCACTTCCAACTGCTGTAAGTCATCTTTGCCTTGGGTTGCTTTGAATGGTCGTTCTTGGAGAGATTTGCAGTCTCATCATTAAAAATGTTAACAATATTGATATAAAGTTAAATGGCAAAAGGCTGGTGATTTTGGATGACAACGTTTTTAGCATTGTACACTTTTCTTTGCTTCTCCTGAATGACTCTCTCCTATTCCAGAAAGGATTGACATCGGAAAAGTGCTGACCTTTAAAGCCCAAAATGGCCTTGGCCCAGCATACCTGAAAGAGCGTCTCCACCCCCATCATTCAGCCCAGACACTGAGGTCCAGCGCCGAGGGCCTTCTGGGAGTTCCCTCACTACGAGAAGCGAAATTACAGGGAACCAGGCAGAGGGCCTTCTCGGTAGTGGCGCCCGCCTTGTGGAGCGCCCTCCCATCAGATGTCAAAGAAATAAACAACTTTTAGAAGACATCTGAAGGCAGCCCTGTTTAGGGAAGTTTTTAATGTCTGATGTTTTATTGTATTGAGTGGCTGGGGAAACCCTGCCAGATGGGCGGGGTTTAATAAATTGTTGTTGTTGTTGTTGTTGTTGTTGGCATTGCCGATCATGTGTCTGAGAAGGGTCCAATCCACCTTCACTGTTCCCTCTTCCATTGAACAGGTGGACCATCTGCTAGGCACAGGTGTGTCCCGGCAATATGGGCATTGGACATTGGGCATTTAACTTGCTTTACAGTCCTCTATTGGAAAGGCTCATCACTTGCTCCCTGGTCAGGAGAGACCAATTGTTAAGATAGCAGAAGTTGCTATTAAGGATGGAGGAGAAATTATATTCCGTTCACATTTAAATGAGGATCCACCTAATTTGCACTTTCTGAAACATTATGCAGACCAGAGCACAGCCATCTTTCAAAATGTGCATTTCTTCTAATTTTGCAATTCGGATCTCCAGCCAATTAATATGCGAAGCGTGCACAAAATTGCATATATTCATGAAAATAGCATATAACAAGATTTTCTATTATGGAAAAAATGTTTTACAAATATGTGCCTATTTGAAGCATAAAAAGAATATGTGCCTATTTGAAGCAAAAGAATATCAGGCCAAAGGCCCATTTATTGAAGCATCCTGTTCTCATAGGGGCCAAGTATATTTGTCACAATCACATACAAGTATGTGTATATTAGGGAAAAGTCACATTAAAATGCTGATATGGACTTTCTTACAAAAACAAAACAAAACAACAACAACAACCTGTGACATGGAGAAGTTAAGATTGGAAAAAATGAGAACTGAGAAAAACTGATTCACCCATTCCTAGTTGCTATAGAACAGCACTGTGTGTCCTTTGTCCTCTCGTTTTTCTCTTCTACAGAAGGACAATATTTTCAGCCGGAACTTGGCCATTATAAGACACCAAGGGAGGCGTTCAGTGGTGAGTTCCGGCACCTCTGTTTCTACAAAAATAGCACTGTGGGTGGAACCAAGAAAGAGAGATTAAGAAAGCAAGCAGGAAGAATAACTTGGTGACACGGAGGAAAGGTTACTCAACTGAGAGAACCACTACCAGGAGGGGACTCACTGAGTCACAGAAAGGAATAAGTAGGCACAACTGATGACCCACACAAAAATAGTTGCCATATACCTGAGTGGTTTTCCTTAGCAACAGCACTTGGAAGCCATGTGGAAAAATGCACCCTATGTGCCATGAACAAGCCACAATGAGAAGCTGTAATAAGAGCAATTGACCCTCATAATATCCCTGTGCCTAGGGTTTACCTAAAGAAGATTTGAAACCGTTCTGTGAGGTGCAGAAACAGGAAACACAAAAGAAATTCCATGCCCACTTAAACAGCAACAGGGATATTCCAAGTCTTCTTGAATCAGATTCAACTTCTCTCCATCAGCTGCAAAGTGTATTACATTTGGCACCGGGGCATTCCTTTCCCTGGCGCCTCCACTGAATAGAGATGTTATTCCGTCGTGCTTATTTAAGCAGAAAGGGCATTATAATTCCTCCATACTGTAGCAGCGGCTCGCCCAAGGTGTAATAGGGTTTCAAGCGATATGCCAGAAAGGTTTGGGGAAATAAGTAATGAGCGGGTTGCCCTGCTAAATACCATCGTGACAAATTTGCTAAGTGTTCGGCGAGATAAAACACAGCACTTTAAATGCCCAGCAAATCAATACTAAGCACCTACTGGGCTATTCATTTTATAAAGGAGGGCAAACCTTTGAAGGCTTATTCTTCTGGCATGGAGTCCTTTCAGAATCTGAGCCATTATAGATATATGTATGTACACAAGGTTAATGTGAATAGTTGAGCCCTTTGCAATCTTTATAACAAGTTCCATGTAGTGATTGCTTTGTTCCTTCCATCAGCTGGACAGGTCATAGAAAACTTGCTTTAAGACAATATTCAACGCTGTTACAAATAGGACACTAACAATAGTTTCCCGGCACTCCTCTCAGGGTGACCCAGGATCCAACTCACTAGAGACCCAGGTGACTTCAGTGGCTAGGAGGGCCTTTTACAAGGTTCAGCTGGCAAGACGAAGTGAGAGCTGGACCATAAAGAAGGCTGATCGCCGAAGAATTGATGCTTTTGAATTATGGTGCTGGAGGAGACTCTTGAGAGTCCCATGGACTGCAAGAAGATCAAACCTATCCATTCTTAAAGAAATCAGCCCTGAGTGCTCACTAGAAGGACAGTTCCTGAAGTTGAGGCTCCAGTACTTTGGCCACCTCATGAGAAGAGAAGACTCCCTAGAAAAGACCCTGATGTTGGGAAAGATGGAGGGCACAAGGAGAAGGGGACGACAGAGGATGAGATGGTTGGACAGTGACTAACATGAGTTTGGCCAAACTGTGAGAGGCAGTGAAGGATAGGCATGCCTGGCGTGCTCTGGTCCATGGGGTCACGAAGAGTCGGACACGACTGAATGACTGAACAACAACAACAGACTGGAATAGCCTGGCCACTATCACCCATGCGCTGCTAACCTCCGGGGTGGATTGCTGCAATGTACTCTCTGTGGGTCCGCCCTTGAGGATGGCTCAGAAGTGGCGGATGGCACAAAACGCAGCAGCTGAAATGCTGACTGGGCCAGGATATTGCCAACATATTATCCCACCGTTGACAGATTTGCACCAGCTGCCCATTAGCTACCATTAGCCAAGTTGAAGGTATTGGTTTTGGTGTCGAAAGCTCCATACACAGCTTGGCACCAGGATAACTGGAAGTTTGTTTGCTTATTAAATTTCTAGACTGCCCTTCATCTGAAGACCACAGGGCAGTTTACAATATAAAAACAGAAAAATATATAGTCTCACCCCTTTCATACCCAACTGATCACTGTGCTCCGCAGGTAGGGCTTGCAAATGGCATCTGGGCAGAATTTTGCTGAATCAGCAAAATGTCCTGGAAAACCTGAACATATGGAAATTTGGGATATGTGTGTGTGTGTGTGTGTGTGTGTGTGTGTAATGCTTTAAAAATCCCCCCAAAGCCCAAAAATGTTGGAGATGTTTCCCTCAACATCGTTGACCAAAAAAGAAAAAATACAGTCGTACCTCAGAAGTCAAATGGAATCCATTCCGGAAGTTTGTTCGACTTCCAAAATGTTCAGAAACCAAGGCATAGCCTCCAATTTGCTGGAGGAAGCCATGGAAGCCCCATTGGATGTTCGGGTTCCAAAGAACATTCACAAACCAGAAGTCGACTTGCAAGGTGTTCGACTTCTGAGGTACAACTGTAGAATAAAATAAAAGCTCAACAACTTTTTTCTGGATTTTCATTTTTGGGAACATGGCAACCCTATCCACAGGTCTCCGGCAGATGCCATCTTATCAGGGTGTCCATTCCACACAATATAGGAATCAAGATTTTGTCACAACAGGAGGGAGAAACACCCATGTTTCTTCACAAGCCTCATCCATCTCTGTCTCTTGGCCCTCCTCCTCTCCTGCTGCTGCAGTTTCTGCCTCTGATTCTGGACTTCTCTCTGCCACAGACTCTCCCTGCTCACTAAGTCCTGTTACCTCTTCTGTTTCTGGCACCTCCTCCTCCCAGTCTCCTCCCTCTGACCACTTATCATCATTCCACCACCAATCCTCAGACTCTGAGCCTTCATCCCTTGGGGATTCCCCAGCTGGTTATTTCCACCCTTCCTCTGTGTCTGTAACCAGTCTGTGACAACATACATTAAACCCCAAGACAGCCTATCTCCCAGAAAGAGCTGCGACACTTTCACCTTTGGAGTAGCGTTCCACTGGCAGAATTAGCTCTAATTGTACTTTGGGCTAGTTTTGTGTGTTTGTGTGCGCGTGTGTGCGTGCGCACATGCACACACACACACACTTTATTTTCACCCATTGTTACCTGCCATGAGTCACTGGGAAGGCTTGGGAGAGAAATGGGAACAAATAGTTCCAAATATTAAAGGTTTTGGAACCTCATATGCATATTAATTGTATGCTTGTGCAGGTGTTAGTCAGCTTGTCAGATCTGGCACCTGAGCAAAGGAGCTGTCAATCTGCAAGCCTAATTTGGAGATATGTATCAGCATATGAGGCACAGGTCTGGGACAGGCCCAGCAACTATTAGGCACAATATGCCAGAGCTGGAAAGCATTGACGCTGTGAGAATGTGAAATGTGTAAGGCTGGATCCATGCAAAAGTGAGTCACATTGAATTCCCATGGAACGCCAGTCAGCGACAACCTGTTTTGTGGGGCAGATCCAGTCACATACTAGAAATGTGGGTGTGTGCAATTGAAGTGGGTTGGCGCACTTTCGAAGCCGCTCTTTCAAAACAGTCTTGTTGCAGTTAGGAAAGTGACAAAGAAGTGTCAGATAACGACTGACCGGGAGATGGCAAACTTCCCCCCCCCCCCTAAAAAAAGAAACAAAGCAGTCTGGCCGCTCAGAGAGGAGCCCTTAGTCGTGACTTTTAACTTTGATTTCAGTGGGGCAGCAGTACCAGATTGGTCGCCTTTCAGGCAGAGTTGCCTCCTCTGCCACAGAAAAGGGCCTTACCCCCCATAAGCCTGCCTAAAATGAACGCAGACCCTTTTAAGTCAGCTTGCTGGGTTCCTGCGAACTTGATTCGGGATTAAACGCGGGCAGCGAGAGTCTTCTTTGCCCTCTGCAGAAAGGAAGACAGTTGACAGTGAAACCGAGCGTATCTCCACTGAAGCTGCAAAATGGGGAGCTGAATGAGGCCATCTGAAGGGCTTCTACATACTTTTCGTGGCATACGGTGCGAATTCCTCTTGCACCACCTAGTGGCGAAAACGCAAAAATGAGTTTTGTTTTTAATTCGTGGTCCGGGTGAATTTTGTCCTCTCTTTCTCCTCCGCCACCAGCCTCCCCCCCACAAAGCAGGAAATGTTTCAATCTCGCATTTTCTCTAACCACGAAAACAGCCACCATTGCCAGACGCACGAAGCCTTTTCAACAGCTGCACAGACATATTAAAACAACGGAGAGGGGAAGGAATATTGCTGTGTGTGTGTTTTAAAAGAAAAAAATGCCTTTAAAAATTAAAATCAAAGTTCTGTGGGAAGGTGAGGCACAGAAGAAACAGCGAGAGCTGTATGTTTGTCGCTACTTATCTTTCATGGTCACTGGGCTTGCAGTTAGATAATTGCCTCTTGATAATTGCTCAACGCTAGATAAGAGCTGAAGTAAGGCAGTTGGTTTTATCGGCCTTAACATAAGATCCGTCAAGCAGAAGATTAAAGGGGAGGCCCATTGGCAATGGAACCCATGGTAAAGTACACAAATTGCCTATTGCTAATTAGTCCCCACTTTGCATCATGGCTGCAGCTCTACTTGAATCAGAAAATGGGGGGGGGACAGGATGCCACAGAACTGCAGATCCGTTTGCACAAATCAGCAGAATCTAGCTGCAATGCTTTTCCTAGACTGTTCTTCACCCAATTGTTGTTGTTGTTGTTGTTGTTGTTGTTGTTGTTTTTTGGGGGGGAGATTTGTTGGAAATACCTCTCATTATGCATGCTTGTACCTGCACGTAGGAAAAGTAGCTCATCAGGGACGTCTAGGCTGACCCGTGGTCTGCTTTGGTAAGAGCAGGGAGTTCATTAGCTAAGGAAGCAATCAAAAAGATTTCCTCGAAGTGGCCCGATTCTGGAAACGCTTTGCCTCCTGTTACAAGTATAAAAGTTGGCCTTGCCCTGCGTGTCACAGACACAGGTTGGATGCAGAGGAGTGGGGGGGGCACCAGTTGGAGAACCCCCAGGGAAGAAGGCTCAGAGCCAGGGGACTGGTGGTGGGACAACAATGCATGGTCAGAGGGAGAAGAGCGGACCGGGAACAGGAGGGGTCGGAAGCAGAAGAGGCAACAGGGTTTGGTGAGCAGGAAGAGGCTGTGGCAGAGAGCAGTCCAGACGTCAAGGCAGAAGCAGAGGCTGGAGGGGAGAAGAAGCCAGGGAGTCTCTCTTTCCTGCTGCAACTAGCTCCCTTCCCACCAGTCTCCTAAGAACAGACAGAGAGACGAAAAGGACAGAGCATAGGAGGACTGCGCAAAGATGTATTCTCCGACTGCTTGCCATGTTACCGTTTCAGCCTTAGCTCTGAACATTCCACAGCTGCAGTAGTGGAACACAGAAACGTAAGAAGCGGATTTATGCGGCCAGACCCCTTCGCCTTTAAGTTCAGGGGTGTCTACTCTAGGTGGTCTAGCCATGACTCACCATGGTCTCAACGCAGAGGGTGTTGCTATTCTCAGCTGGGATTCCATCGCATGCCTGCTTATTATAGTCAGCCAGGAAGCTTCATGCAACAGAGCCGCTTTCTCAAAAGAGCAGACTTCTTGCTGTAAGGGAAGTGATGGGGAAAATGCACTGGAAAGTGTGCAGGGATGCTTGCTTTGATGCAGCAGCATCTAACCTCCCTGCAATGGATTAGAATGAATGCTCAATAAAAAGCCTACATCAACTAATCACCCTGCAAGCGGATCAGGATGGATGTTCAATCAATAGCCAATCACAACTAAATCTCGCTGCAAACAAATCAGGGTCTGCTCAGTAAGCAGATCACCCTGAAGTGCCCAGAGAATGAATACCTTCCCCAGCTCTACCTACAGATGCTGAAAGTAGACCTGTTGCACACAAGGCACTTTACTCCGCACACTGAGTTATAGCCCTTCCCTTAAAAGCCGATGAGCACGGAAATTCATGTGAAGCATCTTTGTTTCTATTTAGTGACCTTAGCTTTACATCTGTGCCAGAATCAGGAAGCTCCCTTCTTTGTGGATTCAAGGAGTGAGCAAGTCTGATGGCTAGAATTAAAAATTACAGTAAAACTCCATGACCAGATCCCTTAGCCTTCAAATAGCAGGATGAACAAGCAGAAACTCAGCATGTGAAACGTTACCCATCGGCATGCCAGGAAAAAACAACAACACCTTTCACAGTAGGGTGTTAAGTCTCATTGAACTCAGTAGGGCTTGCTTCTGAGAAAACATGCACAAGATCACTTATTATGCTACAGGGCTGTTGTGCAGTTTCCAGATTCAGTTTTCAAATCTACCTACGGATAGCCTGTTGGGTCAACTCAGAACAGATCTGCCACGTATGTACGTATAATCGTTGGATTAGCTTTCACCTTTAGCAATATGGTTGTGGTCCTATAGCTAAGCTCACTTGCTTGGGAATAAGTTCCGCCGGACTAAATGGGATTTAATTTTGAACATACATGCGCAAGGTTGGAGCTTTACATTTAAATGTTGCGGTGCTGAGTGTATTTGGGCCGCAATCCTCAGCCTGGGAATTTCAAATGCATTTGGTGGGCCTCACTTTTGAGTTAACGTGGGCTGCATTTGTTTCCTATGTATTCTCTTCAGGCCTGGCAGATAAAAAAAAAAAGTAGCATGACAGGTTATAAAAGTTCTGTTTACCTATTGTATAAAAGGTATAGTATCCATAAAGGATTTTAAAAGGAAACATTTGGTTTATTCCCTTTCACTTGAGTCATTTATGATATGTAGCCAAAGAGACTCAAGTTTATTGACCTAGTTCATTAAGTACTCAGACAGAAATAATAATAAACTCAAAACTCCAGCACGAACTAGACAAGGCATGCTTGGGACATGTTTCACATGAGGCCTGGAGAACAATAGTCATAAGCCAAATGATGTACCACTTTCTCAAAAAAGGTACCACTTCACTGGGTTAGCGTGGACCTTTCGACAGGGAGATTAAACAGATAACTAAAAATAAGAGAGACAGTTTCTGTAAAACTGAAGAGACAAGACAAAAGGGGGTGGGGAGACCCACAGACAGTTGCTATCCATACAAGCAGGGAAACACTTGTGTGACAGTTGGCCCAAGTGCATCGGATGGAAGACACCATGCCCAGGAAGGTCACTGTACTCCGTACATAAAGCGGGGCTGAGAGAAAATCCTTCTTAAAGGGGGTGGAGGGAGAAAAAGAAGGGAGACACCAGGGTTCAAACAAAGTTTTATGAGGACAGCTAAAGTGCACACAGCTTGTAAAGGGCCTAAAAATGACAACAAGCTGTAGCTTGATACGGAGTCATCTCCTAAAAGTATACTATAAGGATACACTGTAGATTTTATGAGATGGTTAACATTGCCAACAGGTGACTGAATAGCTTTTCATAGGACCGTCAGATGAGAATACTTTCTCTACAAAGCAGAGTGTAGAGAAGTACAGCGCTTAAGACTTCTTCCTGTCTTCCGGCAAACACCACCCCCTGGTAGAATGTCCCATGGCAGGGTTAAGGGCCACCATGCCAAAGAATAAAAAGCAGAGGGGAAGATACCGGAAGTGTCCTTTAAAACCTTCCATTTGAACAAATTGTCCCGCTCACATGGACAAATCAAATGGAGGATTTGCAAGAGGGTCAGCTTTGGCGAACTAAAACAGGAGCAAGATCTGCCCTGGCTGAACTTTGCGACCTGCATCATGCCCGATCTCATTTATCAGCCATGTTTCCAGGTGTGTGTTTGGGCCCCGAGTGGTGGTGCAGTTTACCTGTTGCACGCATCTCCCCAGTTTTGCTGCATTTTAATATGCGCCCGCTTGTAAAAACGAACCCTCTTTCTATCAGGATAATCCCAAAAGTGTGCAAAGCCGCATTGACTGCTACACCAAGGGCCCTTAAATGGTTTATTTGCATCAGAACGCTTTACACTAAACCAAACCCCAACGTGTTTGCCACAAATACGGGGGGGGGGGGCAGAAGAAGTTGCACTGTGGTATAATGAGACAGCTTGAAGCAAAGACTGATGCTGTCGCAGAAAGAGATCTGGGAAGAGAGATGTTCTGTTGCCACGGTTGGAGGCAGCGTTTATCTTCACGTTGGCATCTGCTTGGCCACTATGAGAATAGGATACTGGACGAGGTGGGCGTTTGTTTTGATGCAGCTAGTCTCTTCTTATGTTCTAACGACAAGCCAGGAAATTAATGGGCTGAATGTAATCCTGAATTTTAATCTGCTAAGCAAGAGCAGCAGATTGAAACCGAGCTTACTTTTGTTTAGTGCAGCCAACAGTTGGATAACTATTTGAGAAGACAGTGTTTTCATTCCCCCATATCCCAATGGCCATTGGCAAGTGGTGTAAACTAGCCACAAAATAATTCATAACTAATATGAGATGGGAGTCAAGGACTTGCCAGCTCATTCTCTTAAAAAAAAAAAGTTTAAAAAAGTGCTGCACCAGTCTCTCAAATAAACACCCACAATGTTTTCTTTTTCAGGAATGCCACATAGATTTGGGTTTATTGTTTTCTAGAATGGCAAGATCTGCTTTGTTTTTAGAGATTTTTGTGGATGATTCAGTTGCTTTTAGAAACGGGGTTTTGTTTTTTATCCTACTTTTTATTTTATTTTGTATACAACTTTGATGGCCTCTAGCCGTGAAGCAGTTTATAAATCTGGCAAATATAGTAACTTAAAACAAAATAAAAAATTCTTTCCAGTAGCACCTTAGAGACCAACTAAGTTTGTTCTTGGTATGAGCTTTCGTGTGCATGCACACACACGAAAGCTCATACCAAGAAGAAACTTAGTTGGTCTCTAAGGTGCTACTGGAAAGAATTTTTTGTTTTGTTTTGACTATGGCAGACCAACACGGCTACCCACCTGTAATAGTAACTTAAAGATATTCAGGGGAGAAGCACGGGGGTCCTAGGCCTGTGATTCTGACATCCCATTACTGCGTATGGAACTGCATTACACACCAGTGTTTAGAATCTGAACCCGAGTAAGAATGAAGCACCCCAGAAACTTAGGAACAGAGCAGTTGTGTCCATGTGAGTTATAACCTCTGCAATACTTTATTCTGAAGCGGAAGAAAACAGGTTGGGGAAACCATTGCACAAAACAGCGTTCACTGGATTTAGAAGTGTGCACATCTGCTCTGAGCCCTGTCCGAAGGGAGGGTCAAATGTGCTAGCTCCAGTTCTCTCCCTCCCCCTTTTCTTTCTTTTTGCTGCTCATGGCATTTTCCTTCCTAGACTAATTGGAGGGTTTTATATCTATGTATATAATTAAGCCACAAAACTCAGAGGAGCACTATTCTAGCCAGCTTGGTTTCTACCACGCTATAAAAACCTACTGAAAGCTAAGGGATTCTTCCTCAGCAAACACAGCTCTTTACAAAAACCTTCTTCACACTGTTAGGGCCCTCCAGATAAGCTTGCAAAGGGTTTTATGGAGGTCTCTTTATAGTTTTCACTGTAGCATTATAGGCTGGGTAGTACACAGTAGGGAACTGCTAAACTAAGTCACAACATTGGTCCACCCGGTTCAGTATCACCGACACTGGCTGGCAGCAGCTCTCCAGGTAGTTTCAGACAAGGCTCTCTCCCTGCCCTACCTGCAGATGCTGGGAACTGAAGCCAGGACTCTTTGCACGGTATCTTCAGGAGAAGAAAAGGCTAAGGAGTATATCCTACACAGATCTGGAGTCCCTGGCTCCTTGTATGCCTCCTTCTTGCAACCCCTGCAGCTCTGCTTTCTCTTGGACCACATCAGCGAGGTCAAGGGGGGGGGTCCTGGTGTCTGGGCAGCCCAGGACCTCCATCCACACTGCCCAGGCTTGCGCCTCAGGAAGGTTTTTTTTTGGTGCTGCTAACTTTAGAGGGTAGTTGTAAAAAGTAGTTTGAACAGCTGAAAGCACACCATGCAAGCAGCAGTATCGCCACCTAAAAGGTAGCCTTTCATAGGGCCTGGAAGGGAAACTCTTTACGCTGCTATCATTTCTTAAGTCTTACCTTTATTTGCATCAGGGAAAATCGCAGCCATCCATTCATTTTGTATTCTGGCAGGTTTATCTGGAATGCCAGAAAGACAATTTATGATTATCACATCAGTATCCGGCACTATGAAAAAAATGCCACTGAGTCCAGCCATCAAGACTGCTGTTATTGCTTTGCATAAGACTAGGGCAAGATCAGAAACAGACTAAACAGTATTGCTTTGTATCCAGAAGAAACCCTTCCCTAACCAACAAGCATCTTCTCAGTGCAACAGTACTAATTTGTATTCAGACTTCCTCTTAAGAATGTGGTACCTGGCCTTATGCTTGTCCCCCTCAAAGTTCTGCCCATTTCCCAGGTCTGTCTACTGCCTTCACCAAATCGGTTTTCCTATGTTTGCCTGAGTGAAATCCTGTAGAGTGTAGATAATATAAAACATCCATGTCGTACCAGAAAGTGTTCATTGAATATCTTAGCAATGTCTTCTCAAAGCAGTCGAGCTTCCGGTGGGTCATGCATACTTGAAGCAATACATCGTGTGCCACATCCGTTTTAGTAGAAAACCCAAATTGCACTTGCTTTGAGGATCCAATTAAAAGTATGTGAATTATCTTGCAATCACATTCATTTTAAACAGCTTAATGCTCAAAGCGGGAAGACAACTTGAAAGGGCACCATCTAAAACAAGTGTGTTTATGGGGGGGGGGCTGGCAAACTCTTGCCTGGCCCCTTTAATTTTGATGGGGTTACCCTGGGTTATTATCAGAAGTTGAAAGGTCCCGAAGCTTTTGTTTTGAACCCACAGGTGTTCTTTGTAGGGCCTATTTTTTAATAAAGAGTCTTATTTGTTTTTTTAAATTAGCTCATATTGTGAGTTACCACATCTGTGCTATGTGGTAATGAAACCCAGGGGGAGGTCACAGC
This sequence comes from Lacerta agilis, assembly GCF_009819535.1. NCBI lineage: Eukaryota > Metazoa > Chordata > Lepidosauria > Squamata > Lacertidae > Lacerta > Lacerta agilis. The sequence goes on from NC_046317.1 coordinate 25,780,107, forward strand.
AGGAGGGGGAGCTTGAGCAGGCAGAAAACATCTGGATGTCGCTTTCGAGATTCACTTGCAGCTTCTTGCATTATATTAAGCAAAGAAACGTACACTGTGCTCAACTGTGGCACCCAGGAAAAATATATTTCTACAAAAATACACAAACCTAGCTCTAAAGCAGCATTCTCTCTGCTCAGTAAGTTTGGGCTATCTAGCAGGCCATCGGCAAGACAGTATCCACCTTTAAAGATCTTTGCACAACTTATATGACATCATTTAAAAAATGTGCATGTTTTACTTCACAGCATGCTGGCCTTGAACACTGTGATATTGTCATGCTCCTTGGTAACCGAATGGCTCCATGTTTAAAGTTGGGGGGAAAGTGACCTAGTTTTACAAGCCATGCAACTGCCCATTTCTAGAGCATAAAAGCTGTATCGGACTGCACCTGTAGCAAAGTTGTACATAGGGCAGGTTCTACATTCAAGTTTAGAAATACAACAGACCACTCTCCTTTCATCTGCTTCCCAAGCTAACAGTAGATTTAACCTTCAGGAGTCTCCTTGGCTGGATGTGCAGGCCATCCTAAAAAGGGCTGAAACTCCAGACAACAGTTGCTTCGGCGCTTAAAATGCTGATGACTAAATATTTAGGAACTATCCCATTAAGAGATCAAAGCAAGCACTTAAAAGCGGAGTCAGCTGACCGTCCCTCAGCTAAAAGGACAGCTGCGGCAGAGAACTGCTAAGAGTTCAGAATTTCCATAAAGGTTGCATTGATGCATTACAGCTTTGGGGTAACAAATGGGCAGCGGGAGGGGGTTGCACCGCCTCAATCGCATGCCAAAACGTCCCTCCCTGGAGATAGCTCACTTTTACAGAAAGCAGAACATTTCAAGAGGGCAGTTAACATGTGTGTGTGTGTGTGTGTGTGTGTCTAAGTTTCAAAACAAAAGCTTCCCTGTTTTTCAAAACTAGGGGAGCTTTCCGAGTCCCAGTGGCATGGCAGCAACTGCCACCACCTGGAAGTCATCTTCAAGCCTGTGCTGGTAATTGGAGCTCCACTGCCATTTCCTTGGGGAGGAAAGTCAGGCTTGGATAGGCCAAGGTTATATGTACTGCAGGTCGGGGTGGTGGCTGGCTCGGGCTTCAGCTATCCTACTTCCAAATTAGTTGCTTTCCAGAGCCCTAACCCCAATGCTGTGCATCTGTGCCTTTGCTCCTCCTATTCACAATTTCCTTAAGGCCTAGGGGTGATGCCCAAGAGTTTGGTTTCAAAGGCAGACACTCTTACTGCGTTGCCTACCTGAGCAAAACTGGAGTCTGTTCCAATTGGAACCTCTTTAAAATATGGACACTCAATCCACAGCTAGGTCTTGCCACCATGTACTCGATCACCCATTGAATTTCAAAATTTCATAACACAAGGCTTCTAGAGTCCTACCTCCGTGTACATGACTAATGAAGGATTTCACCGCTAATGAAGGATTTCACCGCTAATGAAGGATTTCAACGCTGCTTCCTATTTGAGGCTGGTTTGACTGCAGAAATGGGACGATAAAGAGAAATCATCCCTGTGATATTTATACTTTTAAACCCAATTGTGTGCATTTTCGTACTGGCTCCCCCACCCCGTCCCCAACAAGGCAATTTGAATATGTGAGATTTTCTTTTCTGGAGGGAAAAAAAGACACTAGACTCTCCTCCCCCTTTCCCATTGGGCATTTTATTTTATATATCATTTGCATTAGGTAATCAACTGAAACACTTCAACAACAGAAAGCTCTCAGCAAAGTACGGGGGGGGGGAGAGGAATGAAGCAATTATCTCAAACAGATGTGACAAAACGGTTTTAGATTTGGGAGTATTGCACAACTGAAATCAGCACGTGAAGAGAAAGGAAAACGAGAGAGAGGAGCGACCATCTTCTAACATGGATTGTGAGGGGGGGAAAGGCACCATTTAGCTGTGTGTATTAAAAAAATAATGAGGCACAATCCAAGTTCTCAATATTACATTCGACACTGCTTCTGAAATGCTCGAACTAACACAGAAGCTACGGCTTCATTTTCTAAAATTTCATTATGAGGGGGGAAAACAAGCATCTAAACAGATTTTTGAAAGCAAACCTGCTATTAAAAAAAGTCTTTACAAGGGTTTCAGTTTATAAATAGGTGCCACAAAAGTATACATAGCTACATGGTCTTAAAATAGGATATATTCTGGCAGTTGATCGTAGATTACACGCTTTCCCCCCTCAAAATCTCTTTCTGGTCTGATCTCTAGGACTCACAAAATGATACACCTTTTAAGAGCTAAATTGGCAGTACGTGAGACAGGCTTTTCAGCATGCTTTCTCTGCAGCATAGTTTAGGCACCATATTTTCTTTATACAAAACACTTCTAATGCCACATGATGTATTCCCCCCCGCTTAAAAAGCCACAACTTGATCTGCTGTTCTGGCTGCAATCCTATGCATACTTACTTGGAAGCAAATCTCACGGAAATCAGTAAGGCTTTGTTGCCAAGGGCATGGATGCAGGACAAGCTTTTAAACACAGGCAAACGTTTAGGATGACATGGCAGCTGCCTGTATTCAGAAATGTAAAGTGTCTCGGCAGCAATACAGATTTGGAAAGAGACCGCTTTTTCAGAAACCATCGCTCAAGCCTCTAAGAATGAACAAGTCCGTAAATGAACACATTTGTATATTTTGAAGCACTTGCTCGCAAAAATATTCCATGTATAAAGCTTTGCTTCAGACCACATGGCTCTGCACGTTAAGGGTTTCCAAAAAGGTACCAATAATTAGAATCTGCTACAAATACTGTTCGGCTCTTCAAATTGCATGCTTTCATAAGTGAATATGTGAGTGGCAGATTCTAGAAGAACAAAATTCAGTGAATTCAGGAGGGAGGGAGCATCTCCCATTTGTAAGGAAGAAATGTAGGCTATTTGTCAGATTTCTAATCCACCTTCCAGAGCCTAGCTGTTCATAATTTTTTATACAAAACAAAAACAAAGGGCCCCAAACAATCCTCTAATGAGCAGTAACAAATAAAATTAATGAACCAGCGCATCAAGCACACATGGATTGAAACAAAGTCTTAAAAGTTCTTTTAAAAGCCAGTATCAATGTGGCCATGCACATTTCCCTGGAGAGGGCATTCTGAAGCCAAGAGTCACCACTAACAAGGCCCTGTATCTGGTACCTGCAATTTAATAATTGTATTGGTGAGCCAGACAGCAGAAGCTGATCTTAAACCTTGGTAGGCTCATATGGGTGCAAGCAGTCGTTCAGATATACTACTGGGGTTGTTTAAGGGCTGCAAAGGTTAAAAGCAGCACATTAAACTGTACCCAGAAATGAATAGGATATACTTAGGGTGCCTGACCATGCCAAACCATGACTAAAACAGTTTTACTTGCAGAGTAGACAAACACTCATAGACCAGTGCCACAATGCAACGTCTCCATATTTGCATCCCAATTCTACAGAGTGCTTGCATGTACAGATCTCCCATATAAATTCAACACAGCAAGGAAAGCGCACAATGATGTGAGTCTCCCATCCACGTGAATAGTACTGTCCTTCCCCGTATGGATGTGGCGTCTCATAAAATAATTTGTAATAATCCTAAATAGCTCAAGGAAATACTATCATTATCAGGAATGTTATGGCAGATATAGAAAGCCATCTAGAATTCCAGGTTTCACCGAACATGTATAAACTGGCAAAGAGAAACAGAGTCCCTCGCTAACTAGTGATTTGTAAATGAATTCCGTAAGATTTGTTCCAATGTTCCTAACTGTACTTTTCAATTCATGCATCAAAATATTTCAGTGAACTTAAATCTACAGGCAACTGTCACCAGGGATTGTGGGCTACAATTGTAAAAAATGTGTTTTATTCAGTAGCCAATAGAAGTTTATTTCTGGTTGACAATTAAACTGGGAAAATAAGTTCCCCATTGGTTTGTGTGTGGGGTTTTTTCTTGGGGGGGGGGATCAGCCACAATAGTCCTGGCATATAATATTAGGCTTGGAATCTCTGGCATACATTTTTCTGGTCAAAACACTCCTTTCCAACCCTTTCCAACATTTTACTTTCAGATCTAAACATTTTTAACACCTTTCCCCCCCATAATGGTATATTCATGGCTCTGTGTCGAGAAAGCAATGGGCGAGATCCATAATCTGTTAATATGCTGTGCAAATTTTTCTATGACAGTAGCCCCTTTATAGGATGCTACTCTGGAGGGCTCCTGACCTTGAGAAGAGCTTGGGGGGGGGGGGGCTGCCTCTTAAAGACCAGGAGAATTCAAAACAGAAATGATTCCTGATCTCCAATCTCACAACAAACCATGGTTTACAAACAGTCATCAAACTCAGGAACTGAAAACACGATTTCAAACTGGTTTGCAAACCTTGCCTGCAGAACAATGTTCCAACAAGCCATCATGGCTTGTCAGCAACACAAAATCACCGTCTGGGTTGGGATGAGGTTTCACACTCTACACCATGGGTTTGGGAGGTTATCCAGGGATTTGCAGGGAAAAGAGGGGAAGAGAAACCATGGCTTGCCTGTATGTCTGAAGGACCTGCCATGTGTGAGCAGGGCAGCCACTCATACTTGATTATGTCCCAGCCAATTTTCTAAGCACTGCAAATGAGAACGCAATCCGTATAACCATGTTAGCTATAATGGTTAGCTTTGAAACCTTGAGAAACACGGTTTCAAAGTATTTGGAATTGTCTAAAAAATGGGGTGGGGAGAAACGATTTAAGGAACAGCAGAACAGTAAACCGTGATAGCAAAGTCCAGAGTATTTTAGTCCTGAGTGAACAAGACCCCAGAGACCTAAGCTCTGAACTTCCTCCCTTACACCCCTGAAATTCAGATAATGAACCCCCAAAGCTTCTCCTTGCAGCTGTTGAACCAGAAACTGGATTTCAGTTTTTGCACTTGAAAAGCAGATCTTATACATGCAGAACATAAAAACAGCCATAGGTGAACCATTCCTTTCTAAACTTTTAAATACTGTCCATATGAGCAGACGGTATGAGTCACATTTTCAGTGTCTCTTTGCAAAGGGAAGCATTTAGATGTCTGCCTTTCACTTTGTAAGCACCTTTATTCGGTGCTCTCCTTAAAAGTAGTTTGCCGCCACTTCATGAATAAAGTATATATTATGGAAGAGAGTGCAGGGAGGATGCCCATTATAAATTTCTGCCAATATTCTCAAAATTGCCTACCTCTCAGTTCTGCAACATCTTACACAACTAGTGAGAAGAACCAAAACGTCATGAGAAATGTTATCTTCCCCAACTAGAGTGGGGCATGGCAACATTGTCTCCCGAAGCCAAACGCAACGCAAGAAATTTCATTTATGACTTAGAGTCACTTAAGCTAAGCTGTCCACAATTGCTCAAGCTTAAGATGAGCACATGGGAAACCAACACTTTCTACTTTTATTATCTACCCGTGAACTATTTTTCGCTTACTACGCTGCCAGTGTGGTCTTAGACATGGTTATTCAGAAGCCCCGCCAGGTTCATTAGCGTTTTACCCTCAGATTACTGTACACTGGGCAGCCGGAATATCTAAAATAAACCTTAACTACCAAAGCCGTTTCTACAGGCTGCCTAAATATCTTAACACCTAATTAATATACACGCACCTCTTGTTTTGAGGACATGTCAACACAGTGGATATAGTATTGGGAATTGTAACCAGCCTACCTCGTGAAGTCTGTACCATGGCTCTGAGTTAAAGGGTCCAAATGGCAGCTTTGCTAATCGTTTGCACAATCATACTTTCAGTCAACATGGTGGCACTATGCTACACCACCCTTGATTTTTGAGGCACCCATACTCTCTTCCTAACACGTAAGAATGGAATCAACAGGCCCACTAAGATATCAATCAGCCTGGACAATTGTGATTCTAGTTGTGCTCCGAGCATTAGCACCTGACGTTGGTAAGTAGCCAATTGGTCTAATGATAGTTTGTTTTGTTCTGTTTTTTGTTTTTTCTGTGTCTCGTTCAGTTGAACCAACATGGCTACGAAAACACTCTGGCTCATGGTCATACATTGGAAAAAAATTAACGAAGAACACTACGAATGACTGCTAATTGAAAAGAAGAAACTGCCTAGAAAGGCGGTGCTATTTTTATATCTTTAAGAGCAAGGCAAAAGGAAGAAGAGCAAATTAAAAGCTTTCCTTAATAGTCTCATTACCCTTTTGTAACAGGATCCCGTTTTTGGCATCAAAACATTCAGTTTACAGACAGCTAACAACTTTGTGTTCGTATAGCGGACAATTTTGGTAATGTTCTTCTATCAATACATCTATGCTGCACTTTGACATCCTATAGAATATGACGCTCAAAGGCTGGATTTAAATGAACTAAAAAAAAAAAATCTGCAAACTTTAATATATTTTAAAAAACAAACAAACAAAAACCTTCCAGTAGAAACATGCAGCAAGTGAATTTGAAGAACTGCAGTTTTTCTATAATTTTGTTAAAATGTAGCTTCCCAGTATACAACCAACTGCTAAACAACCTCGTGTATAGAAGTTACTTTAAGGTGCTAATCATGGCAAATGCACATTTACTGAAGTAACATAAAGCAGTGCTCTGAACACATTGACGTCAATTTCTTTGTATCTCTTTTGGCCAGGCCACAGGCATCCGTTTCCCTTTTCCTTTTAAGCATGATAAAAGGATGCAGATTAAGGAGGGTGTTTCTTTCTCTTTTTTTGCAAAGGGGACTCCTGGACAGACACACTGTGTATTTAAAGTTGTTGAGGTCACTGAAGTGCATTTCAGCAATGTCCAAGAGTTAACTCAAAACTGGAATTTGAACGGCAGGTGGGATGCTTCTACTTCACATACGGCAAAACTGGTGCAAAAATGTGTGAAACTAGTTATCCGTAACCTTTTGGCCCAAATACATAAAATATGCATTATTTACAGCATTTTATTCCTTTTTTTTTTCAAATGCAATGCTTTAAAACACATTATAAAGCACCTTAGTAAAAATATTCTACAGGTAAAAGTATCTAAATAGGAAACCCCTAACCATACCACAGCTCACTAGTTGAGTCATAATATGGATTCACCAGTAGTTCTTTAAAGTACAAAGAATCTATGGAACAAGGATACAGAATTCACTATTTGTTTTATATTGATGTGCAGGCAAAAGCCAGCTTCTGAAGAGGTGTTTTCCCAACATTAGTTGGAAGTGCAGAGAATATTAAAGAAACACTGCCTTGGTTTTCTGCGTTCTGACAAGATCACTATGGAATTCGAATTTTCAAACACACTGATGATCAATTTAGCTCTTTAAAATGAAAACCCCACACTGATAAAACATGGGCAAGTCCAGCTGCAGCATTTCTCAGCAGAACATGATTGAACATGATTCATGTGATATGAATTCACAAGAACAAAGCACAGATGTCAGCCGGTTATTAACATTATTCATAAACGTATACAACCCAAATCTCCATGTTGAAGCTAGGGAACCAACAGCTTCCTCTTCCCAGGAGGTTAACTAAAATAAGCTGTTCTATGAATCAAAAAGAGCGTAAAGGGAAGCCTTTCATCTTTATCGTTTCAGCAACGTAATTGGTAAGTGGTTAGTTTCTGTAAATGTGTATGTAGGCTTCTGCAGGAGTTGAAGAGCAGCCTTCTTTGAGATTAAACTGAAGTTTATACTTTTGGATTACCAACGTATCTGGTCAGCAGCCATCTTCTTTGAGGAACCCCCAATGCATTTTACTGAGCTCAAGGACCGAGGTGCCTCAGCTGGTGCATCAGCAATCTACACGTTGGGGCTGAAAATAAGAATGTGGCCCAAAGGTTTAGTCCCTAGCCTAAAAAGACGCATCATCCTTAGTTCGATTTAGGGTAAATCTTTTCATAGAAAAAGTTTTGTGCCAGAATGTACAACTCTCCATCTTTTTCCCGGACGGCGTGTGCTCTGACAAACTGAAATTGCTCCAGTGCAAATTCGTAGAACTCATTCTCCATTTTCCATATTTCAGACTGCTGCAGCTTTGCAATGGTTTCTTTTGTGGGGAGCTTCTTTTCTGTTGTCTTCCTAAGATGAGACTTCTTGCCTAAAAGCAAAACGTACAAAGTCATAACTTCACTTTGACTCATAGCTTGAATTGCTCCCAGAGGAGCAGAAACATAGACCGCGAAAAGTTTGTGTGTCTCTGTGCAGAGTATTCTTTCATCAGCAGGTTGCTAAATGGGTACATAAAGTGACAGAACTTGGGCCAAGATTTATTAAGCCTCCGGGACTGAGAAACTGGAAGCTTTGACATTAAACATGAATGCATTTGCATTAGTGTGCTCTCTCAGTGCACATTCCTCCCGCTGTTTAAAGAGCTTAATTATTAAAACCATAAAGAGGAAGTGTTTGCATTGGTAACTGCATTTCCTCACATCACATCCATTTAAGATATCTATTTCAATCATGATTAATGCTTCTTTGGAAATTCAGTACAATCGACAATAAAGTTAGTAAAAAAAAATACTTCACAACCGGGCAGACAATTTGTTTCACCAAATTCACAGCAACCTCTCACATGATGCCATCAACAATTTTCATTTAAAGGCAAGGTGGTAAGTGAGTCAACCTGAATATTTGTTGCGGGAATATGCTATTTGCATTCTTTGCTGCAATGTGTTATATGCATTATATGCTTACAGTACTAATATACAGGTGAAACTCGAAAAATTAGAATATTCTGGAAAAGTCCATTTATGTAAGCAATTGTTTTCATTAGCTACTGGAGTTTAATATATGAGATAGACTCATGACATGCAAAGTGAGATATGTCAAGCCTTTATTTGTTATAATTGTGATGATTATTGCGTCCAGCTGATGAAAACCCCAAAGTTGAGATTGTTAATTTGGGGTTCTCATCAGCTGTACGCCATAATCATCACAATTATAACAAATAAAGGCTTGACATATCTCGCTTTGCATGTCATGAGTCTATCTCATATATTAGTTTCATCTTTTAAGTTAAATTACTGAAAGAAATGAACCTTTCTACGATATTCTAATTTTTTGAGTTTCACCTGTACCTCTTATTGCTATCAAAGCCAGTTCTTAAGGTTCCAACAAATGGGGACAGTCAATGTATATGGTGGGAGTACAAGTTTCACCACCCCTGACTACGCTATCTAGGGACGATGGAACTGTAGCCCAATAACACCTGCACATGGGCTACCCTTGAACTACAGCATAACCAAGAAACAGAATCCAGAAATAGAGGTGCTTGTACAGGAGCAGGCTTCGTTCTCAATGTCACTTAATCCTTGGGGGGATAGAAAACAGTTCCATTCCTATTCTTCCTTTGCATTAGACGGCGGCCCCAAGAGTCTGCATACCAAGTCAAGTTGCAAACCACAATGAGCTTACCGAAGCAGGCCGGTCATCAAGTTATGCGACGAGAACAAGAGTAGAGTGTTATCGTTAATCATTCAAATTTTACTTGAATCAATCTGGTCTGATTCCACGTTCTTTGTGGACTTGTGGACTTTGCCTACACTGCTCAGCTTCCTTACTGCTCAGCCCTCTTCCTTCTTTCCAGCAACTCGCACAACTATTCTCGCACTGAATAACTACAGACATTAGGAAGAACCTCCTGACAGCAAGAGCTGTTTGACTGGAAGGTGGTGAACCCACCTTCCTTGGAGGTTCTGAAACAGAAGTTGGATGGTCATCCATCAGGGATTCTTTTGTTGTAATTCCTGCGCTGCAGGCGGTTGGGCTAGCCAGATGAGCCTTGTGGTCCCTTCCAACTGTACCATTTATGATTCTATGACGCTGTGACATGGGCTGGTATTTAAAGCCCCATAAGGACCTGGGAGTGCAGTTCATACTGCATGTAGCTTCTCACCCACAGGCAGAGAGGAGCCTAGTGGGCAATACACCCATGTACTTGATGCAGAGTATCCAAAAGAGGAAATTGGAAATGACACTGGAATTGCACATGTACCAACATGGGTAAGTCAGTCTCTTGAGGTGGGATGGGGAATGGACTGCTGTTTCAGGAAATCTGCTCATTCATGTCCCAAAGCAGGGGTCCTCAAGCTACAGCCCACAGGCCACATCCAGCCCGCCAGGGTCCTGAACCTGGTCCACCCAGCAACTGCAGAACCTGCGACGCTCCTCCTTCTTGTTGCCCAGATGGCCACAGCCAATGCAACCTTCCTTCCCTCCAAACCGCTACTACTCCAAGCGGCTGGGTCCAATCTCTTCCGGCTTCTTCTCAGACCACACCCTCCAGGCCCTTCCCACTCGGCTGCCCATCAATCCCATCATGATCCCAGGTTGCCAGGCAAAGCGTGTCTGAAGGGGGAGGGACCAGCCGGGCCTGGAGCCAAGCCCAGAGGAGCCGCTGCCACCACCGAGGAAGGCCTGTGAAAATGCAGAGGGCACTGAGGAAGGAGCAGCTGGATGCTGCTGCTGCCGCTACTGCCCAGAACGTGAGGCGGCGCCTCTTTCCTTTCCTCACTCTTACTCAGTCACCCTCCCCCCCTCTTGTATCCCCCCACTGAAATACTTATAAGTTTATGTTGATCAAAACCGTTCATTTTAAATATTGTATTGTTTTTCCTGTTTTTTGTGCACTACAAATAGAATATGTGCAGTGTGCATAGAAATTTGTTCGTATTTTTTTCAAACTATAATCTGGCCCCCAACAGTGTCTGAGGGACAGTGAACTGGCTCCCCCATTTGAAAAGTCTGAGGACCCCTGTCCTAAAGGTTATGTGAAAGAGAAGCTTTGGGGGGAAAGGAGGAAGATGAAAATGGCCTAGTGGGTGGCTATTTAAATACCTGTGCGATATAGTTCTGTAGCACCCCTGAAGAAGCGGGGCAAAGCTGCCTCCAGCAACATAATAAAGTCTTCAAGCTCTTCAGTAACTCCCACTAGGAAATATTCATTAATCAAGTTGTATTTGGCTTGTTCCAAAGCCCATCTGCTTCCCACATTCCTAAAACGATAAAAAGTAATTACAGGAAGGTTTTGATGTCTGCCAAGAATTTTGGTTCCCTTCATTTAGATATTCTCACACCAGGCTAAAAGAATGGCTTAGCTGTTATCTTTGCACAGGCAAGAAAACAAAGTTTCAGCCACACACATTTTTAATTTCCTTTGCTTCCCCCCTTGCTCCCCCCTTTTTTTTGCTCTCTTCATGGCCTAGGTTAGATGTTCAAAGATTTATGGCTCTGATTTCTAACTTTTTGATAACACTAATGCCTTTTTTCAAGTGTGTTGCATGGTGTTCAGTATGGTAAATTTTGCTGCTATATCAAAGAGTTCAAAAGTATCAATTTTGACGTGGCATAAAAGCAGAAACTGAAAGGCATGTTGGAACTTTGTACCAGTCTTCCACAACCAATTGCAGTTTATCTGCATTTTAGCAAGATTGCTCTATAAGAGGATAAACAAAGAGAGGTTTGCAGAATGGTTGAGAATTTGTATATCTGATACTTTGAACTTTGCTCAGATGATGCTCCAGTCATTTAAAGGGAGAGGGAAGAGACTTAGGAGACCATCCACAACAGCCGAGGAAAGACAGGGTGAGGAGCAAATCACTGCCACTTCTGCCAGTGGGACTGAAAGTTTTCTGTGGATGAAAGAAGCCTTCTATCCACAGAAGGCTAAGTTTAGATCCAAGCCATGACATTTTAAACCGGGGGTGGGGGTGGAGAGATCCCATAGTTACATGGTTTTTAATCAACATATCCAAACAGTGACACTGGTGTTTAGAAAGGGGATACATAGCACAGTTTGAAAATGGTTGACAGTTTTCTATATCATTCATGGAAAATTAATCAATAATAATGGGGGTATTGTTTTTGTTTATTACTGTGTTATGTATCTGTGTGATCCTCAGATGATGGGTGGTATAGAAATTTAATAAATAATAATTCAACCATTTTTCAGTTTGATACTTTGGAAGATAACCACAAAGTACACTTCTTAATCAAATGTGTTCTTTCTCAAAATCTTAACCTCTGCTATACATTCTGATTTAATAAAATACACTTCACATGGATAATTTATTAAATCTGCAATTTAAAGCAATTCCATCGTCTTACCAGCACTCAGAGCTGTGGCCACAGAAGAACGGAATTTGAAGCCAGAGTTTCTCAGGGGCACAATCTGAGCCTCCAGCTGCTACACATTCATCAAATGTCTGGAACAAAGACAAAAACTCAAGAGTGAGCTATAAATTTCCATCTTAAATATCAAACTTCTTAGTGTAGTTATTTTTCTACATGAACTTGGGCTGTGTTACTTCACAATAGCTTACTAAGAGGCCTGTCACTTTGTGCATCAGTACATGCTGACTCCCAGCTGTGGGCACCGCACAATGAGATAGTGAGGGGTGGCTGGCACACACAGAATTCAGTGTAGTGTGGCTTTTGGTATGCAGCTGCTAGTGCCCCAAAAGTGACAACTGCACTAGTGTGCAGAGCCACAAGCCATTTTGTGGGCACTGTCAAGATTCATAATTGCTTCAACACACGGTAACCACAGCAAGAACTGAACGGTGACTCAAAATAGCCCACAATGTGTCATGAATGTGTCCGACTTCCGAAGTTCTTGGATTCCGTTTTATTAACAGCAACCAATTTAAATTCTACTTATATTTGTAAGCCAGTGTGTCGGAAAACAAGTCATATTGCTGCTACCCAGGGAAATCAAATGCTAGTGTTGAAAAGTCATTCTGAAGGCCTACAGACAAATGCTGGCCTAGGGAACGACATTGGGTGGGAAAATTTATCTAACAAGGAGGGACCCCACCCTGTGCTCTGTGCCTTCTTATTTGCTCTTTAAAAATAGAAGGCCGGAGAGCTGCGTGTATGCGCATGCGCCATTGGTCTAAGACAGTGATGGCCAAACTTGGCCCTCCAGCTGTTTTGGGACTACAACTCCCATCATCCCTAGCTAACAGGACCAGTGGTCAGGGATGGTGGGAATTGTAGTCCCAAAACAGCTGGAGGGCTGAGTTTGGCCATCACTGGTCTAAGACAATGTGAAGCTCTTCATTCAACATTAAACTATATTTCCATAGCTCCATTTGTCCAGAGTTAATGCACAATTCATTGCAATCCCATCTTTACACAATTAATATTGAGTCAAATGCAAATCTCTTGTGAGTGGCACTTTACTCATGGAATAAGTGCTTCTGGGACCTTCTAACAGGTATGAAGACCGAGACGGTCTTTGATGAGCCCTCTTAAGATGCCTAATAATCTGCTCCAGAGAGTTGAGAGACAATCAAGAATGGTGTGGAAGGTGGTGCAGGAAGGATTAGATTTAAAAATATTAATAACAACACACACACACACACAAACACACAAAAACACACAAGCAGATGCCTCCTTTGGACCAAAGGTTCTTGCATTCATGGAAGACTCCTGTGAGTGGGAACTGTATTTTAAGATTGAGCCTATTGTTCTGGACTAAATTTGCTTTTCAAAATTGTTATGTTTTGAGTTCAGTTATTATCTCCATAATTGAAGCCATGAACAAAGCTGCCAAAATGTACTTTTACTTTTTTATCCCCTTGCTTTCGTCTTCGGAGTCCAGGCCTGTAATCATCGCCAAAGCGCAGGAAGTAATAATAGGAAACCAGCCGCTCTATAGGATCTCTTATGACATTGATGTATATTGGTTTCTTTTTAACACCAAATCTGAAACAGAAGAGATAAATCCGATTGACAAATCAAAGAGTTTCCTGCATGATGTAAAAGTGGATTTAGGGTCAAAGTTTGTTCCAGACCATTCTATTTTGCCATATTAAGGCAAGTTAGGAGGAGTGCTGAGAAAGTGACAATACTACTTTTTCCTGTTTCAAAGGTATTAAAGGGTACAAATGCTTTAGAAAACTTTCCAAGAAATCTTATCCTAACAGCATTCCATTGAGGTAAATTTTAAACATACACATGTAGTATTTACATATATTCATCCAGTTTATTGTGTCTAACAAGTATTATCAGCAAAAGTCCTGTCTGGTACTTCTTACTCCAACAGATGCGGCCTCTTAAAACTATGCTTTGTAACAAAGAAGATAATGCAGCTGGTGTGACCACAATGGCCAGATGGGGAAAAGGTAGGAGGACAAGAGAGATACTAAGAAATTGCCCTTGGCTTTCTAAAGTGCTGCTGCACAAAAATGATCATGCTTGGTATGGAACAGTAGATGAAAAAGCAGTTAACTTTTAGCTCAATGCAACAGATCTGAAATACTGTAGCACTGGCTAGAACATAGCACTTTGGCACTGAGCATGTTTGCCATAATTAAGACATATTTTGCATGGCTATTTTATGAATTCTTAATTGTGCCAATGACATAATAATCATGTTGTTGTTGTTGTTGTTGTTGTTGTTGTTGTTGTTGTTGTTGTTACCACCAACATGCACCCGACAGTTTTAGAAGCAACGCGGGTGGTGTTGTGGTCTAAAGCACTGAGCCTCTTGGACTTGCAAATCGGAAGGTCGGTGGTTCGAATTCCCACAACGGGGTGAGCTCCCATTGCTCTGTCCCAGCTTCTGCCAACCTAGCAGTTCAAAGGCACACCAGTGTGAGTAGATAAATAGCTGTGGCGGGAAGGTAAACAACATTTCTGTGTGCTCTAGCTTCTGTCACGGTGTTCCGTTGCACCAGAAGCGGTTTAGTCATGCTGGCCACATGACCCGGAAAAGCTGTGTGTGGACAAACGCTGGCTCCCTTGGCCTGAGAAACGAAAGACACCGCACCCCAGTCACCTTTGACTGGACTTAACCATCCAGGGCTCCTTTACCTTTACCTTTAGAAGGAACCCAAAGAGAATGTGTTCTATTTATCTGCAGCTCACATTGTGCTTTGACATAGAGCATGCCTCCATGCTAGGCAGGGCAACCTTCGTACACTAATTAGCACTATGTGGCTTGCAGGCAAAATAAGCATGGCCTGTTGGTTGAACGTACTCTGCACTTCGTACTGAATACTGCTGATTTAGCAGAATGCAGTTAATATACTGTATGGTAAGAACTACAAAGATGCTTTTAAACAGCTTTGATGTATACTAGACCAACTGCCTTCCAACGTGCAAAAATAAATCTGTTTAAAGAAATATGAAAATCAATTACATGCCAGGAACAACCATCAAAGCTAGCCTATAAACCTGGACATTCAAAAAGAGGGCTGTAAATACAGTTTCGGTGCTTTATTGCTTTAAGGACCAAAAAGGTGCTTTTAAACTCTTCCCCGTGCATTACCAGAGTTACAGCAATGTTAGCAAGGCAATGGACAGAACAAAGGTATCAACTGCAACTGCTTCTATCTGCCAGCCTTGCTTGTTTTGAGGATGCTGATACTCTTCCCAATCCGGCTCATTAAGCCCAGCCAAGTCCACTGACCAAATAGTAAAATTGTCACATTGGGAAGGAAGGTTCTGTCTTTTGTTGGAGAAGTCCCCACCTATGCCTGAAAAGGCAGTCTTGTTATGACAAGATTTAGAAGGGCAACCCAGTCAGGAGGGTGGGGTATAAAAATTAGAATAGATCTTTCCTTTTTAGAAAAGGTCACTGAGCACATGATGGCACAACAATGGCAGACATCTTTCCTCACTCCATTTGTAAACAGGTTTCCAACCAGATTATGGCCCTGAGTTGCTGCCGTTCCTGATTCTGTATACTGACTGCCATTACTTTTATTATTATTGTCTTTTTACTGGAATCCGACCCAGGATTTGGAGAGGATGAGACACCATTAGTCTTTAATTTTTCCATTACAAAAGCAAAAAGGGAGATGAGGCCAGGCCTCTGCTGAGCCCACTCCTGCCCTTTCCTCAAGCAGAGGCAAGAGAAATGCATCTGGAAAGGCAGAGCTGCTGTCACCATGATGAGAGGAGGCATTGCCACCATCATCAGTCATGTCGCTTATGATTTAGGCCTGGTGAGCATTTAAGGTCCCCATGCCTAATTTGCGGGTTGCCATCTGATTAGATTTCACTTTGATTCTGATTTGATTTTAGGTTGTATTTTAATTGATTGCTTGATTTTAAGGTAATATGTTATATATTTGATGTTAGCCACTTTGAGCCTGGTTTTGGATGGGAGGGTGGGGTATAAATTATTATTATTATTATTATTATTATTATTATTATTATTATTATTATTCTACCATGGCAGAAGTAAATCAACATATGCCTCACTGCTCATCCATGATGGATTTAGATGGCTAGTTGCCTTCACAAAACTGAAATGGAGTTAAAGCAAGTTGTTCCTTCAGATTTTTTTTTTTTTACTCAAATATTAATATAAAGGGGGATCCCAAATCCGGTCAGGCCCCCTTGGCATTTCAAGATAAACACTTGGAATCCCTGTATGCATTCATTCGCTCATTTGACAAATGATGGATCCAAGTACCCAGAGCAATGAATAAATGAATTAAAAGGAATGAAGAATGAGGCAGAATCAATGGGGTTTTAAAAAAAAAATGGTGCATGAGTTTTTGTCCTCTACCACTTAAGTGAAATTTCTAGACAGCTCCACCACCACTGTCACAAAAGTTTTGAAATTCAGTGTAATTTTATGAGTGTATATACTGAATCAAAGCATTGCCAGAGTGTTTTTTTAAGGAGGATGAATCTTTGCAGAAAGGTTTTAAACTTCTCTACTGCAATAACGCAACATCACAAGTTACTCTCGCCTATTGCCAAGAGCAAGCACAGCACTCAATTTGTTATTTTAATAATCGAAACCACAAATAGAAGAAAGCAAGCTGTTGCAAGGGGGGGGGGGAAATAAATCATTTAGGTGAAAGGGTAACAAACAAAAAAACCACAAGGATAATGCAACCCTGGAGGAAAATATGCATATGAATGAAGTTACTTAGCTGCCTTTCTTGAGGCAAAATGTTTTTTTAGACTGAAGTTACAGTACCTACAAAATGTTTTAAGTTTTATTCTATGAATAATGTAGAGGATAGAGTAACGCTTACCTAGCTGTTCACAAGGTTATTATTTCATTAGGTATTCAACACAAGAGGTTTATTAATATAGCATATTGCACTTTTGGATTTGGAGGAAGCAATGCAATTTTATGATCGGGGGATTCTTTTTTGAGATTGAAGTTTGGCAACCATTTCTTTACATGTACATTTCAGCTGCTGTTGTAACCTTCACCAATCTCTGTCTGATATTACGTAGAATGCGCGAAATATACGGAATATAAAACTTCTGGTGCCTCCCCCCCCCCCTGTTTTCCACATTTGTCACAGCAAATAAATTAAGATGGATTCCAGATAAAATGAACAGCTGAAGTCCATTTCGCAGACCTTTCCCTTCATCTTGGTAAAGCAATAGTGCAGCCTTCACCAGCCTGGTGCATATAACTTCATATATCTTGGGCTCCAACTCCCATCAGCCCTAAGCCAGCTTTGCTCATGGTCAGGGATGATGAGAACTGTAACCGCAGACATCAGCAGGGTACCAGCCTGGGAAATGCTATAATAGAGAGCTGGCCAGTAAAAAAGGGGCATACATGTCAAAAGGGTGGGAATGGAAGGGGGGGAATAGTATCATTTTTGACCTCTGCTTGTTCCCATGATAAGAGCACATCTGGTTTCACAACCTAGATGATGTGCAAGAGATGCAGGCAGATTCGTTGCTGAGGTCACACAGATGGGCAGAACGGAGTGCAAACAATGACGTCTACAGCTGGGTGGTAGCAATCGTGATGAGCAGCTGCCATGCAGTTTTGGTGTGCCCACTTCTGGGCTCGAGAGGGGACTTCTGGTGCCAGTTTAAGACTCTGTGTCAAACTGGGCACCGAGGAAGCTCCTGTTCCAGTATGGTTTAAGTGAGGGTGAAAGAAATGCACTTCTTTCAAAGAAAGCCTAATCTCTCCCCACCTGACCACACTGCTCAATACGATTCCTGCCATCACATGTAAGTAAGCATTTATGGAGCCATTTTCTACTAGTCAGATTGGCTACAGCAGGCAATGCAAGGCCATAAAACATGATGTTTCTCAAGAGGCAGCAAGTCCGATAGCACTGAAACCAAACTACCACAGCCTGTTGTTAGGGTTGCCATATTCCCAAAAGTGAAAATCTGGGAAAAGATGTTGGGCTTCCGGGGGGGGGGGGTTAAAACAATTTCTCTTGAAAGAATCACCCTAGTTGCCATACGTCTCTGGGTTTCCAAGGATGTTTTGTCGATTCGGCAAAAATCCGCCCTGACGTCATTTTTGCAGCCAGATTCTCCGATGTGTCCAGGGAAAACCCAGGCGTACGGCAGAACTTACTGTTATGAAGTAGGCCTGAAGAGATACTGACTGAAACCTAAACAGAGGGTTTCTTTCCATGTGTTCTGGCACTACCATCAAGTACTCTGTGCTACTGAAACACTGCACTGCTGAAGGCGGCAAGTTGATTTGCTATTCTAAAGGAAGGCTGAAAGCACTGAGTAGAGTCATTAACAGCTCAGTCAAATATTAAAAATAAATAATTGCTTCCTTCATTTGCATGGACAAAATTACCAGATAGTTGTTGTCAAGCGCATATATCCATTTTTGGCTAGTGTTTCAAATTTGTCATGGGGATGAAGATGACAGAATGACAGTCCAGCTTCTTACGGTTCTTTTGTATGATATGGTAGAGTCAGCCCAGGGAACAGCAGGCTTTTTTATTATTTTGCAAAGCAACTTCTAATATGAAAGGCTCTATGGGAGAGGAGGTGGTCACTAGTAAGTTTTGGGAAAGGGGTGGCACCAACAGATTAGTAGCAATTAGAAGACAAAAGAAAATGTGGAGAATCTTAACTACTTAAAGGGCTAAATTCACCAAGCGGGAACTGGTTAATTCCTTGATTTGCTGCTCAGCATGACTGTTCTGAGGTTTATCTCCACAGCCTTCTCTACCACAGTTATATATTTCTGCTTTCAGACAGCACACAGATTTTTTGAAAATTAAGAAAGTATGTATTCCAAGAGCTTAGTCACCAAAGCACATCAATAGGAAAGGATGGTGCATGTCCAGGAGAAGAAGACTGAAATCAATCTGAATGAGAAGTCAGTGGGGAAGAAAAAAGCTTTACTAAAAGTAATGGGGGGGGGGGAGAAAAGAGCATGTTCAGAATGTCATGGTGCAATTTCTGTTCATGACCATTAGAGGGCAGTAAACGCTTAAGTGAATCAGTGCAGTGCTTGAACAATAAAAAATAAGCTGACAAGGACTCAAAATGCTGCAAACAGAATTGTATGTTATGTGGCTTACTTTGCAAAATCCAGGAAGGATATATGTCCATGATAAAACCCTGGCTTCATTTCTTTCCAGGAAGTTACATTCTTCACAAATCGTACCTGGGAGGGAAGAAGAAAAGTTTCTTTAATGCGTAGAAGAAAAATTTGTGATCAATTAAATAGGCTAGTATTAAGAGATGCAACTCAGCTAATAGCAAGTGATAACTGTAAATGCTCCACTCGAAAGCATTATTAACATACCCATAATGATACTTCATATTGATACAGCATTTTTCAAAAGGGCTCAAAGTGCCTCTCAGAGATCCTCTTAGCAATCCTTAAAAGCTGCCATTTTGCTGGGCAGAATGATCTTCCTTCTATTACAGGTGAGAGGCTGAGAAAGCAGTGGCATGTCCTAGGCTACCAAGAACCTCATAGGTGACCTGGGTTTTGAACTAGGGGCTTCACAGCATAAAGCACACACTATTAAGGTTAAAGTGCAATAATTAATGGAACAGCTCAAAGGAACCCACATATAAAATTCTGTAAATCTGTTTGCTTTCTCCTGAGTGATTTGTTTTAAAAATAGGAGTGTTGAAGTCCTCCTCTCCTAATGTCCGTATTCCAGGGCAACTGCACCATAACCTGAGCTTAGCTTATGGGCCTGTTAACTGCAAACCCCAAATGGTTCAGCTTGCCAAGTAGAGTCTGAAATTTGCAAACATATAAATAGACGTGAGCCAAGGCAGCCCAGTTTAGGGAAGTTTTTAACCTGTGATATTTTAATGTATTTTAATTGGAGGCCGCCCAGAGTGGCTGGGGGGACCCAGCCAGATGGGCGGGGTACAAATAATATATTATTATTATTATTAAGAGTTATCTATTGGCTGATTTCACATAGGAACACCTATTGATTCTGCACCCTGAAATTGCTACTGGAAAAGATATCCAGGAAAGCATTTCTGGCACTTCCAGCAAACAGGTTACCTGCTTCCCAAGTAGGTCTACCACCTTCCCTTCCTTTCAGCTTTTGAACATATCCCACGATCCCTTTCACTCATGCCAGTGCCATAATTTGTGTGAAGGCAGACAGATGCACACATGAATGTGGACACACATAACTTTGGAACATTATTCAACTGGGCTTTCTTAAAGCTGGTGCCCTCCAGATGCGGTTGGACTATAACCCCCATCAGCCCTTGCCAGCATCGCCAAAAAACAAGGAAAGATGAAGGCCAAATAGATACAGGTAAAGCTTATGGAAGCAGACTTAACAAGTGGGACCTGCAACAAAATGTGTTTCAGGTGTCAATTCACTGTATTCCTGCTCCCCCAAACTCAGGGGGGAGAGCAGTAGCATACAACAAAGGAGGCCCCCCCAAAAAAAACATTTGAAATTCAACCTGCCACTTTTAGTAAATACCTTTTTTTGGGGAGGGGGGAGGTTGTTATTGGGAAATTAAGATGGCTCTCTGCTACCATGCTTGTTGTAAACCACCCTGTGATGTTTGGATAGAGGGTGGTATGCAAATTCTAATTCTAATAATAATAATATTTCTCTGCCATCCTGATCAAGCCATTCCTATTTTATATACCTTGCCCAGGATTTCCCCCTCTTGGTTTCTCAGCTTTATGGGGCTGTTCTGGAGTGCCCACTTTGTTTTTTTGTTTTTGTTTTTTCCCCCTGCAGATTTAACCTTGGGGTTAAGTCAGGTCTGCTGGTAATTCTCTCTTCTGTGTAGGTGGATGTGGTTTTGGCTACATAAACATCAGCACAGGAAGATTTGAGCTGGTGTTAAGAGAAGGAATTATGACATTCTGAAGGTAGCAAAGTGACTCAAAAGGTCCAAACCAGCTGCCATTTTTGAGTAGTTTAACCAAGTGGAGCAGCCAGAGGTTGTTCGTTTGGCTTTAGAAAAAGAGTTGATAAATCTGAATACCACCATCTGTTCGGTTCTTAATACTGCAATTTCAGAAACTGATATACTAAGGCACACGCAAAATGAACACACCAGGAAGTATCTCTGTACCGTAACAGATAAAGGCATATGGTCTTAACAATTAAAGCAGAGACGTCCGACTGTACTGATCTCATAACTGATCAAGGAGTCCTATATTCATGGTAACATATAATGGTGCTTTCACATTAGAATGAATGCATGGGGCATGTGTAGAGACATAAATATATGCATAGAGAGATCATAAATGACAAACACAGAGAAATATATGTCTGTAACGTTTCCTATCTAACTGTGGAATGTAATCTGAAATTAAGCTTTGATGTGCTGCTATTTCTTCTAGCACTCAACCAGATAGCTTTAGCTACTTGTGCAAAAAGAAAGAAAGAAAAAGACTGAGAACTCGACATAAGCTGAATTTTGCTTTCTCTGGCATTGTCTGTATTGATGTTTACTTGAGGCAGCAAGACGGTTTAAAATGGAGAGTACTTCCAACTGCAGGATGCTGATATCTCTCCCTCAAATAGCAAACGCAAGCGACGACAGCCAGCAGCCACGTGGTCAAAACGAGGAGCAGCTATCAGTCTACTAAGGTGGAACTTGAGGTTTACAGAAGTCCAAATACACGCATACACATGAACCTAAGAGAGAGTGAAAAGCCCCGCAGAAGTAAGCAGGCTCACTAACCCCTATCAAAAGAGAAATGGCATGGGAAGGAGATGGAAGGGGAAATAGCTGGCCGGCAGGAACACTGCTGATAAGTGACTAAATGCTGCAACATTTTTATAGCATGTCTCATATGTGGTTTTCTGATGAGGCCAACATTTGCTAGTTATTTAAGTGAGGAGCATATTGGCTTTTGTTAGAATAATCTTCAGTTCACTGTGGTATGTTGTAGGATGGGAACATGGGATATAGTAAACCATTAATGTACAGTGGTACCTTGGGTTACATACGCTTCAGGTTAAATACTCCACTAACCCAGAAATAATGCTTCAGGTTAAGAACAGAAATCGTGCTCTGGCAGCACAGCGGCAGCGGGAGGTCCCATTAGCTAAAGTGGTGCTTCAGGTTAAGAACAGTTTCAGCTTAAGAACGGACCTCCGGAACGAATTAAGTACGTAACCAAAGGTGCCACTGTATTTCCTTTAATTGTCAAATACAATGATCTAACACCAAGAAAGAACCTCCAGAGGAACAGCTGCAACAAAACAGAGCTGAATCCCGCTCTTTTAATTCAAAGAAACTTCATAGATAGATAGATGAAAATAAAATAAGCATTTTATGGTTTATTAAATTTGTATACTGCCCTTCATCCAAGGATCACAGGGCAGTTTACGACATACAAACACATACCATAGAAACAAACAAAAACAATATCCCCCTCCACCCAGTTTAAAAGGCGATAGATTATTTAATTAGCCAAAGCAAAGGCCTGGGAGAGGAGGAATGAATTCATATGGTGCCTAAATATATGTATTGAAGGTTCCACAGGGGCAAAGAGCACTGCACCTTCTTGAAATGACCATGAAAGTAGGACTGGAACCACCACAAAGTATTGCCATATGAACTCCCAAGCTCAGGCAGCTGCTCTAGAAGGATGCCATGGTTGATGGTTATCAAAAGCTGTTGAAAGGTCAAGGAAAATTAACAGGGACAGATTTCCTCTTTCTTTCTCCCAGCAGAGGTCATCATACAGGGTGAGCATCATACAGGGTGATCTGCACCCAAACTGGGCTTAA
Source organism: Lacerta agilis (assembly GCF_009819535.1). Lineage (NCBI taxonomy): Eukaryota > Metazoa > Chordata > Lepidosauria > Squamata > Lacertidae > Lacerta > Lacerta agilis. Next base: position 25,803,063 of record NC_046317.1, read on the forward strand.
ACCCTGATCAAAACGGATCTAGAAAATCAGTTTCCCCCAATAGTGCCCTTGTCTGTCATAAGCAGGGTCACTGCAGTGCACCAGGGGCTCATCCTTAATAGCCACTCAACACCAACACTCTCAAATTGATCTGAATGAAACAAAAAGAACTGGAACAGGCTTAGTGGATAGAAGTTGGTGAAAAATTGTCCTAGCAACTGCTGAAACATGGTATAATGAAGCAAGTATTAGGATGACCCAGAAGCACTCCAACGATAATACCCTAGTTGGCTGGGAAATATGAAACCTCTGAAATCAAGTCCCCAGTTTCTATAGGTCACAGATCCTGCCAATTTTGTTGATATTATCTAGATTGACATATGACCAATCCCCAACTGCAGTAAGAATGGATACTGCAAATAGGGTGGGTTGTCTTAATCCCCAATCTCCACCCAAGTCTGCTCTCCCAGAGTCTTCATAAATGCTGAATAAGGGGTCCCAGTGAGGTGAACTGGAATGCAGAAGGCATAATTGTCCTTTGCCAAACTCTTGAATATCCTACATTCTATTCTAGGGGAAATTGTGTTTTCACATTTTCTGTGGCCATCAGAATGGCAGATTGGTCCAAAATATTTTGGTTGTGGGAACCATCTGCTCTCTCTGATATCAATATTTTGTCTGTCATCCAGACTTATGAATTAACACTTAATTTGTGTTGATATTGCTGCATTTGCTGGCCAAAGCTTTTCATGGAACAGGTCAGCAGTAAGCTAACAATATACCCACTAGTGACCAATATATTAGAACTATTCAGGGTCAAATATAGTCTTATGGATATTTTTGCCATTATTTAGGAATTGCACTTTACAGATAGTATAGAAAATTGGGGCAATTACTTAGTATTTTAAATTCAAGATAATCTTTGGAATTTAACTAACAAAGACCAAAATATGTGAACAAGTTTCTACAGATGTATTTTCTCCCTGGCACTTTTAGAAAAATAACTGAAGAGCTATTTTTGAACTTCTGGTATGTTTAAGCTGTTTATGTTTTAAGCTCAGATGAGCTTCACAGAATTGAAAGAGAGATCAAATGTACACTGATGGAGAACAAGAAATCCCGCAAGGAAAAAAAAAGTAGAAAATGAATGGTATAAAGATTTCAGTTTTCTTGGCAGATGGGAACGTCAACAATTCTCTAAGGGTCAAAGAAAACAAGCCAGACAAGCCACTATTGGCTCAGCAAAACCTGGGAGAAATGCATGCTTTATAGCTACAGAATAAAATGGCTTATCAGTTAGAGAGTTCTCTGCCGATATGGTACAGGGCACAGTATAGGTTTGTATTTAATAAAGCTTTGTTTTGTTAAATCTCTAGGTCTTGGACCACTAAAGGTTTGTCAGCTAACTATCCTCTGGATAACTGGTGGACACTAACTTGGCTGCCCTGGAAACTCTTGGGAGTTGAAGGGTGCTGGGTATTAGTTTATGAAATAAAATTAACGAATGATGTTGTCCAGATACACAGTGCCAGAGTGGTGTTTCCTCTTGACCAGAGGTGGTTCTGCCATACAGCGAAATTAGCTTCTTTACTACTAAAGTGTGCCAGGCACTGTACAAAGTATGCCCTCTGTAGAAACACAAATTTGTATGAGTCTGACAAAACAAAAGGGGGGGGAGGGAAGCAGAGACACGGCTTATGAAAACTTCAAGTGATTAATTCTGACAGCTGGAAATAAGTGGAAGGGCTGAAGGATGGCAACAGAAGGCCAGAGAGTGGAAAGTTGCCGTTCTCAAGGCGGGAGACGACTCGAGCGTCAACGAGGAAATTGCCAAGATATTTTGGCTGATGAAGGAAAGAACATGATTTTGTGATAGGCTGAGTATAAAGGGCAAAAGAGAGGCAGGGGTTAGAGAAAACCAGGGCTTTGCATCTGATCAACAGCAGGGAGGGAGGCATTATCAATTCATATAAAAATTAATTAAGGAAAGAGGCGCTTTGGCGGAAAACACTGGAAATTTTGCCTTAATGTGTTAAGAAATCACTCAAGCTTACCAAGTGACAATATCTATATTATTATTATTATTATTATTATTATTATTTAGTTGAGTTCAATTAAAATACAAATTTAATAGTAAGTATGATATCAGCATCTCCTGTTCTGCCAGGTTCTAAGTTAGGGGTAGTTAACATGGTGCCATCCAGATGTTGTTTTATGTATTTTACCTTTTATTTAGCAACGTTTTTAAACCGGTTACTCAACAAAAGACCTCTAAGTGATTTATCATGCACCTAAGTGATTACAAAGAACCATTTGTTGGACCCCCATTGGCCCCAGTCATTACATCCAATGTTGAGAGATGATGGGAACTGTAATCCAAAACATATGAATTGCTTATTTTTGCTCTAAGGTAACAATTTTACTAAAACCTGTATGTTGTTGCTCTCTACTGGGTGTTACTCTCAAATGTTTCTTCATACTTGATACTTTACTTCTGGTGTACCAAAATACCCGACGTAAAAATAAAACAAATTAAGGAAATTAAGGCTTTTATCTTAACCAATGCAACCTACTTGATCTTGCAGAGACATCACAGGATTGTTCTTGGTTGTGTTGATATGCAGAACATGGTACTTGTTCCGTGCACAAAGATCGTATGCAATGTTTGTAAAGGACGTGCTTGCAGTTTTAGGTACTCGGTTATAAATGATCACCACATCATCATCTTCATCCAGAACAACATCTGACCGAAAGCCATCTATTGTGTGACGCTGCTCAATTTCTCGGACTTCGTGTTTTGCAATAGCCCTCTCTATAAAAAGAAACAGAGTACACAAACCATTTTATGAGCAAATTTTCATTCCTTCATTTGACCAAATTTCAATTTAAACCTTTAAAAAATGTGGTGTTAAGATACAATGCCTGGGAACTTTAATACTGAAACCTCCATTAAGAGTTAACAAGAGTAAGGGAAGAAATATCTACGAGAAGACATTTTCCACAATAATCCCCCCCCCACCAGCCAATCTAAAAATAATTGCTACAAAACATCTAGCATTTTGCAATGATAGATGAAATGATACTGCACATAATATGAATTTTACAGAACATTAGCTACTGACCATTCAGGGTTTAGTCAATTAATTGCAAAGAGGAACTGAAATTTAGATAAAACGGATGTTGTGCTTATTTTAATTAAGCCCACTCCCCTGTGTATGATATAACAATGAATGGCTTTGCAAAATCCAATTAGATATATTAATTGCAAGTCTGATAAGAATAGAAGTGGAAGCAGCTTACGACACGATCATCATTTTTTAAAAAAAGGTGCAGAATGCCAATCTTGAATACAAAAACGTAGCAAAACAGAAGAGAACAAAGCAGGAGAGGCAACTGCAATCCTTGAACTGAACAGCAGATAAAACTGGGACAGCACACACTTCAGCTCAAGTCCACAACATCTTTCCATGTAATTGCTAACTGACCTTACCCCACAGCATAGCCAGTAGTTGAATTAAGTGCCTTTTTTAAATGTATGCTAGGCTGGACGCTTCTGTCTGGCCTGAAAGCAGACTGCCTTGCCTTAATACTACTAATACTTGTTGCTGTCCAGCCATGCAACTCAAACTCAACATGGCCAAACTGATTAATGCTCTCTCTCTCAGTTGCCCTCATTTCACGGCCACCATGCTTATAATAATAATCCCTCCAACTATTTCACATTCATTTAGCAAGCAAGGTGTACACGACAACTCTACTTTTCTATGTACGAGTGCTTTGTTTTAAGCTTAGCAGCAGAACAACAGTGAAATGGAATGCTTGAGGTATTAGGGACATGCCCATGGCTAGTTTGCAAGTAGGAAAAAGAGGAAGCATTGCCTTCCTGTATTCATTTCCTCTTTAGGTGCCCTATCACATATTCAATTATGTATTTTTACTACGTGCACACAACCGTGGCATCATATGAAAGGGCTGAATGGAAACACGAGGAGCTAACAAACAAAGCATATAGGTTTTGCAAACTAAAAGGTAGGACTAGGCAACAGAGGCCTTTCTTGAAAATGGGGGGGGGGGGGGGCGTGCAACAGGCACAACTAAACATATGCAGCTAAATGCTCGATTACCTGATATGTTCAACATTCAAAATGTTGGAAGACACAAAGTAAAGCAACACACAAAAATGTCCATCATCGTAATCCAGCGGGGTCCACAATATGAAATTAAATTCCAAAGGTTGAATTGTGGGCATTTTTTATGGCTACCAGATGCTCAGACGACCAGCTGTCTTTCTTTGTCCTGCCCTTCCTGCCAGGTTTGCTCAACTCTTCGCGCAGCATTATATGCAAATTATTTAATTAGCTAACTGGCATAGTTGTCAAGAATATGCATAGGTTCATTCTTGATGTTAATTCAGCGCTACTGAATGATGTCAGACTCTCAAATCCTTGCATCTAAAAGCCTGTAAAGAAACACTCAGAAGAGCCAAAGCAGACTCCAACCACACTGTCTCAATATTCAAGTTGGCTCTATTCCATTTACAGACTTAAAGCATATGAGATTAAAATATTCTTTTCCCCAGATTAAGGAGTAAAGTGCTAGACCAGACAATAAGAACTTGAGATATCCTAATTAATAGTTACCTGTACAACTTCATATCTGTTCCCTTAGGGTATATGAATTATGATAGGGTCTAATTACATGTGGGCCTTTTCTCTCAGTTACAGGATTTATCAGCATTTCAAACTAGGATATTCAGATTAACAGAAAAGGCTTTTCACTTAAGATAAAAAGATGTAATTGATACAAGCATGGGGAAGTAAAACACACTCTCTATAGGTCAGAAACCCTGGTACTTGGTGGTGTTTTTTTTAGCCTAATTTTTTGTCTTCCTGTTCTGTGCACACATGTAAGCACACTGTTCATCTCCTTCCTTGGTCTCGTACCTGTATGTTTATCCAATATTTTACAGGTGAGTCAGGACTGTCAGGACCTCAACATCTCCTAGATTTGTGTTAATAAATTCCACTTCTTACCTCATGATTCCAGCCCTTTCCAACATCACAACATCTAATGTTCAAAATCATACACAGTTTTGTGGAATGCAAAAATCACGAGACCATGCAATCACACACAACTTGGTCCATCCACCTAAACAATGATTTGTTGGATCAATTAGGGAGGCGGGTCTAGTATCATCTAGTCTAACATGCAGTCTCCAACAGCCATCATTCATATTCCTCCGGAAACTCATAAGCAAGATATTAACTTATATGATTATGGTGATTTCCCATATTCAGCATCTCGCCACCAGAGCAGAATATATAGGCTCTATACCAACTGAAAGACTTATGTCATTGTAAATCTGTCCATTCTTTAAGCCAGCTATACTTATGGCTGTCACATATGACATTTCTCAATGAAATTCCAGGTTTTCAAAAATGCTGAACAAAAAAGCCCCTTCCCTCCTGGGTATGAATGTATTTTACTGAAGACAACCACACAACTATGCATAGATCTTGTGCTATTGAATGGGATTAAAGCAAAAGGAGAAGGGGAGGGGAGAAAAGAGAAGGCTGGTGTTACTGAATATGGCTGGCAAGTAAGCACAGCTTGAAAATTTCCCTATGGCAAGCCAGATGGACATGAAATTGCTTTTAGAACTATTGGTGTGTTTTTCCCCCAGTTTGACTATAGAAGCTCTGGTCGTATGTTTAACCAAGCTGGTATATCTGGGCACTTGGTGTTGGAAGGCTGAGGTTCAGGGTGGAAAACAGCCACACACACCTGTGGTAGCTGCCCTCAAGCAACTAGCCAAGGTCCAATTCTCTTACATGGCTCAAAAGAGCTGCATGCTCTTTAAGATCAGGTTGCAAAAGACGACCTGCAACAATGAGGTGGGTACACACTCTTCCCTTCCCTGTCTCCTGGAAGGTGGAAAAATAGATTCCCATTTTAAAGAGGGGAGCTAGGTTCCAAAGGAAACATGTAAAACCCTTCCTACCACCTTTTGGGGGGTGGGTGGAGAGAGAACAGCTTTACACACTACCCTCAAAATACAACGGTGTGTTAAAAATCAGCCCTGTGTTCTGAAAACTGTTAAAGGAAAAATACGCTATCTTCTCTATCCCATGGAGCTGTTGGTATCAGTCTCCCCAGGTGCTGTGGGGTGACAATCCAGCTGCAGCAGGTCCTGAGGTGTTGGGCAAAGCTTTATAGCAATAACAGCAGCTACTGGTAATAGGGGTGAGCGAGGTCCGATTTTTAACATTGTGATATATCACCAGCTAACATCACAATATACCAATATATCACAATGTCTGAAATGAGGGTGGAACTATGCAGAGGTAAACGGGATAACGTCCTGGCAACTGCTACTACTTAGGGGGTCTAAAACTGATACATTTCTACTAACAGCTGTTATTTTATAGTACAGAGCAACAGGGGTAGCAGGAATCATGAGAGAAGTGATGACCTGCTTCACAGTTTTCCTCATATCACAATTTTTTACATATCACGTGCACACACACACACACACACACACATTGTGATTCACAATTATCACCATGCCAAATATTATGAAACCATTATCACAATGTGTAATTCAAATCGATTTTGGATGATATATTGATACCTCGCCAGCCCTAGCAGCTAACCCCAACTGGTCTCTCCTTGTCTGTGGTGGGCATCGCTTAAGCAAGTAAGGCAGGGGTGGCTTGCTAAGCTAATGATTAAAGAAACAAAACATTTTTAATGGTATTTTAAGCAAACAAACAAAAAAACCTCTGTCAAAGAAGAAAGTTCTGTTGCTTCTGTAACAATATTTCCTTCAAAAAGTGGAATGACTTTTAATTCACAGACAAATAATTTGCAGAACCATGCTACATTTTGGATGAAAGAATGCCCCACTGGCTGAGAGGTAATGAGAAGAAACCCTTGGCATTATCAGCTCCTCGAGAGATAATGTTTGTTTCTACTTCATTCTGCCTATGGATTCAAATTATTACACACAGCAATCACAGCTGGGTTAACTTTCAAACAATCCCTGCCAAAGGATCACAATTTAAGATATTGTCTACAAAGAACAAGAGGGGAGGAACAGGATAACAGTTCTAAATCTAAAGATGATAGAAAAAAATCCTGAGAGCCATGCATTTCAAGTAATATGTATGTGAATGAGATATTTATTCCTAAATCATAAAAATCATGTGCCAGATACAAGTGGGCAGTAGATCCTAGAAGAATTCCATCAAACACTAGGCAATGATATATGAAAATAAGTGAATGAACTACCAAAGGTAGATTTAAATCACCTCTATTTGGTTATTCATTTGTTTTCTAAAAGAAAAGATAAAAAGACAGCAGAAGATGAACAGGAAGAGAATGCATGAAAAGGAGGAAGTCGAGAAAAATTGGAAGACATAATATGTAGTTCAAACAATGTGAAATGGATGGTTTGAAACAAAGATCACCAACGAAACAAAACTTAAGAGTACAGAGGCACAAAGCAGCTCAAAATGAAGGGACTGAAATGTAAATAGCTCAAGCTGAATGAGAGAAGATAATTTAAACCACCAAAGGACAGAACAGTGAAGAAGAATGTACAGTAGTTGAGACAACAAGCGAAAAAGAACACACATACAGTGTTTATTGTAGGAAGTGAAAAAGGGGGAAACAGATGTGGTGAGAAACAAGTGGTTTAATTGTTCTCAATGTTGCTGTAAACTTTAGGGGGGGGGACTTCATAAAGTCTCTTAAAGAAAAAGGACTAAATAATCAACTCAAAGTCATAGCCAAAGAGCATGAGCAGGAAAAATCAACACAGCAGCAGTCTCTAAAATAATGCTGGCAAAGGAGCAGTGTTCGAAACTCCCATTGTTCTAGGTGCATTTTGCAACAGGGAATTTCAACAGCACGAGTCATTTCTGAGTTCTGGGTGCAGTACTGCACCTAAGATTTCAGATTAAAACTGCAGAGTGGAAGGAAAGGACCACCTTTTTCTGCCTCCCCACTTCCAGCTACTCTCCAATGACTGGAGAAGGGACTTCATAAGAATATTGGGGGTGGGGGTGGGAAGGACTAGACCCTGTGAAAAATGAACAAGATTTTAGCTGAAGTTGATTCATTTTCAGCACAGAATTCTTGATATTTAAAAAGTGTGCCTGGACATTCCGTTGTTGCGTCCATAACCTCTGTTTAAGGTGCCATTTAGCACCTAGCTTTCATATATCAGTTTCTAACACTGCAGAGGAGTAGAAAATAAGCTGTGGAGCAAATGTCTTGAAGTGACAGCAAAACTTTGGAACGTTATCCCCATGAAATAGGTGATACGGGTGAGCAAAGTCCAGTTTATGTCAAAGTAGTCAAGGTTTGTGTATAAGAACAATGAGCATTCTTGAATGCCCCATTCCCGATAGTGTAACTAGTTAGAAGAAAGCTACCCAGACTTCACACTTCTTGGCAGCCCTCTCAGGAGAAGACTCACTTTCAGGAAAGCCACTCAGCTTGCAGTACAGAACTGCTGACACAGCAGCTTTCAGCTTCAGCAACCTCCTTCTCTCAGCTAGAGCCATGTACACAGTGTACAAGCTGCATGTGTTGATTTTCCTATGTAGGAAAATAATCTGTTCAGTGTGTGCAGGTGCTCCCTGAGTTTGAGACATTTCTAACTATGTCACAGTTTCCCTAATGTAAAGCTATTCTTCTGCAAGCCTGTGAGTTGTCCCACTAAGCTATCTTTAAGACTACGGAGCAGGGTTCAAAATTACCGGCCGCATTTTGCACCTAAGAGTCTCGATTTGCAAGCACCTCAAAAAGTCTGCCATTTTTTGTGCCTGGCTGACAATCAAGGATTACTGAAATGTACATGCTTTGAAGCCTCGAAGTATATGTTAAGGACAGACAATATGTTAAGGAGTTTAACAATAGAGAGTAGAGTGTTTTGAAAACTGAAGTATGGTACCAATCAATATTTTTATTGTAAACACCAAATTAAACATGTATAACAATTTCTGCTAAAAATGTGACATTAACATTAAATGTGACATGTCACTTACATGAATTGCATATTAGTTCATGCTTATCAAAATAATAAATAAAAAGTGTTGCCAACCCCCTCCCCCAGTAGCGATTAGGCATTCTGCTTCGGCGCTCACAACCCAGGTCCCAGGAGCCATTTGGCTCCTAGCTTTTCTACCCCTGTTTCTAACACTGCTACGGAGTACCTTTTTGCACCACAAAGAGGAAAAGGATTGGATTATCAAGTGCAAAAATGCAGATTTATATTATCAGCTTTCATTGTGCACTTCACTTAACTCCCCACCCCAGTTGCAGGCTACATTCCCACTAGAGTGATAGGGTCAAAGCCAGTTGTGACTGGAGTCAGACCAAAATACCAAGGGGCACCCCTTTGGTATGTTTTTCATCTTCCTTTCTTGGGCATCCCCTTTAACCTCATTTCCCTCTTCTTGGCACCTGTATAAAATTTCATTGAGTACCCTAGGTAGCCCTGGGACCAGAGGTTGCCTAACATTATGTGAACTATTAGTTATTTAAGGAGAGCATAACCTTTTGAAGTTGGATGGTGAAATTTTCCAGATTTTAAAGATGCTGAGTACTAAATGACTAATATTTTGCTCACTACTTCTGATGAGATGCGTTAAGTTGGTAAATGGAATTTAAAATATTCCAGAATACATTGGAATATTTTACTTGTATTATTCAGAAACATCCATCAAATTGGAAGTTATTTAGCAGGTTAGGGTTCTTTTGCAATTGTCACGATAAAATTTTTCAACTCAAGGATATGTTTTTAAAGTGAGATGCAACTAGAGAGGAAACACACATTCAAAGGGCACATGATAATCCCTGGAATCAATCATTAGGCTTTCAGTCAGCCCAAGTGACTCCTAAAACTGTTGGAAGAGACATATTAAATAAAAAGATTGCAAAAACCCAGCACTGTTAATACATCTGGCCTGTGACGCTAGTGCTATAAAAGTATAGTTTTGTCTGCAGAGCATGTAACCAACTTAAGCGCTTATATCTTTCTACAAGAATTAGAAACGATTCCGTTAGGACCCAAAATCCAGCCAATGCATTAATCAGAGTGCAACGGACATTTGGTAGGATGAAAAAAGCCCCTGTTTCAAATTATCCATACTTCATCTGGGTGTGTTAGTATGAGGCATAACTCAAATAAAAGCAGTATTTTGCTTCACTTTAAAAAGCACTGCTCCTTTCAAAGACCTATTTACAAAAAAAAATCTTATAAGGATATAATCTGCAGCTCAGAGTAGAGATGGATTTATGATAAAGATGATGAGATTACAGCTATTTCCAGGTCTATGAGCTGGATGCAATTTAGACTAAAGGATCACATTTGCTACAACGCAACCCTCAAAATACACACATTTTTTAAAAAAAATAAATGAAATTGGAACAAAAAAACAAAACCTCAGAAAGTCATTCAGATGTAATCCAAGTTCCAATGCAAAAAATAATGATTATGTGGCAAGTTATTTTTCCCCTTTTGCAGTAATTAGGATTCGGTTTTTAATGGATCTGATTTTTAATTTCTATTTCACTGCATGATTTCCATACATTGGTCTCATTCAGCTCTGTGCTAGCTTAATTTGAATCTGAAAAACAGTGGGTTGCATAAGAGACATGTACCATTCTTTACAATGGCCTCTTGGGTGTTGCATCTACCTTGGTGACAGAAGAAAGGGCTGAGTGCATAAAACAACACCGTATTAAGACAAATGGGACCGACTTTGCACATAGGCACTATGCTCATTCCTGACAGGACTGAACCATTGCCATTTAAAATTATATCTGCTCTTCCACACTGTGTATGTCTAAAGTGCACTTAGATTTGTGCGCATTTTGGCAGTAATTTAGTATTTTTGAGTCTATTTTGTCCACAAAGGGACCATTTTGTAGTTTGTAGTAATAGCTTAGAAATGTGAAATGCTTGTTTCTGATGCTGCTATGCGATTTCGGTTAGACTTCAATCTCTTGGATACAAAAACTGCATTCCATATAGATGTATACTCAATGTATAGACTAGAAAGATTAGAACGCACAACCACATGGATCAAATTCATATAGATTATAATGTGGATCTTCCCTAAAAGTCCTAGTGGCCATAACTGAATTATCAGCAAAACTAGCTTTAGCTCACCTCAATTATTTTGTATTCTTTATTTCGTTAAGGCTAGCTAAGACATACCTGGAATACCGCAGTTGGTAGCAGTGTCTAAGCAGAAATTGTCTAAGTGTCCGGGAAAATCAGGACGTATGGCCACTTCCCCTAAAAATAGCTCGAAAACGTCCATGTTTGAAATATGGCAACCCTAGGGGAGGCATGAGAAGCACATGCAACAGCAATACTGGCACTTTAAAAACAGCACAATGCCATGGCAAACGTATAAGCTGATGCAAGTCCACTGCCAATCTTTTGCTGGTGACAGCCACGATGGGATGGAAAATGGTTGGCAAGGCTGACTTCTCTGAAGAGTTATTGTACGAATGCCGTAAGTTGGAAAGTGCCCTCTGCTCATGGAAAAGCTATTTTATATTGTGAACTGGAGTACTGTGCAAGAAAGGTGGAGCTAAATCCAAGTGTGTTCATCCACTTGCAGAAAAGCACAGGCAGATTCTTCTATGGAGCCTCTTAGCATTGAGCCAACTTTTACGCTACCACTTATACAAGTGTCTGTGAGCAGCTATTTCCCTTCTGTTCATGATTCGTTGGATACAACCCCATGTAATTAAGCACTATCAAGAAACAAAACTGCCCTGGATCACATTAACAGCCAAACCCACTAGCAGCTAGTCTTCTACACTTAATTCTAGTATGCCCCTTCACCAAAGACATTAATGACTATTGTAGCCACTTTGCTATAAATAGCATTAGACTAATGAACCAGTATTTACTAACAATGTCCAAAGTGTTTATTTTCTCCAACAGCGAGTAAAAACATCTTTAGATGAGAGAGCAAATAGCATTGCTGATGATAGCCTATGCACAACAGAATTATTTCCACACTCCAGCAATCACACCTGGTGCTCTGTTCGACTGGTAAGCAAAGTCAGCTAAGACAACTCCAGCTGGGCCTCGGTATCATTAAATACAATCTAATGCAGCAGCTGTCTGAAAATTAGAGCTACTGATGCTGAAAACCTGCTAGGGTTTCATTAGCATCACATAATCCTTTTCAGGAATTCTACAATTTCTAAGATTGTATGAGCCTACTGCACCCTACGGAATACACACACTGTACATTGGAAACCTCAAAAGGTTTAGCTTGCTGTACTAAAATAAGGCCATTATGCAATGCTGAAGTCTGCTACACTTAGTGATGTATGGCAACTTAATTTGAGCATCCCGTCCTGCAAGACGCATGGAGTCCCAGATTACATGGGGGTGAGTGAAGGGGGTTGCAGATTCCTGTGAAGCAGTGTTCGCCAAACTTGGGTCTCCAGCTGTTTTTAGGCCACAACTCCCATCATCCTTAGCTAGCAGGACCAGTGGTCTAAGATGTTGGGAATTGTAGTCCAAAACCAAGTTTGGGAAGCACACTGCTGTAAAGGTTCATTCAGTGGTCATCCATCCATACACAATCCCATGTGTGTGAATGTGCAGAGGCATTCAGTTCTAGGCTTGGGTGAGGAGCCCAAATATAGGCCTACTAAGGCATACTATAAAAAAGGTAAAGGACCCCTGGACAAGTCAAAGGCAACTATGGGTTGTGGCACTCATCTTGCTTCAGGGCAAGCTTTTCCGGGTCATGTGGCCAGCATGACTAAACTGCTTCTGGCACAGTGGGAAACCGTGACAGAAGCCAGAGTGCACAAAACGACACCTACGTTCCCACTGCAGCAGTAACTATCTAGGTAACTAGTGGGTGGCGCTGTGGGTTAAACCAGAGCCTAGGGCTTGCTGATCAGAAGATCGGCAGTTCGAATCCCCGCGACGGGGTGAGCTCTCGTTGCTCAGTCCCCGCTCCTGCCCACCTAGCAGTTCGAAAGCACGTCAAAGTGCAAGTAGGATAAATAGGTACCGCTCCGGCAGGAAGGTAAACAGCAGCTCCCTTGGCCAGTAACATGAGATGAGCGCCGCAACTCCAGAGTCGGACACGACTGGACCTAACGGTCAGGGGTTCCTTTACCTTTACCTTTACTGGTGTGCTTTCAAACTGCTAGGTTGGCAGAAGCTGGGACAGCACAATGGGAGCTCATCCCGTCGCGGGGATTCAAACCGCCAACCTTCTGATCGGCAAGCCCAAGAGGCTCAGGGGTTTAGACCACAGCACCACCCACATCCCTTTACAGGCCTACAATACTCCCATCATCCCCTATGGCTGACCATGCCGGCTGGTCTGATGCAGGCAGAGTCCAACAATATTTGGAAGGCCACAAATCCTCCACCCTTGCTCTAGGAGGAAGGTACGTATATCCACCCTCCCCTTCAGGTCTTCCTGCTCAGTTATTTTCCTCACTGCTGTGCAATCAGAAGGACAACGCTGTGATATTACAGAAACAGCAACTAATTCCGTATTTGACAGTTTCATTTACATACACTATACAGTCGCTACCATCATGCAATCTAATACATAACTCCCAAACTACTTATTTACTGAGGGCTTCTGACAAGGACATTAACATTTAACAACATATAGCGTCTGTGGTGAGGGTTTTATGCCATGTGGGAGTGTGTATGTTAATGACTGGGGGAAGCTGCTTTCCATTCTTGCTGATGTATATGTCTCACAGCAGGAAGGTTGACTCTTGGGAAGGGCAACTGAAAGCACTAAGCATGGTCACTGGATGAAGGACTGCAATGCTACACCAAACACGGCCACCTGATGCACCTTTCCTGACAATTGTGCAATGAATGTGCGGAAGCAATGTTCCTCTCAGCAGCGCACTGTATGTTTGCATTGAAGCCATGCTAGAAATTGCAAGTAGGGCTTTAGAGTTAGTAGGTCTTCAGCCCAAAGAGCATATGAGCCAGCTGCATGCAGAGGATTCAGTGCATAGATAAAACTTGGCTGGGAGAGCATTACTCACCACAGGCAACCAGGCCCGCTGCTAAATCAGAAGCCAGGATTTGTAACATTTTACATTCGGAAGGGAGGTGTTGTGTGTGTGTGTGAATTGTTCTTAGCACTGATTATCTAATGTTAACCATGTGCAAACAGGTTATCCTACTTCCCAGTTCCAGAAATAAAAAGCAAGCTATAAAGGTTTATTTCTTTTCATTTTAAATATTTTTATTGATATGTTAAGCGCAAAAGCAAGAAAGAAAACAAGAAAAAAATGCTACCAAGATTTCTAAAATATTCATTGTTTCCTTATTAGCAAATGATGCTTTTTGATCTGCAAGACACATTTTTGCTCAACTGCAGTTTCTCTGAAAGCTCTTTTTAGGCACATATTTCATACTAGAAAATTCTACAGACATGAAACTACCATTCTTTCCCTACGGCTTTTTAGAAGCATAGTAACAGCCTATCAGAAACTTATTTATACACTTCTTGTTCTTTTCTTCTCCTCCTGTCATTACTGCTTCTTTATTTTTTTTTCTGTTCAAAGTGACTGCAATGGCTGTTTGCTACAAAGCTGCTAGATTCTCTCAGCTCAGCCAGAATCAAGCCAATACTATATTTTCTAACAGAAATGCCATCATACCCAGAATCTCAGATGAACCTGATCAAAAGAATAATTAGCGGTGAGGAAGGAGCTCTCAAAAACATTACTGTATCTCACATTGACAAGATGTAAAGTCTCACAGGACGAGAGGTTGTTTTTTGACAAACCGACAGTGCCCAAAGAGGGAAAGGATTTAAAGAGCAATACTCTAGGTATGCAGATGAAATGCATTTGCAAAGGAATGTACTCCAGCTGGTAACAGTGAGTGGATGCTCATAAGAGCTTCTGGGAGTTAATCCAGTTCAGTGCCAGATTAAGCTTCTAATTAAAACAGTCTTCCCTGTCTGCATAAGATAATACTTTTGGCTGAAAACCAGTTCCCTTCTCTCTCTCTCTCTCTCTCTCTCTCTCTCTCTCACACACACACACACACACACACATATGAATACAGCTTGATCAACCAAAGTATCAACATTAAATGCTTCGCCTGTATTTTGGCAGGGGCTAGCAGTATGCTCTATGTCCACGTATGCAGAATTAAACAGACTGAATACCAGCAGAAAGAAAAGTCCTACTGTAAAGACAACCAAACACTGCTAGTGTGCATATTCATGTGTGAACGTGAGGACCTACTTTACTGCTTCCGTCACAGCCTCAAGCTATGGGCCAGTGGAGTTCTTCAGGATGGTCTGTAGGCTGCTGGTGCCTATATCAGCAGATGGAGTCTAGGACACCTCAGAGACCCTATCTGAGGACCATTTTTTGCCACTGTAGTGAGAGCTAGATGCCATGGTTGATGCAGTTATGAGTGAGTTTTCCAATTCTCCTCTGAAATCACCATGCAGATTCAGTGTCCTGTCTCTGGCCACAACCAGTTTGAGTGTTATAGTCCTGATAGACACGGTGTTACCAAACTTCATTCAGGTGGTACTCAGCATGTCCCCATCAAATACTCATATGCATTTTAATTATTTTTATTCCTTCTTTTCTTATATTTTATTTCACTGTGCTACATTACAATTACATTACAATTTGCTACAACGTGCAGAAAAAACAGTAAGTGATCCACCAAAACACTCAGCAGTTTTCAAGTCGTTGGGCAGGGGGACGACATCAGGAAATGACTGTTAAAACCATTGGCATGACCAAGCAAGCCAATCTTCATGTGCTTCTAAGTGTTCGGTTCATTTAAGATTAGACACAATGAATGTCAACCAAATCAACCAAATCAAAAGGTAGCCTTACATACTGCTAAATGAAGGATTACGCACAGCAGAGTGACAGTAAATATGCAAATTTAAACAGTGAGACGATGTCAAGATGCCATTCCTATGTTATTCTCATACTATGATATTCTTAAACAAGAGGGAAAGGAATTCTCCTTTCCCTCTTGTTTAAGAATATCATAGTATGAGATGCCTAGGTGCCTCATCACTGCATAAATATCTGCTCCTATTTAGACTTTTTAAATTTAAGGTTTTATTTTATGCAACCGAATTAATCTATTTCCTACAGCAGTCAAGACAATGAACTCTCACATTAACCCATTTCTAATACAGCTGAGAATCCCCTGCTTTCTACAAGGAAATAATATGTATGCTACTTATATAAACAAGTGGTTCATATCAGTAATATTGAGTCATTTAGAAATACTTTCCATAATTTGATTTCACTTCATGGATATGCTGTGGAGAAATGGAAGTGGCAGAATGGGAACGGAACCAAGGTTCATGAAGGTTCATACTCTGAAGGTTAAATTAGGGTGAGGGTGGGGATAAGCTATTTCACATCTCACAATTATAGCAATGTTTTCAGCACAGGCACTTTTTTCGAAGCAGAGCTTGCTTCTGAGCAAAAGGCTTGCCGACCAACATTATTATGACAATACACAATCTCAAATCACAGTCAAACAGAGAAAACCAAAATTTCAGAAGCTTGTTGTGATGACACCTCAACTCCAAGCTGACATGCTGTCATATCAACTGCAGGCAGAGCAACATTGAAAGAAAGGCACAGGGAATGGATGAACTCAGCAGAACACACTCAGGAAAGGTGCCACAAATGATCACTAAATTCTGCCATGACATGACCTGCTATGAACAGGACCACAAAAATGGCCCCCTTTATCATCATGCAAATACTATCTTCCCAAATCCAGCTCTTCCAGATAAAATAAGCCCCCTCCATTCTCCCCTTCTCTGAAGCACTGCCTGCAGTCTTCACCAGACAGCAATTCTGTGTTGTCCCCCAGCACTGGTTGATATCACAACAGGCAATAAAATTTTGTCTTGGTGAGAGATGATAGATAATGTTACAGTAAAGGTGATCTTGGGTACAATCTGAAATTGCAAAGATTTTGAAGAGGTGAGAATGACAACTCCTTTCCTCCCTTTCCAGCTGTGTGTCCTAGAAACATGCAAATGATTCTGCAGTGCTAAAACAAGAGACACTAAAGTGTTGGCTGTATTTCCTAGAAAGGCAAAGAGGTTACCTAGAGAGTATACATCATACACAGCTAGGAATGTGTGAGACCAGTTATTTCAGTGGGTATTCTGGCTGTGTGAACAGTAACATATGTACTACGTAACTGAAAGAATCTGAAAAGCATTTCAGATTTCCAAAGAAAATGACATACACGCATTTGTCACTTTTCCACCTCAAAAGACTAGAACAGAGCTTTAATTTCAATCTAAGGATCTCAAAAATATGTATATAATGTATGCAGTGAACCTTGCAAACTAACAATTTAGTTAACTGCCAAAATTTTGACAAGCAATCTACATATACATCTGGTCAAGTTACAAACATTATTCCAACTGAAAAACACACAGAGAACCTTTTGTGTTTATTAAGCATTCTATTTATTTATTTTATTTCTATACTGTCCTTCATCCGAGGATCATAGGGCGGTTTGCAATATAAAAACACAAAAATACATTAGCATAGTAACAAAAACAAAACACAATAACCCCACATATTTATTTATTGAATAGATTTTATTCCACAAATGCAACATGAACAAATCATCAGTATCTATTTTTCCCATTGATTGAACAGGATGATGGAGCTTAGGACACACAAAATCTACCTATCAGCTTGCTAAATGAAATTCTAAATATTGTTATAATATTGATAAATCAAGTAATGAACATTTCAGTTTCTGCAACATACAGACTACAAAGTATACTTCTTTCTAATGATAGTTTTTTTTGTTTTGTTTTTTGAAGCGGCCACAGCACCGCTTTTAAAAACAGTTTTTAAAGCTGGAAGCAAACAGCACAGATAGAGCTGATATTATGGAGATGTAAAAGGGTATCAAACTCTACTTCGGTCTTAAATATTTGAACTGATAGCATTAAGGCTATTCCACTTATTTTAGAAATAATTTCAGCTATTTTCTCTTTCTTCATAACTGCAAGTTTCACCTGCTTATTCTACCTCATTTAAAAAGAGTCCAAAATATCCTAATGTATACCAACACACTGTACTTTGTTGGAATCTACACACACATAAAAAATGCTGTGAAAATGCTTTTTAAAAAAAGTTTTGAAAAATACATTGAATTTGGCATAGCTCACTGTCACCATCTAGTGTCACGTTTGTATATTGAGCTTTACAACACATTTGAAACGTTTTATTTGCAGCTGTATTGCTGAGTCCAGGATTCTTGAGGCTATTTGCAGATGGAGGAATTATAAAACCATAAGTTTGTTTGTTTTTAAAATTGCTTTTGATCATGTGGTAAATTGGGTGGCAGGAATATCAGGGGCTGCTGGAACCTTCATGTGGCTCTCCCATGTGATGAAGCGCCAAACTGCAGATGGCAGGCTTCTTAGGGAAGAACCTCCCAAAATGACTTTGACCATCTGGCTGACCACCAAGTCTTTCTGAGCCACTGATACTTGCATGAGCAATAAGGTCGTCCAGAGCTCTGGTGTGTTCCTGTATTTTGGACTGTCCTCAGCTCTTTAGTTCTGACTCCTGATTCGTTCCTGGCTCAAGTGCCTCGAGGTTTATTCTTCCACCTTGCTCACTGGTTCCAGCCACTGGCTTGACTCACAGTTCCTGGTTCCCGACTCATTTCAGACTGCAGACATAATCCTTTAAAGATTAATTTCTTTGGTGATGTTTCCTCTCACAATATCATGTTAATTCTCCAAAGCTGGTAACTGAAATTCCATTTGTCACATTCTCAGAATAATGCGAGTGTGTAAATAGTATAGCTGGATCCTGATACAGCGCCCCCCCCCCAACCTACTTGGCAACACAGTTATCACTTCATCAAATATAGATGAGATTCATATTCGTAACTGCATCAGTATTTAACTTTTAAAAATCTGAACTGGCTTTCCAACCACATCAGTTGGTATTTTGGTTTACAAGGGACTTCAAATAAAGCCATTGTTTATGATTATGTAATGCTTTTGTTTGGAAGGGGGAAATCCATTCTAATGCATGCTTTAAACCAGGCATAGGCAAACTCGGCCCTCCTTGCTAGGGTGGAGTAAACTAGGAATCAATTTCAGAGAGAAAAATTGCATCTCCTTCCTTAAAAGAAAGTATGTACTACAAATCACAAAATATGCTCATGAGGAATACATGGTAAGGAAGAGCACAATCAAAAGAAATGTAATGGCACTGTCTAGCCCTAACAGATCTCATGAACTCAGACTAGCCATCTTTCAAAAACTGTCAGAGGCAGGCATTTGACAATCTTTATTTCCCATCTAAATTCTAGAGACTAATTTGTTAGATATCTTTGTAGTAGAAATGTATGCAGCTAGCCGGTAATCAGCAATCAGTTCTATTTTTTAACCCTGTTTTTTTAAAAATTCAGAACTGATAGTCTTTGACCCATGAATAAAGTACCAGATCTAGAAACAATAAAGGATTATTAGATATAAATCATATGGGAGGTATTTGCATATAGATTATTGTAACCAGATCACCACTAGAGGGAGTATAAGATCATGCTTCCCTGTGATACTTTTGAGGTCCAACCAGGCAAAAATAGTTTTAATTTTTAATCATCGTTGAACAGAATTCCTCTATGGACTGATACATCAGAACATCATTTTCAAAATATTTTCCACCTCAAAAAGGTATCAATGTTAACTTCGGTACAGAGTAACCCTTTCTACAAGACAAATTAAGACATGGGTACTAGGCAAACTAAGACCCGGGGGCTGAATCTGGCCCAATCGCCTTCTAAATCCGGCCCATGGACAGTCCGGGAATCAGCGTGTTTTTACATGAGTAGAATGTGTGCTTTTATTTAAAATTCATCTCTGGGTTACTTCTTGGCCATAGGAATTCGTTCATTTCCCAAAAAAATATAGTCTGGCCCCCCACAAGGTCTGAGGGACAGTGGACCAGCCCCCTGCTGAAAAAGTTTGCTGGCCCCTGAATTAAGAGGTTTTTTGCTGTCAGGCGAATAAGGGGGTCTGTAGGGTAGCCCGGCAGCAAAAGACACTACCCTACAAAACACCTGGTTGACCTGGCAACACAACAGCAAAAAAGAATGTTTTTTGGAGGGTGGATGCCGGGCAAATCAGGGGTCTGCAGAGTAGCATGGCAGCAAAAGAAAAGGTTCAATGCTCCCCCCCCCCCCCGTATGGGACAGCTGCATATTCCTGCACTGCAGTGGGTGGGACCAGATGATCCTCAGGGTCCCTTTCCAACTCTACAGTTCTATAACTGCAGTCTAAAACTAGCTGTGGTTCCTGGGAAGTGAAAACACTGTGCAAAATGAAAAAAAACAGGCTCCATATTCTGTGTGGTTGACCTATGCCTCTTAAAGAGGCTGGGAGGTAGAAGGAAGGACAGTTGCTAGGAACAGAAGGCAAGACTTGAGAAATGGAAGTCTTAGTGGACATCTGTCTTGGCTTGGATGTGCTCTTTGGTAGTAGAACACCGAGGAGTAAGATATGGAAAAGTGGGAGCTTTGCTGACAAAACATGGCAGAATGAGCCCAACAGAGCTAAGGACAACTTACAGGAGCTGTGGGCGAGTACTGTTTTGTAGTAGCTCATGTTGGAAGAAAACAAGTAATTGTCTAGAGATTGACATGGCCCAAAACTGCCCTTCTTTCACATCCACCCTCCTGGATAACTATGAGGTTTCTCCCTGTTTCTATTCTTCCCGCCACCCTTGGTCCTGAAAACCACAACCTCTCCAGTTTCCAAGAGATTTCCTCAACCTTCAAACCAACTATCACCTTCCCTGTCAGCAGCTACACCGCTCTGCCAGTATCAGATATTAACACATACTGTGCAAATTTCAATATCCCATGACTGAATCTGAACTGACACAATATTTTCCAGATATCTGCACTATCAGTGACAGGACTCAAGTTGAGGGTGTGGGGTGGCACTGGCAGATGCAAGAGTTTTAGCCCATTATGACATATGATCGTCAAAAGCAGAGAGCCATCTGACATGATGATTACAATACTTTTGTGACTCAGTAGCTTGCACCAAAAAGAAAGGAAGCTGCTGTTCAATACAGCTGAATTCTCTTGGAAAAGATGAAGAAAATGGAACACTTATAGCTCTATGTAAAAACAGAGAGCCAGGGAAAGGTTTTTAGAGTTGAATAAGCTCAGTAAGACGGCAGAGACCTGAAAATGCCATCTCTTGCCCATCGGCATTATGCAATCACTTGTCTCCGCCTTTTTCCTGTAGCTATTGTCACAGAACAAGCACAAATGCTTTCACTGAGAAGCCTAGGGAATTTTGGAGGAATGGCCAGGCTTTACATGTACAACGAATTAGACTAGAAAAATCTTTCAGTCTGGGGTACTTCAGGGTAACGACATTAGTGTTTCCTTAATGGATTGTATTTTAATCATTACCAATATGTGCATCCAGAGAAACGGCATGCAATCTGAAAGCCTGGAAGTAATAAGGCAGCATTTCAGCACTAAGTACTGCTCCAAATCCTAACCTCCAGATTTGGGGGGGGGGGTGATGCTCACTATGGACATTTAAAGATGCTGCAAAAGGCAGCACAAGAATGTAGGAATTTTCACTGATCTTCCTTGGGCAGCCAGTCATAAGCACTAGTAGATGAGAAGTTTCAAGTTAGAAGTATCTGACACAACTCAAAGCCCGCAAAGTTGTAACAAATTAAATGATAGGGGGAGCTGCCAAATCGACATCATCTCGCACAAGGTAAATCACAAAAAAATATTCAACCCATCAAGTAAGGCAGGCAACCTTTGTCCTGCCAGGCCGCTTTGGGGGAGCCACACAAATGCACCCAACACCTGATGTCAGGTGTGGGGTGCAGGTGTGGGGTGGTCAGGGACGCGGGTTCAAAGGAACAAGAAGGAGCTTCAAGTGCACTCCTAGTTGTCCTTTCACAGGAGCAAGCTGCAGTCCCACACATCTATCAGCTGGTGGCAGTAGGAGTGCACCTTGTTTAAGGAAGTGGAAATGGCTCCCACTTAAAGCACCCCACGGATGTCAACACACTGCTGAAAAGGAAGGGACAACCAACCGTCTTTCACACAATTTTTGGTTCATATTGACGTAATATTGGCTGACACAAGCTGGCTTCAAACACACCTTTAAACAGCTCGTCAGCTTCTAATGTTGCAAGCTAGCTCATTTGGTTAGTGTGGTGCTGATGATGCCAAGGTTGCAGGTTTGATCCCCATGTGGGACAGTTGTCTATTCTTGCATTGCAGGGGGTTGGACTAGATGATCCTCAGGGTCCCTTCCCACTCTACAACTCAATGATTCTATTATTCTAACATATAGTTAATCACAAATGGATGTGACAGCTCTCCAGCTCCTCTTGGCCTTGTCAGAAGGAAGGAGTGCATGGGCTCAAGACTTGCTGAGGTTCATTTGCCTGTCAAAAGAACATGGTTTGTCATGGTGTCCAAGCCGGATTAGTGTCAAAAGTGAACAGATACATCCACTTTGGAAAAAGGTTCCAATACTAGTAGAAAAAAGAGGGCAGGACAGCTAATGGAATGTGAAACAATGTGATGTGTGATATTTAAACATTAGTGCCACTGCTCTGTGGGTTCAGCCCATAACATTAATGTTGCATTTTAAGAGCCCCACTCTTTGGACAAACAACATAAAATATTTGCATCAATCTGGTAAGCTCCAGGCTTGTGTGTGTATACAGTATTTGCATTTTAGATGGCATTAACTACCTTCAGTAGCACATTAGGGGACTGCCCCTAGTCAGCAGGAGAGCTTGAGGCAAGCAAAGAGGGCAGAACTGAGACAAAAAAACATGAACAGGAAGCCAACCTTCAAATTAAATTATCTATTTGCTCTGAAAGTGAAAAACAGTAAGCAAGACTACAGAAAAACATGAAAACAGACTACAAGTTCCATTCTGGACATGATGCATCTGAGGAGTTGGCAAGTAATGGATGAAGTCATAGATAAGAAAAGAGGAGGAAAGGGTCAGGGTAGAATAGCAGGGCTAGGTCAGCCTACCACACATGAATTTACGAGGATGAATCATTAGGATGTTAATAGCTCCTCAGTCCTGCTCCATAGAACTGATCTATAATAGAGCATTCTTCTGGTTAAGACCACGGTCATTAATTTCACATAGTTTAAATATAGCATGACTAGTCAGTTTGTTTCTTTAGAAGACAAGCTACACTCTGTAGACAAAATCTTCTTGTGTGTTCCTCAGGAATACAGGAAACTTACGAAACCCAGAAATATTATAGTTCTTAACTTCTACAGTGCAGATTGTGTTGCACCAAAGGTGAAATGTTGCGGTTCAGAACACAGATCAAGTGTTGTTGAGTTTTAATACAGAAAAACACTCTTGGAATTTATCTTGAAGATTCTAACGTCACTGGCCTATAAATGAAGAGCACAGGGCTTCTTCAAGGTCTGTCAATATAAATAGTTAAGTAGCCTGATCTAAAGTACCTAAAGCATGTTTTAAATTTAAAAAAAATTAATCTAAATGAATTTGTTTAATTGATACATTTCCTGGACAAGCATACGCACTAATTGGTTGCTATAACAATTGCTCTTGTTGCTTTAACATAAACGTTTTAAACTAATAGTCTATATATAACATAAAAGCATAATTCAAACCTTTACACACCACATATGCTTGAAGCCAGAGAAAAGTTTCCCTGTCTGCTCTTTCCTGCTGTAGCCACTTGTGCCCCCTAGGCTGCTTCTGAAGGTCAAGGGAGCTTCTAGAAAAGTGGTATATAGATGGGAGATTGCAGCTATAGTGCTTATACGCCCTTCTTGCAGACAGTGGAACTACCCATCACTTTGAAAGCAGTGTTAGAAACTGAGATACGGAAGCTAGGAGCTAAATGGCACCTTAAACTGAGGTTACGGGTGCAACAATGGAATGTCTAAGCATGCTTTTTTATAACAAGAATACAGAGCTGAAAATGAATGACCTGCGGCTAAAATATTATGTTCATTTCCCACACAATCTAGTCCTTCCGCTGTCCACCCCCTAATATTCTTAAGAGGGTCTCTTCTCCAGTCTTCAGAGAGTAGCTGGAAGTGGGGAGGCAGAAAAAGGTCCTCCTTTCCTTGCACGCTGCAGTGTTAATGGGAAACTTTAGCCACAGTACTGCGCGCAGAGCTCAGAAACGGCTCTCGCAAATTAAATTCCTTGTCGCAAAATGCCCCTAGGACAATGGGAGTTTCGAAAACTGCTTGACAGGGAGGTGGTATATCAGTATATTCAACAAATAATAAATCTAGAGACAAGGTGAGATTAAAAACCCTGCTTGGCTCACTGTACATGTCGCCAAACATCATCCAAGGACTAAACACCGATAACGTTCCAGAAACAGTTCCTTGTAATTAATAGGCAGGTCTCCATGGAAGGGAAAGGGCACAACCCATCTCAACTCCCACTGATTATATGGATGTGGAGGCCTAACACTCTGCCTTTGAAATATATGAGACCTAAATTGCTTAGTTTGTTGTCATGAGGTACCTACGCTATCTGGCCAACTGCCATATTCGTAATGACCAATTGTGTCATGTTGCTTGAACTCAAAAGTCAGGGTGGTCTCGTGTTTCTTTTATATGGCTGGTTTCAGCTCACTTTATTTGCTAGAACAGGTGCTGAAAAGCATTTCTGAGCCAGTGAGAACACTGGGAATTTTGAGGAAGTGTCAGTCACAAAATTGCTGTGAAGCATAACAAAGTGGCTACCTGAAGAACCGAGCAGGTTCTTATCTGCTAAGAAAGAGACAAAGTTAAATGTACAAAAAGTTGACTAATTTGAAGCGATGTTTTGTAGTTTGTTAATTATTGCTAAAGATGGTCAACTGTACCAAATAGCGAATTGATGTATTAGTTACTGTTGATTTATTGTCGAATCTTGAATAATAATAATAATAATAATAATAATAATAATAATAATAATAATAGAACTGAGCAGGAAGGACAAATAGCCTCTAATGTATTGTGAATTTTTGAGAGTTATTTGCCAAG
Source organism: Lacerta agilis (assembly GCF_009819535.1). NCBI lineage: Eukaryota > Metazoa > Chordata > Lepidosauria > Squamata > Lacertidae > Lacerta > Lacerta agilis. Next base: position 25,828,157 of record NC_046317.1, read on the forward strand.
GCCTTTTGTGGACACCACATGGGGCACTCATGGGGGCGACTCCTAGTATTAAAAATTGAATCATGATCTTCTAAAGGATACTAAGTACACAAATTACTTTGGTTTAAATGGAGCCTTATTTGCCCCTACGGGTTCCCATTGTTGCGCCCGGTGAGAAAACATGGAAGCAAAAAAAAAAACCTGAGGCTTCTGGCTTCAGAGAGAGAAAGATTTAATTTCTGCATGCAGAGGTACTTCGGTGTTTAGATAGCCAAGCAAGTACAAAACTAGTCAAATTTCAGACAGTTCTTATAGACAGTTCTCTGGCTCTCTTCCCACCCCAGAAAACTTCCTCTTGTCCATATAAGGAACATTTCCTGTTGTACATATAAGGCAAATGACATTTAGCCAGAGTTGGTTCATGCGCACTTCCAGCAAGGCCATCCTATCTCTTGACCTAGACAACAGTTCCTCTCAATGAAGGACAGCTACAGTACTCTCTGTGTAAGGTCTACTGTTCTTATCTCCAGACACTTAGTAAGGCAAAGCTTGCCAGAGAGAAGTACAATGCAGATCAAAGTTCACAGCTTTACAGAGCAGTTTCATACAGAAAAGCTTAACAGGGGCACTTTTATACTTAATACATTCACTGGACTAACAATACATTCAGGTAAATATATAGGTTAGCTAATTAACCCCTTCCATTCCCTCCTGTTCTCTTGGACCGCTGGAATTCTTTCTCCAGCGCGTCCCTGGGAAATGACTGATATTCTCTAGCAAGGGCAATGAGCTAAAGAATCTGTATACAGGTTTATAAATCATCATATGCATGCATTACATTAAACAGAAAATACAAAGGCAAAATAACAATGGGGGACACAATATCAACAGATACAACAAATACAACTAAGGAGCTTTTACTTCAAATATTCCTAACACTAATTACAGAAACTGTTCAACTGGTCACATTATCTGGTAACTGGTCAACACAAATTAAGGCAATATGATCACTCAGTCCTCCCATTCAGTGTTCGTTTCCTTCCTTCCTTTTCTTCTATTGGCGTGCGCTTTGGCAGCAGGTTTGTTGCTTCTTGGCCTTTATTGCTTCCCTGGATCTCCAACTTCAAGGGATGTTTCAGCACACTGTGGCAGGTCCTGTCTCTACATGAGGAGGCGGACACCAGCCACTTTCACCACGATGTTCTGGTCTTCAGTATCACAATTGCCTATCCCCTTTTAAGATGGCTTCCTCAACTTTATCTGCTATTACTCATATTCATTTTAAGCAATAGCGATGAACTATAACTTACAAGTTAGAAAAGAATTCTCTATACCCTTTCCCAATTGCTAGGAACAAGAGCTTGATTAATTTTATGTAAATACATTCCCATTTTGATCATGACCAAGCAGAAAATGTTAATTAAGATGCAAGCGAAGCATTCCAACTTCTCTGCAAGTTATTTATTAGGACTTGAATATAGCATGACTATGGCAGTAGTAAGAAGTACAAAAGTTTTAAAGTGACCTCTAAACACAATGCAACGTAAAAGGTTGCTAGCTAGCACTGGCATGCTGCAAAGTTTTCTTAAACAGGCTAATACTTCAGGCTTTTTCTAGGTTACAAGAAACATGAGGCTAAGGGGGAAGTATCGCGTTACGAAACTGTTAAGAAGTGGGTACCGCAATGAAATAGTTCAGTACAGAATACTCCAGCTCAGGGCTCCAGTCTGCCATGCCCTTTTCCAGAATATTCTGGACATCATAAAGCTGTGGACCTTGAAGGAAGCATGAGTGTCATCTAGTCCAACCCCCAGCAATGTACCATGCCGTCTAATACTCAGCATTCCTTGGACACCAAAAATGCTCAGTTCTTATTGTACTATTTTGGGGTGCATCCTTCCTAGGCCTTCCTCTAAGCCTAAAACCTCCCCTCTTGTTGTAGATGGTGTTGTTTTAGCTACATAATGATTGACATTTGTAGAATTAATTCACTATTTATATATAGCATGCTAGTAAATTAGGGAGGTTAGTTATGCAATCAACTTGACATAACAAGTTCAGCTTAAAATTAGCATTTATGAAGTGTCAACATGGTAAACGGGTAAGCAGTATTTCTGCTTGTGTATATTGTGTATATTTTCCACAGAAGATAAAGCAAACTTCCAGCCCACTCACCTCTTAATTCAATTGCAGACACTCTCTGTAAGCCATGCCTGCGAACCCCTAGGCCACACCCACACCTGTTCAATTTCACAACATGGCCAAGGAGGAATTCTATATCTTAGTGACAAAAATCCAAGGAAAGTTCTCTTAGAAAGGACTTTCCAAAGTTGCATAAAAGTGTTCACTCAATGATACAAATAGGGAGCTCATTTACTGAAAATATTGCAACTAATACTGAAATAGATAATTGTGATTATATTTAAAGTGTTCAGGATTTATTTTAGATAGATTCAAATAATTAGCCTATGTCTGCATCAAAATATGAAGACAGCTTTGTTAAAATAGCAGAATACATGTACTCACTCAGAGCAAGTTCATGAGTTTTTCCAGTTATCAGAGAATTGATGTGACTGCCTGAAATGGCAATAGCGAGTCATACTGTGAACAATTGTGAGCAGTTGTCTTTTGTGACAGACAAATTAAAGCAACAACAGAAACCAAGTTCAGAAGCAAAGGCCTTTCCAGATGACATGAGGATCCCAGAATGTTTCAACTGTGAATGAACTAGCCAAGCTTCCTACTCCTCAAATCACTAATTCCTTTTTACAAAATGTTTTACAAGTACCCCAAGGCACTGGTAAACAGCAACAGTTGAACCCATTATTCATGTCTCTTCTGGTGGAGGAGTGGTTGCCCAATGGGTGTAGCCAAGTGGGGCAGCTGCCCCCCTTAGATCAAGCAAATCAATAAAAATATTTAACTAACCGAGGTTTTGCACAGGGGCAAACGAAGGCGTTGTCACACCCGGGGCAGGGCGGGGTGGGGCGTCGCTACGTAGGGCGCATGTGTGGCGTTGCTACGTACAGTGCATGCGACGCCGCACATGCACTGTACATAGTGGTTTGCCGCCGGTGCTGGGATCCTCTGCTGGCGGCTGCAGCCACGAACGGAGGATCCTCCACATGTGGCTGTGGCGGCAAGATAGCTGCTCTCACCACTGCAAGCCCCCGCGGGGTGCCTTCTTGTCACACACACACCCGACATGGCACCTGAGGTGTGCCGGCCCCCCTGCCCCCGTTGCGATGCCACTGGTTCTGCACCCCCCAACACAAAGCCTGCTCCCCCAACATAAATCCTGGCTATGGCCATCCACCCTCCCTGCAAAACAAAACACCAAAAAATTTAATCTAGCTTTCAGGAACACACACCCCGTGGAGATCTCTCTCTGACACCCTTCCTTTCCTCCTCCTCCCAATGCCTGTTTGTCCTTGCTCCCTCAATCACCCTGCTTGTCCAGTTTAAATTTTCAGCAGATCCTCGGTCTTGAACAAAAGCTTCATGGCTTCATGGCAGTGCAGAGGTGAATAGAATTGCTAGTAAATGCAAATTAGCAATTGCTTTTGCACAGCAAGCACCCAGAGAAATTATCTGCAAGTTGGATCTAGTCAAGCCACAATACCAGAGCAAGTGGATAAGGAAATGCCCTACAGTAGACCCTGTTCTTCAATAGGACTGCAAACAGCATAAAGATTAGTTGTGTTAGTAGACACTACACTTCAGTATGCCCTATGCAGCTACCACATATCTTGCTGATCAATCATTATACTCATCTTCTCTTAAAGAGTCTTGGCTGCTTCCTTCTCTTATTCGCGCTAAGCACCACATTTATTTCTTATGAAATCATGTAGAAATATGATATCCCCATTATGCAATCTAAATAGGGGTTTGGGGGGGAATTGTTTAATCAATATAGAAGTGATACAAGAATTTACCTTCCCAAGATAGTAAGGAGGCCTCTTTTACCATAAATCTTAATGCAATCCTAGAAATATTATGACAGGCTTTTTAGTGTATCAATAGAGCTGCTGCAATATGCTTGCTATTTTCCTTGGAAGAGATTCCATTACCTTAAAGCATACTGTGAACTAGTCACAATAACTTTCTCCCCTGGGAGCCACAGCGAATTAAAGGCTGTGTTTTAGCATTGATGTTACCAGCTCAGCTGAATTCTGCTGCCAAAATGTTCAAGTAAGAGTTGCAGCAATGTTTAGAGGCATTATCAGTTGCTTGCTAGCTTGCTATTCTACATTGCAAACACAGACATGCAGGGAATCCTTAGTAAAAGGCATTATAGTAAATAATGCAGGCAAAGCATTTAATAGTCAGCAGGGGCTGGTTTTCATAGACTTAGATGGGCTGTCACCTGATTGATGATATCCATTACCCAAGGTTGTAGTTTTTAAGACAACAAATCAGTAATTACGTGCATAGTCAAATGATTAATAGGTTTTCGTTGGTTTGAAGAGTTAGGTATAGATGGAAATTCTCAATGGGGTGAATTTTAGTTCTTAATCTCATTGATCAGTCCACTTTAAGACTATTGATTACTACCTGGAAATGTGTGCTGTCAGTGTTGTAGGGAAAATAGGTTTTTTTTTTCCTGGCAAAGAAAAGGAAAGCTAATAAATTCTGTTGAACCTATTTACTTGATCCAAAACCTTTTGAACATTAGAATTACACTTCAAAATATAAAAAATAATGTTTTTAACTGATGTGGAAAAGAAACATTTCTCCCATTTTTAAAGAAATGGAAACTGAATAAAACTGAAATAGCTGCATTATTTATTTTATTTTCAGTTCTAAACTTAACTCTACTACTTTAAGAACATGAAATGTATAACTTAATACATAAAGTTCTTGTTTCCCATGTGGCTGATTGACAGAGTCCTAAAGTCTACTCCAACATGTTCACTCCCTCTGCAGAATATCTGCACTTTTTGATAGATTTAGTAACTTTATTAACACCTTCCTTTAATTCAAACAATAATTTCCAATTTTACCCAGTGTTAGAAACAAAGCAGCAAAAGCCTGTATTTTAAAGTATTAAACATAAACCTTTTTGTTGTTGTTGTTGCCAACTGGTAAAATGGGCAAGAGGAGATACAGTGGTACCTCGGGTTACATAGGCTTCAGGTTACATACGCTTCAGGTTACATACTCCGCTAACCCAGAAATAACGCTTCAGGTTAAGAACAGAAATTGTGCTCTGGCGGCGCAGCGGCAGCGGGAGACCCCATTAGCTAAAGTGGTGCTTCAGGTTAAGAACAGACCTCCAGAACAAATTAAGTTCTTAACCCGAGGTACCACTGTATTTAACAGTGCATAGAATCATAGCACGGTAGAATTAGAGGGGACGCTGAGGGTCATCTTGTCCAACTCTCTGCCATGCAGGACTCTGGCCCACAGTTGTCCCTGGGACGGCGCAAAAGATCAAGCTTTTGGCTGCAATCCCATGTTTACTCAGAAATAAACCTCCCTGAGTTCAAAGGGACTTTCTCCCAGATAAGCGAGTGCAGAACTGCAGTCTAACACTAAAGCCAGCTATTATGTAGTAACCAATATGATATATGTTATTATCTGGGCTTAGAAATGGCCTCCGGTTAATACTATAAGGAATCTGAAGAAGCAATACTGAAGGATTTCTCTTTCAAACTGTTTCCAGTTCTCTTAGAAAGGAATCTCTAGCCTTTCAGAACTGGGACTTAAGTTGTACAACTGTACAATAAACAGCAAGTGTATTTATTGAACACTGTAGGTTCTCTGTTATTAAAAATCATTTTGAGGAAGTGCAGAAACACAAATAGTACCCCACTCACCATATTTCTGGGTTTTTGGCCAGACCTTGACATTGTTAAATACATTTTCAAATTACATGTGAAACTCGTCTATTTTAATTTTAAGACTTACAACCCTAACTTACAAGGTAAGGGACATTAGAAGCTTTTAAGGCAAGGATAAGAAACTTGTGGCTCCCCAGAGGCTGTAGACTATAATTCCCATCAGCCATTGGCCAGGGATTATGAGAGTTGTAGTCCAGCAACATTTGGAGGGCAAAAATCATTCTCCCCTGTAGCTAAATTTCTGTAGAGATCAAGGATCCAAGGGGAAAAAACCAACCCTATCTAGCTGTGATCCTATTTTCCTATCTGTTAAGAGTTTCAATATTTTTCTATCCAATTTTTCTGTGCAAGCTTTATTCTGACAGGATCAATGAATGCATTGACATGAATGTTCAATTTTCATAATCCTGGCTTACCCTTACATTCAAAACAGGGATTCTGGTTCAAAACAAATTCTGGGAAGATTCATAACAAGCCAACTTCAAGCCCATTGTTTGAAGTTGGCTTGTTGTGAAGCTTACCAGAATTTGTTTTGAACCAGAATCCCTGTTTAAAACACAATTAGATTATTTATTTTTTAAAGTGAAATAAATACTGCTAACATTTCTCTCCCAGCTATGAATGAGGTAGATAAAAGGGGGAGCACAAGACTGTTAACATTTTGCTTGTTCTGGCTTATGTGCATAGCCCAAGATTGACTCTGTGGTCTGGAGAGTGGAACCAAGTCTGCAGGTGACATATTTTTCCCATGCCATACAGGAGCCCATGTATTAGTAATTCAGAGCAACTGCCTCCCTATGAAGTCAGCCTCCTAGTGAATTTACCACACTTCTGTTTGTTTCAATTAGTTTTATACTGTAGTACAAAGCGTAAAGCAATACATAAATCTTTAAAATGAAATGTATTACCATTTATTCAGCAGGTTCCATGGTATATTTCATTCTATGATAAGAAATTTAGACACTGAAGAAACTGGTATGTTTCTCCCCAGCATTAGTGGATAGGAATAAATTGGAAAAGAGTTTCACATTCCTGGTAAACCCTTTAACTACGGTTTACAATTACTTTTGAAGTGGTCAGAGTCACTCAGCATTGACTGATACTTACGTCTATCTACAAAGGCAGCAGCACTGGGCTTTAAGGCCACAATCCTGGTACGTGCATATCACAGTACAAATGAGGTCACAGTAAACCAAGGCATGATTGTATGAGCACACAATCCTTTTCTGCACTAACTCCTACAAATTAAAAAAAAAACCTGCATAATACAATTTTTAAAATAAGAGTTGCTCCGAGAAATGGTCTTCTATCAATACCAGGAGAAATGAAAGCCACCGCAGTTGCTTTAAAACTATCTGTTTTTTGAAACAGGCACTTTTTACAAATCCAAGTTTTTAAAAGGCTGGAGAAAAGAAGTGGAAGAGGGCTGGGACAATAACTTTTTTTGGGCAAAGTTCTCACACATGTTCAAGAGGGAAGTTCTAGCCAATCTAAATTTCTAGGCTTATTACTCTATTGGGAGTCTTGGCACTGGTGTTATTTTGAAAGCCTAAGACTGTCAAAATGTGATCTATTAATTCATTCATTCCACATATACATCAGGGATACCTGTCCAAACTCATAACACTGGTGTAATAAACTTCAGGTGCTTAGTTCACCATGGCCCTCATACTGCATTTCTTTCTCCTTGCCTTACATACTCGATTTTCAACAGGGAAAGAGTCTGAAAGAGCTAACAAAGGACTCGGATTGGGTCATGACAAGCCTCTGAGACAGACAGCTCCATACTCTTCCTTTCCGTCAAAGACTAATGCTACCTATATCTACCTTTTCTGTAATAACTCTGGTCTGTTTGCTTTCCTCCCTGACACTGGCCTCATTTTTGTTCTGACAACATTTGAGGACTTGGGCATTTTTCAAACTGTATTCTACCGCTTCTGTTATTAGGTTTTATTTGATTCAGATTTTAACTGGTTTTAAGATTTTATTTGCTTTATATTTTATACTGGAAACCACCTTGAAAATCTTCACTGAAAGACAGCCTATAAGCATGGCAAATAAAATAAAGCTGTAGTGAAAGGCAAACAACACGACCCTTACGACCCACATCCTTCTCAAGGTGCCCAGTTACCGTAATTGTGTATCTTGCGGCACTTCCTCGATACAACAGCTCTCCTGATCAAATTATGGGGAAGCTAGTTTGGCAGCATTATGTCTTAAATGAATAAACTATGTTTTTAAATACAGCTATCCCCCTAGACAGACTAGTTCTAAGACATGATAATATTTTAAATATAGCCACAAACAGCTGTTACTGAAGCCAACAAAATTCGTAAGGTAAAGAAATAATATAACCTTTGCCTGTTCTTATTCTGTTTGCACATCCAAAAGCAAAGTATTCTGAGGTCAGAGCCAAGTCTAACAATAAGCAAATCAAGAGTCTCAACAAAAGTGCCAATACCATTTCCAGCTGGTTTCTTAAAACATTCTTCGTTGCCTTTAAGCTAGACCTTGAGGTTCAGTTCTTTGTCGGTTGTTCAGTTTGTTTGCATTTGGAATAATATAACAATTCTAAGTGCTGAAGAAAACCAGAGTTCTTTCAATGCAGTATGCGCATTAGAACATCCTCAGGATCACTACTACGATTAACAAATGACCCAATATATTAGCTATCCAAGAACATGCAGCACTCAGCAACACACTTTTACAGGTCAATGGGTTTTGTATAGAGCGACTGCCGAGAACTACACTGAAAGTAACTTCTCAAGTACGCCTGTCTAAGTCAATATGTTCATTGTAAAAATATGCTGCTGGGCATTAAAATAAAGGCAGGCTATTTATTTTCCCGGGCACTGTACATAGTTTAGTTCCTTTTGTGCTATTTCAAAATGAAGAAAACACTATAGCTAAGGTCATTTCGGTTAAAGTTAAGTAATGAAACACACCAACCATGCATTTCCCCCCTGCACAAATGAATTTCGTCTAAATGGCAACACAGTATTTGTCAGGGCAACTGCTGCCTAATAATAATAATAATAATAAACCTCTGCCAAACAAAATTACAGCTTTTTAAGGTTTCACATGGAAGCTGTAATGGGGGCATATTAACATAAGAGCCTTGCTGGATCTGACCAAAGGTCCATCTAGTCTACAATGGAAATCTTGAAGTCTATGGGAAATGAAAGAAGCAGGACATGAGCAGAAAGCACCCTCCCACTCAGACTAAGTTTTGGTTACTAGCCACCAAATTTGTAGACCCATGCAAATGTTAATGACTATCATTCAATTTGAACTAGTTAGCACAGAATTATTATTTATTTTATTTTATTTATTTATTATGCCCCGCCCATCTGGCTGGGCTTCCCCAGCCACTCTGGGCGGCTTCCAACAAAGTATTAAAATACAATAATTCATCAAACATTAAAAGCTTCCCTAAACAGGGATGCCTTCAGATGTCTTCTAAAAATACATTTAACGATCTCTTTCAAACCAGTGTTACTTCCCCCCCCCCAACACCCCTTGGATTTTGCTTTCTGGTGCTAAATGGTGTATCAGATGAGACATAGGCCACAGATGACCAAACATGCTCTTTGCAAATACTGTATTATCCAACTTTTAACGATCAAAAAATGGAACCATAGAAGAGGCATGTTGAACTGGTTAAACCCAAAATGATTTTAAGTAGGAGAAGTCAATCTAAGCACAGAGGAATAAAGGTGGTGCATAGACAGTTTGTGTTGTTTTTGGTCAAAGTTCTGTTTTCTTGTTAAACGGCCATTTCCCCTCCTTGTTCCCTTATGTTTGACTGTGTACTTTTCCCCAAGAGCAGTTCCAGCCTTTTCTGCAGTGTTCCATAAGGACTTTTGCTGGACGGCAATATTGCAGCACATGGTAAAACATGGCTTTGTGCATGGGCACAAACCTTGGGCCTCCCTTCCCTCACACAGCCAAGGAGGACAACTTCAAGCAGCATTTCATTTTTGCTTTCCGTTAAAAGCCAGCTTGTTGCTTTCCGTTAAAAGCCAGCTTGTGAGGTTTATAACAAATTCTGTTTAGTTGAACAAGTCAGCTTCAGAAACCATGGTTTGAAGTTTATTCATTCAAATAAAGTGCAGTGTGGGGAATCTGCCAGAGTCATCCTTCCAGGAGGAGGAGAGATGGAGTACAAGCCCCAAACAGCTCCTTCCTGCTCATGTGAGTCTTGCTAAGCATCTTAGCATGACATGCAAATTTGAGGTTAATGTTAATTGAGAACCATTTCAAAAAATGCATGCACTGTTATGAGCAAAACATGCAAGACATTTAAAGGGTTGATATTTTATTACTGTGTAGTCAATTGGATGCCAACTACAAAGTGTTGTGGCTACCAACCACAATCCTGCCACAACTCTTCAGACTCTACTTCTACTCGGAAAACCTCGTTGCATTTTACAAACATTCCACACAACCAGGAAAACCATCAAGACACTGTGATATAGAAGTATAAGCTAAATTTTCAGTCACCCAGTTATTTATTTCCACTCCTCATGGAAAAAAACAATGCTTCCAGAACGGTATACTAAAGATCAATAAGAACTGATAGTCCTTGCTCTTGAGAGTACAATCTACAAAGATAGTAAACAAAAGGAAAAGCAGTTGCAAGAAAGAAAAAGTAAACTAGTTTGCAATCCTAACCTCACTTAAGGGAGGATAAGCCCCATTGAATTCAATAGGGCATACTTCCATATAAAAATGTTGTGCTGTCAGAGAAAGATCACCTCTACTGGCCAATAACTGTATTACATAGAGAATGCTGAGGAGCAACCCCTGTAAGGAGTTGTAAGGAGACAATATAAACAGCCATTGTAAATCCTTGCATAATACATAGTCTAATCATACATTTCAACCATCACATGTCATGTTGGCAGAGTCTAACAAACATTGACATTCTCCCAACACTTGCATCCAAGATAGTTTATGGGAACACATTTAATTGTGCTAGAATAAACATTCTTTGATATTTGGGAATTGTTGAATTACGGAAAGTACCGGTAGCTGCAGAAACTTTCACTCACTAAGTGGCACCAGAATAATAATGGAACACAAGGGGGGGGGAGTGCCAGTGAGAGTATTCAGGAAAAGATCAACCATTTGCAATCTTGGGTTGTACCCCAATTTAAATTTATCAGTTTAATTTATAACTTTTGTAGCATAACAACTGCATTTATCTTCTTGTTTTACATTAGTAGAGCAAAAACAGGTGTTGGCTTCCCAAAACTCTTGTCTTCCTTCCAATCATTCTGATATACTGACTATTACACAAGTACTTTTAAAATCTATGCTTTTGTTCTTCCCACAACAGACCTGCAACAAAGCCAACTATTCCAGTAAATTTACATTGAAAATGCTGAATAATGGAATTGCAGTAGTGGAGATGCTTTATGTAAAGAAAATCAATCCCACGTTATTTCCAGTTTCAAAGTGTTTTCCGGTTGTCCCACTTTGAAGCTATGACAAATGGAGACTTCTTCTCAACAAAATAGCTATTAAGCCAAAATGTATGAGGCACACACTTAATTCTCATTCTTCGAAAATCTCTGAAAACTGCATATATTAAGTGAAGAACATTTACACATACTCCATTTACTAAATTACATCAAGAGAGAAATATAATCACAGAGAATTGATTATAAATTATGAAATGATTATGTTGCATTTTGCCTCAGTATAATTTTGTAAATGTAACTTTATGTAAATATAAAGCAATGTTCCACAGGTAATGTAATTTACACTTAATTTTCTCTGCCTTTAGAAGAAAGCACACAAAGAAACAGTACGCCTTTAAACTCGTAATGCAAAACGCATATAATTTATAAGCTTTAAAACATTGTCAAAGGCAAAGTTCTTCAAAACTGATGTTCCCACCTTGAAATTAACTGACTGCTCTGAAGTGAAACATGGAAGTTTCACACTACTGCTAAAACAGTGTGCTAAAACAGGCTTGCCATACGTCCAGAATTTCCTGGACATATCTGGAATACTGCAGCCACAAGCAGTGTTTAGACAGAAACCAGCAGAATGTTTGGGAAAATCTGGATATATGGCAGCCCATGTCGGCAGTGTCAATTTTCCTCAGAAACAGCTCAAAAATGTCCCTTTTCGTGATTTTGCAAAAACAGCTCAACAGCTTTTCTGTCCAGATTTTCACTTTTTGAAATATGGCAAACCTAAAATGAAAGACGGACAATACTACACACTGAAAGCAGTACAACACATATTACATAGAGTCTGAAGTTGTGCCTTGCTAACCCTCTTGAAGAAAAAGCTGAGGTTTTTTAAATGTTCATCTGGCAGCATTCAATCTCATCCTTAGCAATGCTTGCCAATCATAAAAGTAGGAATGGAAGAGGAATATGTTTTAAAACAAATTTATACAAGGAATTTGGAGGTTTCAACTGTCAAGTTTTGCTTACACCAGACTGCCTTTTGTGTTCAGCACCCACTTATGTCAGAGACACCCATGCATTATAGAGTTAAGTATGCAAGTCTACAATCGGAAAGAATGTATAGAAGAGTCACACCCCATACAGTACCATATTTCTGCAGCCTAATTTTAAAATACATATATAAATTATGGTTACTCTAAGAAACCGGGAGTGTATCAGCATGAGATACATACAATGATACGTGTAAGAATTGTTTGATTTTTTTTAACAGAACTGTGGAAGGATGAAACACTTGCTTCCTTTGCAAAGTTAAGCAGGATCCTGTTTCCAATTGGTTGGGGAGGTGGCATGTGTTGAGATTCCTGCATTGGGGGGCCTTCCAACTCTACAATTCTATGATTCTATGAAGATTGAGATAGGAATATGAGGGTGCAGAGAATCTGAGTAAATAAGCTCAATATCAAGATTTTTTTTTTTAAAAAAAATAATCCCAAGCAGGGAGACGAATCACTTAGAACCACAGCACAATTGCCAGAGGTAGAAGACCCACGGTAATTACTCATATGACAAAGCAGTGTATTTTACATGACAAATCTACATCAATTTGTCATAGGGAAATGTGGCCATCTATTCATATATTAATGAAGCCCGCTGGCCTCCTCACAATCTGATTGCACATTAGTCGTTGGAAGCAAAAGTAATATATTTATTGTCCCAAAGTTCTTCAAGATACCTTCATATTCTGTAGAGTAAATAACATTTACGTTTAATATGGAAATATCTAATGTATAGTGATCAGTATGAAGATTCATGAACCACCTTCAACACAATGCAACTGGTCAGCATTGTTTAGTGTTAGATTCTAAAATACTTTAAAACAAGGTAGCCAATGCATTTGCTGCTAGGCTACAACTCTGATTAGCAAAAGTCAGCAAAGTCGATAGTTAGTAGTGTTAGAAATTCATATATATATATGCTAGGCACCAAACGGATCCTTAAACCAGGGTTACAGACGCAAAACAGAATGCCTAGTTGCCATTTTTGAGCCAGGTGGCTCAAAAGTCTTATTTTTCAATATGACTTTTTGGTTCCTGAAATTCATTCTGATTGTGCAGATAAAATATAATGGAGAGAATCCTACAGGATGTGTTGCTAGTGTGTGAAAACAGTCAAGATCCCCAGGAATGCATCTCCTGGCTCCTGGGCATCTTCACTTGGTCGCAAGTGGCCAATAGCCAGGTGCAAAATGCGCCTGGCATCTGGCGAATTTCAAACCCTGATAGTTAGGAATGGTGGAAGTTGGTGCCTCCTAGATGTTGCTAGACTATGTGTTGACTACTAGACTATATGTTTTAAAGGCTAAATTTGCAAATTTGTTTAATTTCTACTTTCCTATTAGCGAGTGAAACTTTGGTGAAAAGTTTGCCTAGTAGGATTTAAATATTTTCCTGTTGTAAGAGTTTCAGGATTTTATAGAAATCTGATGTCTGGGACTTTGTTTCAACTTTGTAACTAGCACTGGGTTATCTTAACACCTCTACATGGTTTGTGTGGATTTCTTTGTCCTTTCTTTTTCTGCAGATATGATTTCAAATCCTGTTCAATACATTGGGTACCAATATCCAATTAATTTATCAACAAAAATTAGCTGTCTTTATTCTGGAATGAGGCATCAAATGTTTGGCCAAGCAGACCTAGTTAGTAGGCTAACAGCATGCAAACTATAGACATTAGTGCCATCAAATGCATTGCTGCTTACTACTCAGCTAAATTAGCCTATGGAAATAGATTGTCTCTTTCCAGATTAGAAGTTTAATTGTATCGACTCTGCTTCCAAATACTGAACAACTTTCCTCAGACAGATTACAACAAAAGGCAGACAGAAGACAATATCTTAACCATCAGTGTTGCAAGCTTCTACCCTCAGTAAAAGACCCGTAATTCATTCTAGCTTCAGATAACTACATCTGATATTGTTAAGCTCTGGGGTTTTTCAGTACCAGTCTTTCAGCTAAGTTTAACCAGCGACTGTGCAAACTGCACAGTGTTTGCAAGCACAACAGTGAAAGCAAATCTATGCTTATTAAAAAGAGATAAAGCTGCCCTCGTGGATTGAGAGAAGCAAGAGCTCAAGATGTTGGACAATGCACCTAATCTATTTGCCATCTCTTTGCTCTTTCATAGAAACACAGGAAAGTATGTATTTTTTCTGAGGTTTCTTAAGCCTTTGTGCAATCTTCACTTGAAGCAACCAATTTCCTCTGTGTATAATTCTCATTTTGCAATTCAAACTGCACACCCATTTTATTCTCTGATGTCATGCTGGAACTTGCAATAAACATTTTTTTTAAAACTTGAACTGGGACTCAGCAATTGCTGCTGACCAGCAATAAGAGTATAATATGGTTTTCACACACCACCCCAAAACTGCCACTTTTCATGGTGACAATTGCATACATACAGGTTATATAGTATGCTACCATACCTGGATTTGTCCCTGATCACAATACCCAACTAGTGGTTCTATACATGGTGCAAGCACTAAAATGTCACAGGAGAGACATGGACATATTTATTTCTTCTCAACTGCCTGCACAGCTAGTACTATTCTCCCTTTCATCTCCCAACCACTACCAGCATGCAAGATACTATCCGCTTCACCACGTACTTCTGCTGAGAAATAGAATATTACAGGCTTTATGCAGGGACTTGTTTCTAACATATTGTGAATGTCCAAAACAGTGTTACAAATTCTGCATAACTAAACACCCACAGTTGATCTTTAATATGTGATAACTATCTGAGAGACTACTAACTTTCAATTTGTTACTGAATATGTGGATTGTTTCAGTATCTAAGTCATAACTACTCCCTTGTACCATATTACTACAGTCTGCTCTCTATGACAAGGAGACAAATCAAATGTTCTTGAAAGTCCCGATTGTGAGAAGTCTGGTTTTCATACAGCTTGTGCTACTGCACAGCAGTATCGGAAACTCCCACTGTTCTGGGCTCATTTTGCAACAGGGAATTTCATCAGCACGAGAAGTTTCTGAGCTCTGGGCGCAGTACTGCGCCTAAGATTTCAGCTTAAAACTGCAGCGTGGAAGGAAAGGAGGACCTTTTTTCTGCCTCCCCACTTCCAGCCGATCTCTGAAGATTGGAGAAGAGACCCTCTTAAGAATATTAGGGGGCTGGGAAAGACTAGACCATGTGAAAAATGAACATAGTATTTTAACCACAGTTCATTCATTTTCAGCACTGTATTCTTGCTATAAAAAGTGTGACTAGACATTCCATTATTGCGTCCATAACCTCAGTTTAAGGTGCCATTTAACTCCTAGTTTTCATATCTCAATTTCTAACACTGCTGCATGGTGAACACTGTCACCGGGCCTTCAAGCCCTTTCACATTTCCAACACTGTCCACTATTAAATTAGTCTCTGGGAAAGGTCTTACCTGACTGTAAAATTTGTTCTTTCAGTTGTCAGCCTGGATAGCTCAGTTGGTTAGAGCATGGTGCTGGTAACTCCAAGGTTGCAAGTTTGATCTCCATATGAGACAGCTGCATAGTCCTGCACTGCAGGAGGCTGGACTAGATGATCCTCAAGGTCCCTTTCCAACTCTATGATTCTGTGATAAAGTCCTCATCTCCAGCCTCAAAGGACAACTGGCAAAGGCAGGGATCCTTTCTTTTCTTCAAAGGACCTGAGCAGTGGCAAGGAATCCATATGAGAAGGTACCTGCTCAAGCCAAGCCTCAGGAAGCAAACTGCTATCAGGCAACTGGATTGGAAAGTGTGGCCATTGATTCTTGTTTGCATGACTGGCAGATGACAGAGACAAACCATTAATCTGGTTAGTCAATAAGGAGAACACTTGCTTGCTATGAGACAGCATGAAAACACTCACTTCATTTCAACTCCTAATTTTCCCGTTATGTTACATGGGGAAGTCATTACTGGACTGTCACCCATGAAGTTATATGTCTTAAAAGCCATGCATTTTCTCCTTTAACTACAGAATCCATTCCTGTTGAAAAATTACACTTGCTTACTTATCTGCAGAACCAGTCTTGCCAAGAGATTAATCTCATGCCTAGAGAGACAGCGGTTCTGTAGAAGGGTTACATATTTTAGTTGTTACAAACTACTTCGTTTTTTCTGCCTCACTCATCTAGATTAATGGATATTAATTTTTATTTTACTTCAAAACTGTTTTCAAGGCCATGGAAAGTAATCAGTTGTCCACTGAATAATCATCAACTATAATTGGCCCCACTGGGACTGTACGAAAGTGACAAAACAAAATGTACAGTCTTAACCAACCTGTTGCCTTCCAGATGTTTAGAACTGTAATTCTCATCATTACCAACCATTGCCCATGCTAACTAGAATTGATGAGAATTGTAGTCCAAAGTGTCTGGAGGGAACCAGGTTGGGGAAGGCTGCCACTGTGTAAGAGAAGAGAAGAACAGCATTGAATATATTGTCTGATCAGGGTTGGAAAATAGCAGAGTGCCAGGCACATTTTGCACCCAAAGATTCTCCATTTGCGAGCACCTCCAAAAGTCTGTGTGCTTTGAAGCCTCAAAGTATATGTTAAGAACAGACAATATGTTTAGCTCTCCTACTCTCTCCCTTCTTCTACTCAGAGTAGTCAATGAAGTCTCTAGAACAAGAGTTCAATAAAGCATGGCAGGTGTGAGCAAAATCATATCCTATAAAGAGATGTGCCTTCACTTGTACCAGGCCCTATTTCTCAAAAAGTAAGCTTCATGATCCATGATATATTATTCCAAATGCAAATTACCATTCATGTCATGTTTGCCCCATATTTTTAGTCAGATATGCCCTGGGTCAATATAAGCCTGGAAAGAGCCAGGTCCTGGATTATTCATCCTATGTGATCTATGTTTTCCAGTATTTGCAGTACCGGTGAATTTGAATTGCAGGAAAGAGCCACAAAATGTCAGAAGACAACCTCCTTCCCAGTGTATTTAAACCTAAATTTCAAAATAAGGTAAAAGCAACCCCCAAGCTGAATAAAAATGATGTTTACATACTCACCCTCTTCTTAAGATATAAATATGGCACTACTTCTTCACTAAACACATGTGTTGTGCCAGAAATGTTTCATGCATATGTTCCTGCATGTTCAGGGGTCATCGTCCCCTTTTTAAGTACTCTTAATTAAATCTACAGGAAGTTCAGAGAAGTAGGGATGGGAAGTGTTTGAACTTAGATGACATTAAGCATTCACCTGAGTGAAAGCTTCCCAAATTAAAATGTTCATGCTGCTCATGACTGAGAATAGATGTCCAGTAGACTGCCTCACTGGGAGATGATAAAGTAACAAAGGCAGTGAGCTGTTTTACCCTAGTAACAACATTTAAAATTCAACACAGATCACTTTTTTCCTATTTAAATATAAATGCAGAGCAAAGCAGCTGCTTCAGTGATTGACACACACCCAATCTGAAACTATTACCATGAGGATTTGCAACTTAGAATGCGACTCAGTCACTTACGACAGAGAAATCAACTTCAGAAGCATTACTAAAGATGTGTTTTGCTTAGAAATGATAAAGTAAAAATTCTTGCATAGAAAATTAGTTTCCTAAGAGTGTCAAGAACTAAATTGTCCTGACCCTCACTGATGGATGTAGTACTCAGACTCTGAACAGTTTTTGCCAAAGGCTTTAATGTCAGTAGGATACATAAGTCAGTCCACAAAGCATTCAGTTTACAAGTGTCTCAGTGGTCTAAGTTCATAGCTAGGCACTTTCCCAACACCAGTGTTAGAAACTGGGATAAAAAAGCTAGGAGCCAAATGGCATCTGGGACCTGGCTTGTGGGTGCCAAAACAGAATGCCTAGTCTGCCCAACACTTGACACATCCCTGAAGTTCTCCTTTGGAAGATCGCAGAAGGCACAGTCATTCATGCGACTGACATCCTGAGCCTCAGGACTGGGCAAGCAAGCAAGCAAACACTCCTCCAAGTAGACTGAGTTATCCAAGTCTACCTGCACTAGGACTGTCATGACCACATACCTGACAATGAAGGCAGAGCCAACAGTCACATCAATCAGCTGTGAGCTGTTGCTGGGCGTGTCCAGTGGCACTGAGACAGGCTACTCTGTACTCAGCCGTCCACTCAGCCCCTTCCCAGGGTGTAGAGCAGCAAACTACTGGGCCTCTCTGCAGGATACAGTTCATTCAGTTCCCTGTACCTACCCCACTCTTCCTCACTCTCTGACCAGTCACACCAATATGTATTCACACAATTCATTACACAAATAACCAGGCGATGATCTATAACCCAGTTAGTTAACACACATACCACTCCTTACAGGATATAGTGCTATCTAATTCTGATTGTTATTTCAAATAATTCTGACTGTTATTTCAAATCTCTATATCAATCAAGGAAAACAGTTTATCCAGTCAGCTCTAATTCAAGGACCCAAGTGTGAATCAGAGCTATCTTGGATCAACTCATAAGACAGTGTAACATTCACATTTATCCTAAAACAGTATTCTGCTTAAAATCCTGGTAATTCCCACTCCCCATTTGTATCTCATAGTAGTATCTCCTCCTCCCCATTTTCTTCCCAGAACAATCCTGTAATGTAGGTTAAGCTAAGATTGAGAAAGACTGGCCGAAGGTCACTCAGTAAGCTTCCTAGTTGAGTGGGGATTTGAACTCTGCTCTCTCATGTCCTAGTCCAGCACTCTAACCACTACACTACCCTGAGCTGAGGACTCCTAACACACACAAAGCAGCATTAAAAATAACCAAAGAACCACAGAGGCCATTTAAGAATCCTCCACAAAGCCACCAGGAAAAGCACATTTGCAAAAGAGGAACTAACATCAACATCTTATTTTCCAATTAACACACTTATATCCTGCCCCTATAAAGGAGTTAAAATGAGCAGTCATGCCTGCTACTTTGATCTGCATAATCACTCTGTTAATGTAACTTGGGCAGAAAGGCAGTGTGGTCTGAAGCATTCCAGCAGCAAGCTTCACTGAGCAAGAATTTGAATCTCCATTGCTCTTGCTACTAGATTAGGATTGAAATAAATTTTGCTTTGCATTTTAAAAGGATACATATCAGCAAGACAAAATCAAATATGCACTCTGACCAAGCTTTTGCCATCTTCACAGTTGAAAGCTTTCTGGGAGTTCATTCTCACCATGCATAGCATTATACAGATGTTGTCCACCTCTCAATCTTCCTGCACTATATGCAGTCTTAATCATGAAAATACAACTCATCATTGAGATATTAATTCCTTAATTTTGCTCTAAACTGTCTGCTACGTCAATATATCAGGTTGGTGTTCCATGTCAGGTATACAGATTTTTGAGTATCGTGATATTTCTCAAAAAAACTTATAGGAGACATTTCATGTCTGCTATCATTTCTTGCTAGGCAGGAAAGTGATTTTCTTGCCATAAAGTAAATTTCTATCAATATGAAGTAATGAGCCACACTAGACACCGAGAGGCAAATGCAGCAGCATGCTACATCACAACCTAGAGTAACCTATGATTTGATGGTGCTTCAAATTACCAGCCTATGTAGAAATATGTCCATAAGATTCAAGCTGGTCACAGCCATTCTCTTTACAAACCTAGTAAATACAAATAATTTTCAGACAGTAGTGAATTTATCTCTTTCCCTTTATGTTCCGTCATCCCTAATTAGTGTATATACTTCTAAATGCCAGCTGGAGAGAGAGAAGGCATTTGGCATGCTAAGTGTATTTGCATAGCAAATTGGAGTTCAATCCTTGAATGCAGTTGCAATTTACACTGAAAATTACATGCTTGTATATTCACCACCTATTCAAATTCCATCATAGCTCCAAGTCTGCATCTAATAAGAAATGGCTGAACAGAACCCAGCATAGACCTCATTATATATGCACTTAACACATTAGAAGCAATTTTTAACTGCTCCCACTGATGCAAAATTATCGTTAGATTGATTCAAGTACATCACTGAATTGCCCTCTAAGGTCTCATATTGCATAACATATACTATTGTTCTAACTGGTCCATCACTGGTATTTTATAGTAAAGTAAGCACACCAGGGGTAGCTGTTAAAATTACTATAATGCCAGTAATAATTACAATCAGACCAGAAGTTTACATGCATGTTGTCCTGCCTTTATTTATTTATTTGTTTATTTATTTGGAATGTGTTTTAACAGAAGAGGCCTTCATGATTGATGGGGTTGAAGCATCACATAGCTGATAGGGTGAGGCAGGGCGCTGCAAAGCAGGGATTCTAGAAAGCAGCACAGAAGGAAAAGGGATGTGATCTCTCTGGTGAAGGGTCAGATTCTTGCAGAACTCCAATTGACTCCATTATTCTAGCAACCGCAACCATAACAAAATTGGAGAAACTGCTTATTCATTCGGCATGTAAACATGGAGTAGCTCATTTACAACCACATCAGGAAAAAGCCCATGGGATCGACTAGGTTTTCCAAATGGGAGAGAACACACTATAAAGCACTTTCCCTGTTAAGAGGGGTTATAGGCACTCATCATTACAAGAGGAAAGATTCTGAAATGTGACCAATTTCAGCTCTGTGGTTTCAGATCAATAACGTGTCTTCGGGGAAGGAATGTGACTATTTGAAAGCCAATGCGTCAATTCGGTAGACAGGAAAAACTGAATCAATAATGGAGGGTGCTTTTTCTAGAATGTTTTGTAATCTTAATATTTTACAAGTGATTCTACATGCCTTTCCTTTCACCAGCAGCTGGTGGTGTAAAATTCTGTCACTCAGGATCTGTGCAGCATTTGCCAAAATGAATTAATTTGTGTTCAGACTGCTTAAAATGAAGCAGTCAGGCAGTGTCACTGCAGGCTGACCTCTTGAGACAGCCAGTGGTATCTTTCCAGAAAAATTAATTTAAGCTGCTTCTGAAAAAACAGTTCTGGATAAAATACACCACCAACGGATATGAATCTTAAAAAATATTTGGCAATATTAAACGGCAGAAATATTTAAATATGTTATCACCATCACTCATAATCTCTCACACATACAAGGAAGTTAGAATGGAACCCATAATTTGAAGGTTTATAAGCATGTTTTCTCCTGTGTAACTATGTTCCACAGAATTAACTCAACCCTGTAATTTACCATTCCCCAACATGCATTCTCGTCCCCACCCCCATGAGTCAAATTAGCAGTTCTACATTTAGTTCTCACCGATCTTCAACAGGCTAGTAGTCGTTCAGGAAAAAAGGGAGAAAGCAATGTAATGGTGCACAAACTAGCTGATCAGGAAATGGGCAACTGTCCTTAATTATTTCTAAGAATGAGACATTTTAGACACTATCTTATAAAGTCCTCCTTGCCTTAGTTATCAGTGTGGCACACTGTCCAAATAAAAACATAGATCTAGAGTCAATATAAGATTTGATTTACAAAGTATGAGGTCTGGATTCACATGAACATAAGTCCTTCAAAGAAGTTAAAATCCTACATCGGATTCTAACACTGCCGCTCCCTAAGGTTTAATACCACACAAACTACAAGTAGGGTCCAGCATATCCTGAAACCCAGTGCTACCGTTTATTAGCTGGATCTGTACAACTACTTCTTCCCGATGGATTTTATGTTTATGCAAGTTAATATATGCCTATGTACAAATGTTCTGCAAGCTGGGAGAAACATGTATTGAAAGCAAAGGGTGTTTTCAATACTGCTCTGTGTAAAGAATTCACAGATCAAGCAAGGTTCTGGGGTGACCGTGAAACTGTGGGGGTGCATAGATGAAAACATATACAGGATAATAGTACAAAACAAAAACCTAAAAGTTGTCTGGAGGACCCATTATCAATTTTTAATTCATCATAGGAAATAATGGTTAATTTATTAATTGTTAAATGCACAGACCATAACCTTCAGAAACATCATCAAACAGATATTCCAGTAACCTAATCACTTAAAATCCACTTCGCACTTCACCATGTTAATCTTTACGAAGCTGGCTCAGATTTCTCCCTCTAGACAGCTAGACACATTCCTCATCTAGCAATAGTGGACACTTCAGGCTTGCTACAAGAAATCCCTTGCTCAGACAAGTAGAAGCAAAAAAGGGTGTGTGTGACTGTTTAAAACGAATATTCAAGTAAGAAGCAGAGACAAAGCAGTCTTTTGGCAACAGAGAAACAAAGAATTTGTAATGGTTCTACTATCTCTTAAATATGTACAAGTCACAAATATCCACTAGAAGATCAGGACATTCCCATACAAATGCATTCATCCCACTTTCCAGGAATTTTTCATAGAAATTGATTATTTAATTTCTTACAGCTTAATATATTTAAAATATCTGTAAGTGTTGCATGAAAAACTGAAGCAACAACAGCAAACTTAAACAAAATGTTACAAAAATAAAGTTACATATGAAAATGTTACATTAATGTCGTTACTAATATATAAAAATTATCCATTCATTTTCCTTCTGACACATCCTCCCCTCTAGACCTCTGGTTTCTCACCCAGGGTCCAAACAAACTCTCAGCTCACCCACAAAAGTCTCACAACAAGGAGAGTTCTTGGAAACAATGGAAATCAACCTAGTCTCTCACTCTAGACCAGACATAGCCAAACTTGGCCCTCCAGGTGTTTTGGGACTACAACTCCCATCATCCCTAGATAACAGGACCAGTGGTCAGGGATGATGGGAATTGTAGTCCCAAAACATCTGGAGGGCCATGTTTGGCCATGTCTGCTCTAGACTTGCTAAAGAGTTGCGATTTTTGGATATCACCTGTTAAGTATGTGTACATCTCCCTAATTTTAAAGTTTCCAGAGTTCTAGCCTAGGCTAAGTTCAGGGAGCTTTATCGTTTATGGAAAGGGTCTGAAGACAACCAATGTTGGAAAATTAACAGACATTGTAGGGGCCAATCATTCCCTCTCTAGCTGCTGTCTCCAAGAAGTCCAACCTCCATTAAACTTGAAAAAGGCAATCCCACCTTTTCCCAACACAAATAGCTGGGAGTGGGAGAAGCTTGAGTGTGTGCATGTGCCCATAACCATTGCTCTGGTTTCCAAATTTAACTATGGGCACACAAAAACTGAAGACAACCTTTCCCAAACTTGGGTCCCCTTATATCACTGGGTTACATTGGCCCCAGTCAGTGGTCAGGGATGATGGGAGTTGTAATCCAACAATTTAGGACCTAAGGTTGAAAAAAGCTGGTCTAAACCAGGGGTCAGCAAACTTTTTCAGCAGGGGCCCAGTCCACTGTCCCTCAGACCTTGTGGGGGGCCGGACTATATTTTGAAAAAAAATATGAACGAATTCCTATGCCCTACAAATAACCCAGAGATGCATTTTAAATAAAAGCACAGATTCTACTCATGTAAAAACACCAGGCAGGCCCCACAAATCACCCAGAGATGCATTTTAATTAAAAGGACACATTCTACTCATGTAAAAACACGCTGATTCCCGGACCATCCATGGGCCGGATTTAGAAGGCGATTGGGCCGCATCCGGCCCCTAGTTTGGGCACCCCTGGTCTAAACAATACATACTGGCTGCGCTCTGATTTTCTTTTCTGATTTCACGTGTCAGGCTTGCAAACTCTTCTTTTGACCCCTTCCACTCACATGGCAGCCTCAGAGCTTTATTCTGCTTTGCAGTAAACCAGAATTTGTTATGTCTGAAACAGGGAATTTTTGATTTAGTCCACCCAGGAATGAAGCACAGAAACAAGATTGTTCCAATGTAGCCACATTTAAGAATCATAGTGAAAGGGTCAATATGCCTCTCTCTACACATGTCATGTAATTTTAAAGATTATCTAATAGTGCCAACATTTGCCATAAATATGTTTATGTCTGCTTTAATGGGAAAAGTCTGTCCTACCCACCCACCCACCCCCGAAGTCCAGAAAATACCTATGTATTTCAGTTTCAAACTGGGAGAGAAGCAGTAAGTTAAGCTGATTAACAAGTAACTAATAATAGTTTTCTTTTTTCTATAGGTTGCTGTGATTAATGTGGAAATGGCAAAAGGTTTAGGTTAAAATAGAACTCTGACTAAATGGAGAGAACTCTGAGACTATCATGCTGGCTGGAAAATGAAGCACATTCACAAGGAAGTCATTGTCCTTGAATGTAAAAGAGAGTAAGGTGTGTTTTATTATTAGACTGGTCTTTCTTCCTATAAAATCCATAGGAGAGTTCAAGCCAAGTTTAAATGCAAGACAGAAGTTTGTTGACTGGCATGTCTGACATTCCAAATCAAATGTTTCATTTAGTACCTGAAGCCTTTGCCAGTATCATTTATTCATTTAAAATATTTATATACTATCGTTCCATAATAGTATTCAGTACTATTGACATATTGTTTGAGGTTTGGCTAAAGCAGAAAGATGTACATTTGTAGAGTTCTCAAAATGGGAGCAGTATAAGCAATGTTTTCTTTTTTTATGTCTCTGAAGCTCTGAGTACATAATGATAATACCCATCTCAAACCATTTGTATACCCATCAATCTGATTCAGCTAACTAGTCTTGCTAGCAGAAGCCCCAGCAATGACTTCCCTAGCCCAATGGGCTTTTTTTCCCTCTCCACACCATTCCCCAAAATAGGCTGGAGGGGCCAGAAGAACCTCCAGAATCACACAAAGGGAGGAGAGGGGAGATCATTTCACCAGGCAAGCAGAATGCTTGTGCTGATGGACCATCTCCTTTAACTAGGTAAGATTCAACTGTGAATTACATTTAAACAACAAACAGCCCTCCACAATCCAACAAGCTTAAGTATTTTGGGGTGTAAAATTTGTTATGTATTAATTTTTTCTTTCCTAAATCGGCAGTTCAACTGAGGAATGCTGAGGTGTCATACGCTATAAAAGGCCATGCTACCAAAAGAAAAGAAAAGCAAAAAAGATTACCACCTCTTCCCCAGCATCTGGCTCTAAGTTGTAAACTGTTAACTATTTCAATATCAATAATATTGTAAAAATACACACAGAGAGACTATGGTTCTGTATTAAGCTATATCAACAGCATGGGCCCAACAATGATATACTAAGTTTGCATCACATTAATCACCTCCACTCACTATGGTAGCAAGTCTATCTGCCACTGTTATGTTTTTTTTAAAAAACTGTGTTGTTGGGAATGTGAATGTGAATGTGTATGTGTGTGTGTTTGTGAGTGAGTGAGAGTGGGGGGGGGGGAGAACAGACAGAGACAGAGCATGTGTTTTAATACCTGGTCACTTACAAGCTATTTTATTTGCCTTTTAATGTCTTGCAAGTTAAAAAAAACTGATCAAAAATATAAAACGCATCACTTAAAAGCAATTATAAGAATGCACCAAAATAGTCACATAAAGCATTTTATTTCAAGCATTTTATCAAATGACTTTAGATTAGAATAACACTCCATGTGTCACAGAGAAACATCCTTTGTTTTTTTAAGCAAATATCGAGTGTGTACGTGACGTGGGGAACTATGATTAACACTGTGAAATCACTGAACGGGGCCCAACATGCATTTTCACACATTGTATGGACACTATGTTCACACATGGTATACATGTTACATAACCACTAGTTTGGCAATACAGTAGGCCCGCAACGTATGTAGGAGTTACATTCTGGGGACTGAGTCTAAAGCCAAAATTGTGCATACTGAAAACCCATTGAGTTCAGTAGTAGGTGGGATTGCCAAAGTCATTTCCCCCCGGAACCCCACCCCTTTTCCATTTTTAATTTTTGCCATACACAAAAAGCTGAATGCGCGCACGCACACACACACACACACACAAGTTAAATTTGTGCAAGTTGCAGGCTTACTGTATGTGAGGATGGTAACCATGCTAAAAATCAAAGTCTCCATGAGGGACTTATTTTTTTGTTCCTCGTGGAACTTATTTCCTACATTCTTGCTTGGTGTTAGGCAATCTGGAGGCCTGGAAAATATTTGAATATGAAATAAAACTTGCACAATTAGTCCACACATCAAACTTTCCTTTTATAAGATAGAAAATCTAATGAAGACTTTGAAACATACACAATTTTCATTGTGGGGAGGCCATAAGCTCCAAATTAAAATTCAAAATTGAGCCATTTAGGCCGTCCATCTATGGGGAGTCCTAAGACTTGAGTTTATTTTTATTGTCATTCTAATTCACTTTTCATTTTGAAAATTCTTTGTTGGCGGAATCACTTAAAGCCCTCTTCACCTGCCATGGCACGCCCTAATCAATAACAAAAAACCAAGGTAAGACAATCAATGGCAAGTCATTCCAATACGTTTTGAGAATTAAAGGCCAAACAAATCCTATTCATCACTTAGAATGTAGAAAGCATTGATTTTATATTTGTCAGAGTATTAACTACTGATGAAAGAGTTGGCCTGTGAGAGCCACAAGCTTAACAATTCTGTTTGCCAAAGACCCAGCTTCCACAAACAAGAAAATATTGCTTCATCAGTTTCATGCAACAGGTGGAAACTGCATTTTGAGATGGGAATATCTAAAGCTGGCACAGTAATAAGGCATGGGCTATACTAATACAAATCTTATTTCTTATTCATAAAGCTATATTACATTTTATCAGCCAGTCCTAAGTGTAGTGTTGCTTGGGCAAGACAGTGCAATGCACCTTTAAAGAAGCATCAACAAAAGAAAATGTCATTTTCAAGCCAAGTACATTTCCTAATATTAAATGTGAAATATATTGTACTTTAAAATGGTCAAATGAGTTGTTCCGCTAGCAGAAGACAGTGTAACAGGTCCCGCTGAAGCAAAGGGAATCCTCCCATCCACCCCACAATCTGCTCCAGAGGATTGGGAGAGTCCCAATAACAGGGCACAAGGGAGAAGAGGGGAAATTGTTCCATCTGCAAACGGAAATGCGTGTGTCGACAATCACCTTAGCACAACGTTGAACTCCATCCTATGAGTTCCAACACAATACCATCACATTCATGATCACTCTGCCTAAATGACGTAACTACCCTTGCTGGATTAAAATACCTAATTTAGGATTTGGATTCAGACTGGCCATTTCACAAACTACAGGGCTCTTTCCATTAATAGCAGGGACAGAAATCCAGCACAGCAGCGGCTCCTCACTGAAGGAATAGGGAGGCAATCTTTGCAAACTCTTCCTGCCCCTACAACCTCCTGCATTGTATCTCACACTGCTCTACAGGCTTCCAAGATTTCCTCATGCACATCCCTTGCAAAATGAATGTCCGGATTCAATCCAATGTGCATTTGTGGGATCATCCCCAATTTGTAGCCTTATTTTTGTTTTAAGGGTTTTTCTGGCCCAACTTTCTCCTAACAGAAGGGATTACCAGGAGGACATTTCCTGTGCATAAAGGTCAAGTTCTTTTTACTTGTTGCCTAGGCATGAGTGTAGAGACTCAAACAATGAATGCTCCATTAAGAAACATGTACTTCAGGCACACACTAACCAAATAAGTCTTCTGCCAATAGTTTTTAGTTTTTAAAACTCCCTTAAAGTATATAATATATGCCTACCATGTACTGGCATAACACTAATCAAGAACACACAGGGAAAAGCAAAAAAGAAACTTTGAAAAGAAATTATTATATTCAGAATTAAATACTGTAGCAGCAATCCACATAAATACAATTTTTTATTCATATTACTGTCAGGTAAGATTCAACAAAATACATTTCTCAATGATTTCTTGTGACATACATAACTGAAACCAAGAAGACCTGCATTTTAAATGAAGAAGTATAAACCAAACATTTAATAGCAATTAAAAATCTTAGGTCCATATGACAGCTGTATCTTATCTAAACATTTAAATTTCTCACGTGGTTCATTATCCATTTCTCTATATATAATATAAAAACTGTAGTTCTAAAAAGGTTCAGCTCAATGAATTACTTAAATTATTCTACAATTTATTTACAAGCTAGACTTAGTCTTTAGTTCTGAATAGGTTGAATAGCTGCAGAACTCTTCATGAGTGATAGAGACCACAATTTTAATACTGTAAGAATGCAATTCTAAGCCCTTTGTTTAGTATAGAGCCATAAAACTACCCAGTTAGGTTGTATATTGCAACCTTTATTCTGGAGTAGTTTCCATAATGTCAGTGGCTAGGGTAGCTGGTTTGCAGATTGCTGGAGGAACCCAAGAGCTACCTTGGGATTTTCAATAGGACCATTCAAAAGTAAAGTGATTTGAGGACTGCAAAGAAAAGCCTGGTGTCTAAAGAAGTTTGCTATTCAGAGTCTAGATGGAGTCCACACTGCAACATAACTGTGAAAATAGTCCCATTCTAAACACACAGTAAATAAAATGGTATTGGCCTAGAAGGTACCATTGTGGTACATAGCTGCCAAATCACCCAAGCCTTTACAATAAAAATTGCAACCCTCACAGTAATATGTTCAGACTTATTTCCCAAGAGATAAATCATCTTCTACTCAACAGGGTATCCTGAATTCCTATCCCAAAGCATGTGAAACAAGGAATCGAGAGTGGCTATATACAAACGCAACAGAGAAGAAAATAAGAAGCACATCCTATAGGACTTGACCTATATAAACACAGCCGTTTGTTAAATGTAGTCCTATTATATCACTCGTTGTCAAAGCTTGCGGATTGCATTGACCACAAACTGTCAATGCCATAAGGCAACAGGGATAACACTTCCCCTCCCTCCCAATTTTTTTTTTCCAAGGCAGAGGCTGCCAGCTCCCTGCCTTATGTACGGGGGGGGGGGGGGTGTCAAGATTCTCCTTAAGGTTCTCTACTTATCAATCAAGGTGATTCTTCCAAGATTTAGTTTGTGGAAAAGGGACCACCCAAATATTTCAACACCAGTATCTGCAGCAAAGATTGATTGTTCAGATGCCACACACCAACAAAAGTGTAAATCCTTAAGTGGACACAACTAAAAAATCTACAGATAAAAACCGCATCTTAAGGGTAAAACACTTTTCTACATGTCCCAAAACTTCTGTGAGAAACCCAGTACTATATGGAGAACTTAAAAGCTGTACTTTGTCTACTATTCTGAACTTGTTCTGTTTTCAGCGAATTAACACACCAATGACTTTGGTGCCAAAACCTAGAAACTACCAGTAGTTTTCAAAACAAGAGGAGAATATTAGCTTATTATGTTATAAATTATGGCTACTTGAAAATACACATCCAAAAGTGCAAGACAGACAGTACACAAACTTAATGTTTACTCCAATCTGCTAACACAAACACAAGTAACCAAAAAGGGAAAGACATTATAAACCAGACTGAACAGTGGGTGGTTCAGAGAGCAGGTACAGCTGCAACACAACTCTAGGGTTGCCATATTTCAAAACTGAGCTCCCCACCCACCCACCCACCCAACACGCCAAAAAACGTGATTTGACTTGCCTAAGATCCAGGACAAAGGACTGCCTTTCAGAAATTTTCCCTGGACGTCATTTCCACCTTCGAAATCCTGGTAATGTCCGGGAGAATTTGAATATATGGTAGTCCTACACAACTCAGTCTGAGGTACCCTCACTCCTGAGGATCAATCACGACTTTCCATGCTTCTCAACCAGTAAGCATTTAGAAAAGGAAAACTACACATGCCTGAGGTGCCCATTTAGAAGAGATGCCACTGGCATACAATGATGTACAGAAGGGTCCCTGTTCTGTTCACAAATTTATAAACACTTCTTTATCCCTCCTCATCCATGACAATAAGCCATGCTCTATTTCACTGTTCATCTTCTTTTCTTGGAAAGAAACTATTCCCTAACCTCAGGAACTATGTCCTCTGCAATTATTAATTTCATTAAAAATTTAATCAGTCAGAAATGGCATGCCTGCGTTACCCTTTCATACAGCCTTGAAAGTAAGCCCACAAAAGCAACCAACAAAAAAATCTTACTAGCTGACAGGGGACTTGCAGAGAATGATAGAGAGCTGAACTTTTATCCCACACATGGAGAAGGCAACTTCCCCCCTCCAGCAATCTATATGCTTTCTATGCGAGGTACTCAGACCCAGTGTTCGAAACTCCCATTGTACTAAGCGCATTTTGCGACAGGGAATTTTATTAGTGCAAGCCATTTCTGAGCTCTGGGTGCAGTAGTGCACCAAGATTTCCTATTAAAACTGCAGAGTGGAACGAAAGGAGGACCTTGTTCTGCCTCCCCACTTCCAGTTACTCTCTGAAGACTGGAAAAGAGACATTCTTAAGAAAATTAGGAGGGTAGGCAGGGGAAGGACTAGGAAAAAAAATGGCTTCATCTGCAGTCAGAAGATGCTTTTTAATGTTATTTTTTAAAAAAAAACTCAGCACAATCCTCAAAAGTATAAAGACAGGATTATATATATTATATATGCTGTAGAAATGAAGAAAAAAATACAAAACAATACTGTAATTAGATTTTCAACACCAAGAATGTAAGAATATGACAGTACATTCAGGAACTTAAAAAGTGCCCTTTCAGTAATTGGTGTTGGCAACTGAAACAATCTTTTTTGTACTGTTAAATTGTTATTGTAGCACATGCCAAATATTTCAAATCCCTATACAAATCAGCATCAGAATTTAGGAGCCTGCATCAAACTTCGCAATTTTTATATTTTCATTTTTAACAAAATGCTGACATTTGTATCCCACACTGCCAAACCAACTATTCCCTCCTCTCTTCTGAAGCTCCTCAGACACCTCAAAATCTACTCCAGGGAGTTGAGCAGATTTTGGAGTAGATTCTGGGGCACAAAGGAGGCAGAAAGGAAGAGCAAGTCCCATTGCATAAGTGGCATTCTGCTTATACAGCATTGGATATGACCCTGAGTAGACTTACTGGCATCAAAATAGTAAACTATTCAAGAAAGAAAAACCAGGGACTAACTTTCTATTCTCTCATGATGCATCAGAGAGCTATAAATACCGCTGATCAAGTTTGTTTTGCTGGGTTGCGCACAATTAAGATCCAACATGACATTTCAAATGTAATTTGTGTCAAGGTATTTATTCACAAGAAAGCAGGAAACAAACATGAATTAAGAATATGGAACAGATTGGTTTTGAACTAATTAAGCAGGGATATATGGAAGATGAGACTGAGAATCAGAAGCATGCATAATTTTCTAAGGACCTGTCACACAAGATGTTCAACACAGGCAGAACAAACCATGCCACAGTTGCTCCAAAACCCAGTTGTACTGCCTTTTTCAATAATCAGAGACATCAAGAATTTGTGGTAAATAAATACCACCCAATTTCTAACGTGCATTTCTTTAAATGAAGAATGCTTAAAACAATTTATTACAGAAATGTAAGGGGAAATTTACAGCAACCAAAAAATAGGTTTTATCCACAGCTTAAACTAGATATTTTGAAGCAAGACACTTAACTTAGAGGAGCCTTACTGTACTTTGCTTAAAAGCAATGATATATGTGGAGCACCTCACACAGCTAAGTTTCTAGGAGACATGTATTTATATACTGGCTACACATTTAGAAGCTTTCCATAAACTCCACATTTAAGAGGAGATAATTCTTCACTGGGACTGGGTGGAAGCTAACAAAAGTAGTGCATTAATGTAGCTGAATTAAATATAAATGCATTAACATTCTCTCTGGCTAGATTTCAATAGTGGTAACAAGCTTCTTCAATACATCTGGGGGAAATGTGCCCTGTTATTTCTAGTTTAAAATGTTAATATAAAAGCCAAAATATCCTCTCAGAATGAAAAAGGAAAAGTAAAGAAACAACCTACCATACCTCTGAGAATTCTCATCTTGTTCTCAACTTTGAGGTTTGCATACATACAGGTGAAATTCAAAAAATTGGAATATCATGGAAAGGTTCATTTCTTTCAGTAATTCAACTTAAAAGGTGAAACTAATATATGAGATAGACTCATGACATGCAACGCAAGATATGTCAAGCCTTTATTTGTTATAATTGTGATGATTATGGCATACCCCAAATTAACAATTTCAACTTAATCATAATCATCACAATTATAACAAACAAAGGCTTGACATATCTCGCTTTGCATGTCATGAGTCTATCTCATATATTAAACTCCAGTAGCTAATGAAAACAATTGCTTACATAAACAGACTTTTCCACAATATTCTGATTTTTCGAGTTTCACCTGTATTCACACCCTGGAAAGCCCCAAGTGGCTATGTCTTCCCAATGCATACATACCACATCCATGGGTTTTCTCTTTACTCTTACACTGAAAATTACAAGAAGAAATTTCCCACATTTATAGCAGCTTTCAGTTCTTCCTAAAGTAATCTATTTGCCCAAGAAAAAAATAACTGTTTTCAACTTTGCTAATGCTACACCTAGTTCAGGGGCTGGAAGAATGGTGTCTGCAAAGGCCTTTACTGACATCTGTAGGGTCTTCCCCCACATCTCTCTACCGCCATCAGGCTTGAAAGAAGTATTATGTTTCAGTCAATGGACTAGATAATGTTATATGTTTGGGGGAGGCGGTGGTACAAGAAGACATACAGTTTGAAAAAGCACTCACAGGCCCAAAAAGCTTGACCTAGACTGAAGCCATGATCTTATTCTAAGTATCTGCTATCAAGCAAGATAGCCAGAGCACATCCAAATTCGAACTAAGTTTATTTTGCTGGAAACAAAGATTACATATTGCTTGGAGGAGAGGTTCAAATATAACCTCTCTTCTTGCTCCACTTCAAATAAATGGAGCAAACAAACATCAGCACTTAAAGCTGCCATATCCAAAGTCCAAGGTTGAACCAAAGTCCCTGCCAGCAGAATATTTGGGGGCAAACCGGCAAGGATATGAGCTCCACAAACCAACTTATCTCAAGTTGCCTCCTTTGTGGTTATCACTGCAATGGTAATCAGAATGCCAATTTTGTTGTTTCTGGTGCAAGGAGCAAACTTCATGCCCCACGTCACAAGAGCAGAACCAAGCACCTTTCTAGCAACAAGTGGCTTTGCCAGTTTTGCTTCCTAAAACTATTTCACTGGACATGCCAGCGATATAACTTGCAGGCTTCTGAGGACAAAGCCATATGTTTTGCAACTGACTGGTGGGCTCCATTGGCCCAAATAAAAACATCATCTTTTAAATGTACTTACGGTAAGTTATTAAGAGTAGCTTACAAGGTATGATTTAGGACAGCCTTTCCTAACCTGGTACCTTCCATATGTTTCTGACAAAAACTTCCATTAGCCCTAGTTAGGAAATCATGTTCTGGAATATTATGCAAACATCTGCTTATACTGCCAAAGAAGTTGAAACATGAAGTACCTACAAGGCAAATGCAAGATAGGAGAAGCCCAGATCAATTTTCTTGAATGCTTGTAACTGTATATCCTAAATTATTAAAGGAAAGGGTTCAGCAAGCAAATATAACCATACTCTGAACTCTACAATAAATGGGCATCTTTTACAAAGCAATAATTTTACAATTATAACATCATTATTTCATTCAAGATACAGTGGTACCTCGGGTTACATACGCTTCAGGTTACATACTCCGCTAACCCAGAAATAACACTTAAGGTTAAGAACTTTGCTTCAGGATGAGAACAGAAATCGTGTGGTGGCGGCGTGGCAGCAGCGGGAGGCCCCATTAGCTAAAGTGGTACCTCAGATTAAGAACAGTTTCAGGTTAAGAATGGACCTCCGGAACGAATTAAGTACGTAACCAGAAGTACCACTGTATAGGAATATATTTATCTACCTTAATAGATAAGTTATATTTGTGTGATATATGTACATAATTCTGTCATCTATGTATCTTGCAGAAGACTAAAAGACTCAAATCAATTTCACCATTGTATTTCATCTATTTGCCAAATATTTTCCAGCTATGAAGTCAAGTCATTGTTCAGCAACTAAAAAATACTGTCAAGTTCTATTATGCCTCGTAACTATTCAAATTCTTAAAATTGCATTAGCATTTGCATATCCCAAAAATGAAAAACAATGTAATTTCATTGCGAATTTGCTGTGAAGCATTATAACCTTTCCCCTCCGTTTCCTATT
Organism: Lacerta agilis; assembly: GCF_009819535.1. Classification (NCBI taxonomy): domain Eukaryota; kingdom Metazoa; phylum Chordata; class Lepidosauria; order Squamata; family Lacertidae; genus Lacerta; species Lacerta agilis. Next base: position 25,862,451 of record NC_046317.1, read on the forward strand.
GAGGAAACAACCATACCAGATTCCATTTTATTTTCCCCCCCGTCACCTTTTTCAACTGATCTTCATATTTAACCGATGGCTGTCAACAGTACAGCTTCTTTATCTATTTGAATCAGCAAATACGAAATATGTTGTTGCATCTCTTGGAACCTATTCTGAAGATACCATGTAGCTTTTATCATGAATTTAAATAATCTAATCCTTTCTCCAGTTTACCCATACACTGAGGCTGCAACTCTATGCTCATTTAACTCCTAAATTCAGTTCAAGGGAACTTACTTCTGACTAGACATGCAGAGGATTGCACTGCAAAGCAATCACCTAAAGCAAACAAAGATAGCAGAATGTGTGCTGTGGTAAGTGTCAAATGGAGATGCAAAAGCTCTGAAGGAATATAACACTTCTTGATAGTTTCAGTGGATTCATTTCTTCAGATATATCATCAGTCTTTAACTTTGGACTTGCTCACTTGCCCAAATCACCAGATATGTAGCAGGAACATCTTAGCTGCTGCTGCTCACACCACATCCAAGTGAGCTTGGTTCATTAGTAAAACTAAAGTGCTGCAAATCTGGAGGATGCATACAATTCAGTACTTGAAAAATCCTGCACTGCTAAGGCACTGATGTGGCTCATAGTGGCATTATTGCTTTTAGAATGGGGACAAAGCACATTGGTACAATCAAAGAAGTGTTTACTGGGTGTACTATTGCTCTAGGCAGGGACTGACATGTTGCTTCTAAGTATTAATGATGCGGATCATATATGTTGGGTAGAAGAACTGCTACTCAGTAGTTCATGATCAGTTAATTACTAGGCAAAACACCAAGTTTTCCACAACATTTAAACAGTTGTCTTCTACTCTGCAGTGCTCCTTTTGATATTTTTGTTCACACAATCAGGTAAGATGCTTCAAATGAGTTCTCCAAAAAGCTACCCATTTCAATAGGATAATTTAGGTTCTTATTCATTTCCATTTCACAACCCTGACACAATCACCCGTACTGCATATAAACCGATGCAAAACTATGGTGCAGTTCATCTTCATCCTCAAACAGCATGTGAACTGCTACATATTAGCACCCACTATAACTATCATCTTCATAATATATACTAACACTGATCTCAGTTCTCTGAGTGCCAACATTTATGGACCAGCACTAGCCATGTCCAAGAGGGGGGAAATCGGCAGACCCAGGGAAATCCCAAGAGTTGCCTAACTACAAATATGTTTAGGAGAAAAGCTAAGGACCAATGGCTCCTAGAACCTGGGTTGTGGGCACCAAAACAGAATGCCTAGTCACCACCAGGCGGGGGGGGGGGGGATCAGCAACACTTTTTTATTTATTATTTTGATAAGCATGAACTACTATGCAATTTACATAAGTGACACATTGTTAATATCACATTTTAGCAGAAATTAATACATGTTTGATTTGGTGTTTACAAGAAAAATATTGGTACTGTACTTCCGTTTTCAAAATATTATTCTCTTTATTGTTATACTTCTTCACTTGTTTATCCTTAACATATACTTCTAGGCTTCAAAGCATATACATTTCAGTAATCCTTGAGTGTCAGCCAGGTGCAAAAAATGGCACCCAAACTTTTGGAGGTGCTCACAAATAGAGGCACTTTAGGCACAAAATGCACCTGGCACCCTGCTAATGTTAAACCCTAGAGGAAACCCCAAACATTTGAATGAAGACTGAGCATGCTCAGTGGGTATAGAATGCTGACTGATTGTTTGTGGTAGAAGGAATGAAAACCCATTAAGTCAGGGGGAAGCAGTGGCTGGATAAAGAGACACCTCACACTAACATTTTATTGGAAGCCCCACTTGTACTCATCTTCAGCAGGGATACAAAGCAGCTGAAAGTACACACAACACATACTAAATAACAACAGAGGAAATACCATAAAGTGAAGATACCAGGGAAGATAAAACTGAGAGAAACTACAAGGCATCCTCATGTTGCAAGCAACTGTGTAGGTACAGGTAAAGTGTAGATTTTGTCCAAGTGCACACAAAACAGAATGTACACAGTTAAATACACACAGCAATTGCACTTACGTATCACATTAAGACAGGATTTCCAGCTTACTATGAACAAGCAGGATGTTAGTGCACACAGCCTGTTTAGGTTCAATTTGCTTCTCCCTTTAGACAGTAGGTAAATCAAACCAGGAAGTCAAAACTAAGCTTGGCTTCTTATGATGTGCAAACCTGGCAACCTAATTTGTTGCTTCCAGAACAAGCAGGGTTTGAAACATGCTTACAAACCTTGCTTATTTCAGAGCAACAAGTAGGATGCTTGATTTGCACATCATACGAAGCCTGGTTTAATTGTGCTTTTCTGGTTTCCATAACCTGCTCACATGAAGGGGTGGAGGGAGTGAACAGGCTGTATGAACCAGCACAGTGCTTATTCACAGTATGCCAAGAATCTTGACCACTCTTTCACAAACAAGGCCTGCAGGCTCTAGTCATTTAATTGAATTTTCAAACATCTCCATTATCAAAATATGCACACAGCACTTATATTTGCATTGTTGTGCTTTTTAGCATAGGAATGCTCTCAGCAGAATACTAACTAAATTCTAACACATACTAAATTGGGAGTGTGGAGGAAGGTACCTTGTGAAAGTGATTTCCATTTATACCAACAGAGGATTTGTGGATTTAAGATAAACTGCATTATATATACAGGTAGGTAGCCGTGTTGGTCTGCCATAGTCAAAACAAAATAAAAAATAAAAAAATCCTTCCAGTAGCACCTTAGAGACCAACTAAGTTTGTTCTTGGTATGAGCTTTCGTGTGCATGCACACTTCTTCAGTATCTGGAAGGATTTTTTTATTTTGTTTTGCATTATATATGTGTGAAACAGAATGTCGTCTCTGAGAAGGAGGAAGAATACAACATCTCATCATATAGCCAGTTATTTTGTGTTATTCATGTCAGAATGAGAAGCCCATTTTAAGTATAAACCACACTTGCCAGAGTAAGAGTGCTGTTTCATCAGAAAGTATCTAGAAAAATTGTTCTACAAGCAGTTTTTTTCAAGCCTCCAAGACATATTTTCTGCTGTCATACAGCTTTGTTTGTCACAGCAGAAATGAAGCAGACATTCAAATTTCAATTGAAGAGGCAAAAATAGCAGTCTGATTTATCATGCTAAATTTTACATATAATACCATGGACTTGTTCTTAGTTCTTTTAATTAAACAGCAGTTACTGTAATCAAACTACAGACTTGTTCATATTAGCCTATGGAGATAACTTTCAAAGAACAAAAGCACTTTATAGAACTCGAATGATTCAATTGCTGAAAGGAATATAACAGCATGAACACAACTGAATTTAACTTTTTTGGCTGCCAGTTCATAACTGATGTTATGTGGATAATTTCTTCCTATTAACAGATACATAGACAGCACCAGATAACTTTTATTGTTAACTTTGCGGTGCTGCTTCTGCACTGATATTAAAAGTAACTAATATTCTTTACTAGACATTTTTCATTTTATTTCATTTTATTTTTGTGTATTATGTAACAAATTAGCATTTCTTTTAACAGCCTTTTGCCCAAGGGAGGGTGGACAAAATTAATGGTGCTTTTATTGGTAATTTTAAAAAAAATAGAATTTGACATTTTAGAGTTTAACAATAATGACAGTACCTAAATATATTATGCTAAAAGCTGTAGCTCTCTTAAACTTAACCCATGGCTCTCTACCACACACATTCACTTAAACATGCTTTTTGTATAAAAAACCATGAGGAAACATACTTGACATTTTCATCTCATGCATTGTATTGGATTGTCTTCAACTATGTTCTACTTAAGAGTACAGTGGTACCTCAGGTTAAGTACTTAATTCGTTCCAGAGGTCCGTTCTTAACCTGAAGCGTACTTAACCTGAAGCACCACTTTAGCTAATGGGACCTCCTGCTGCCGCTGCATTGCCAGAGCACGATTTCTGTTCTTAAGTGGAGTTCTTAACCTGAAGCGTACTTAACCTGAAGCGTACTTAACCCAAGGTACCACTGTACAGTATACCCATTGAAATTAATGAGGATGATGAACTTTAATGGGTCTACTTGAGTAATAATGAGTTGCATACAACCCATAATATTTATTGCATCCTCATGTATTTATTCTTAAGGCTTACCTCCTATAGTTGAGAGTGGCAGTCACCTCATGCTAGGATCTAGGACAGAGGTAGGCAACCTAAGGCCTGTGGGCCAGACGCAACCCAATCGCCTTCTCAATCCGGCCCGCGGACGGTCCGGGAATCAGTGTGTTTTTACACGGGTAGAATGTGTCCTTTTATTTAAAATGCATCTCTGGGTTACTTGTGGGGCATAGGAATTCATTCATTTTCCCCCAAAAATATAGTCTGGCCCACCACATGGTCTGAGGGACGGTGGACCTGCCCATAGCTGAAAAAGGTTGCTGACCCCTAATCTAGGAGATGTTATCTTCTATCTTAGCAGGATCATCCATTGTACCCACCTGGGTGTACATGACCCTTCTAATTATTCAAGCTCTATGAACTACACATAATTATTACTCTACCAAACAGCATGAAGAGTCACCATTACTCAGGGTCTATTTCATTCCAGTCCTTTTTTGGAACATTCTGAAGGCCTAAATCTTAAAGGAAATTATCTCCTTAGAGTCCCTGTATGTATAAAGGTAAAGGGACCCCTGACCATCAGGTCCAGTTGTGCCCAACTCTGGGATTGCGGCGCTCATCTCGCTCTATAGGCTGATGGAGCCGGCGTTTGTCCGCAGACAGCTTCCGGGTCATATGGCCAGCATGACAAAGCCAGAGCAGCGAACCAGAGCAGCGCACGGAAACGCTGTTTACCTTCCCTCTGGAGCGGTCCCTATTTATCTACTTGCACTTTGACGTGCTTTCGAACTGCTAGGTGGGCAGGAGCTGGGAATGAGCAACAGGAGCTCACCCTGTGGCAGGGATTCGAACTGCTGACCTTCTGATCAGCAAGCCCTAGACTCTGTGGTTTAATCCACAGTGCCACCTGGGTCCCCCCTGCATGTATAGAGACCACCAAATAAAAACTTATTAATCCCTCAATCCTACCCTATCTCTATATACAATTCTGAACCACAACATATATGCAGGTTGCATGGTCCAAAAACTACAATTTTTTGCATATCAATACAGTATGCTTAATAGTATGTTTGACCACAAAATGCAAATTACAAGTCAAATTATTTCCTTTTAAGTGTGATTTAAATAATGATTTCATAGAATAACAGACCTGTAGATTTGGAAGAGACCAGGATAGTCATCTAGTGCAGGCATGTCCAACAGGTAGATTGTGATCTACCAGTAGATCACTGGACATATGTGGTAGATCAGTGGTAGATCATTGGCTCCCCCCAAAGAAGCTGAATAACTGTGGCTCCTCTAAAAAAAGCTCAATACCTCCTCCCTGAAAAAACTCAACAACTTTGACCTGAATCTCCAAAAAGGGGGTAGATCACTGCCAGTTTTTAACTCTGAGTAGATCACAGTCTCTTGGGAGTTGGCCACCCCTGATCTAGTGCAACTCCCTGCAATGCAGGACTCTTTCAACCAACATGAGGCTCAAACCTAAGAGTCTCGTGGTCTAACGACTTAGCTATCCCGACTATTTAAACCAGTCCATCCTGTTTTGAATATAGACAACAATAAAAAGAGAAAATCAACTTTTACTTAAAAAAAAACTGCACTTTGTTAACTCCCTTATACTGGGGATTTACACTCTCCTAATAAAGACAATCTAAAACTGTTGGTGTCAACTTCTCAATGGACAAATTGAAAAACTTTTCCCTTGTTACCACTTGTAACAAATACCTCACAGAACAAGACCTTTTTCACACGCATATGACATGCCACACACTTAAGGGCTAGATTCACCTAATGAGTTCCATTAGCGCAATTGGGTTTTCCCCACCTCCCCTATGCCCCCATTGCCTATAGGGGAGTCAGGATAACCCACAGAACAGTGCACAGGGGGAAGAGAGGAAAATCCTTCCCTCTGGCAGACTGAAATGCTTGCACTGATGGAATGAGCGCCAGAGCACTAAGAAGAATTGCTCTTCCCTTTCAATCCAACAGATCAAGTTCAATGTCAGTTATTTCTGTAGGGGTAACTCAGGATAAGGTCTTCAACATGTCCTCACATATCGGATATAACAGTTATTTTGCCTGCTTTTTGTTAGTAAAGGAATAATAAAGGCCTGTGGAAATGACCTTCTTTTTCCTGGCTTTGTGTGGATACAGGCAGATAGACACAACCTGGGTAAAAAAGCAGGTTCCAACTGAACACATTCATATAAAGGAATATAGGAGCCAATAACATTCACTTTTAATATGAGCTTACATCATTTTTGTTTTGTTTTGTTTTACTCCTGACACAGTGAGAGTTCCACAAGAGTTGAGAAACTTTTCATGAGCAAGGCCAAAGAACTTGTACATCATAAAAAACTTGATGAACAGCATCTGGACCTATCATCATACATCATAGCATACCTAACAGTGGGGAAAAACTATGTTTACACATGGGCCACTCCACCTACATACGTACTTACTTACACACACATGCACACATACACCAATTATACATATCCAACCTTTATTAATTGTACAACTATTTCAGGGAGGGAGTGGGACTTGTTCTGGCACACCCTCTCTCCACAATCGCTAACTTGCCTATCTAATGAGTCAACCCATTTCCACAAACTTCAAACCTTAAACAAAATGTGGCCATTTCACAGGTTTCCAACAGCGGAATGATAAAACGATGAAATCAATAGACTGCCTCTAAACATCGCCGCTATTTCTCAGCACCAGTGGAAACTAACTGTGGGCCACACTGGTTTCCTTGAAGTCTTCTTCTTCCAGAGCAGCAACCCCCCAAAAAAAGAAAAACCCCAGAAGGTGGGTCCTTCATGGAGATAAAACTCCAATGTCTTTCAGCAATTTCGATACTGGTGGGGAGAGACGCACATACAGATCAGCTCCAAACCCAATGCATGCTGCCGCCGGTCCAGTTATCATCACAGAATCGTAGAGTTGGAAGGGAACCCAGGGTCATCTTGTCCAACGCCCTGCAATGCATGAACCTCAGCTGAAGCATCCATGACAGGTGGCCATCCAAACTCTGCTTAAAACCCTCCAAGGAAGGAGAGGCCACCACCTCTTGTCTGTTCCACTGCCGAACAGCTCTTACGGCCAGAAAGACCTCCCCCCCAAATGTTTAGTCAGAATCTCCTTTCTTGCAACTTGAAGCCACTGGTTCAAGTCCTACCCTCCGGAGCAGGAGAAAACAAGCATGCTCCCTCCTCCATGTGACAGCCCTTCAGATATTTGAAGGTGGCTATCCTATTTCTTCTCAGTCTCAGCTAAACATACCCTGCTCTTTCTACCGCTTGTCATAAGGCTCAAGTTTCCAGACCCTCGATCATCACGGTCGCCCTCCTCTGCACACGTTGGCAGTCCTCCTTCTTGCGGAGTTCTCCTCCCAAACCGATTCCGGTCATTTGGAGACACGCGCGGGAACCGACGGCGATTTTTGCTCTCCCAAAGCAATTTCTGACATTCTCCCCGTCCCTCCCCAAAAAAACCCCACCCTCGATGTCCCCATCTTTGCCCCCTCTCCTTCTAGTTCTGCAGTACAACGAGGGGGCGCCGCCGCCGCCCCCCTCAGGACCGGTTCATCCAGACCTGGTCGCCCGCCCCCCCCCCCCACCCGGCCAGCCACCTTCTCCAAGGCCGCCCCTCGCTCACCAAGCTTCCCTCGGGATTCCTCCAGCTTCTGGATCTGGTTCTCCAGGAAAAGGACGGACACGCCGAACGCCAGCACGGCCAGCAGCTGCAACTTGGGCGGCAGCATAATCCGGAGCAGCCCCATCGGCAGCAGCAGCCGCAGCAGCCGCCCAGCAGCAGCAGCCGCCGCCGCCGCTGCCCGCCTGGTCGCACGTCCGCCAAGGGATCACGACATCACGCGAGGCCCGGGCAGGGAGGCCGGAGGGAGCTTCGGCTCGGCGGCGGGGTGGGGGGGGGGGGCGGCGGACACCACACACACACCGCGGGCAAGGGAAGCGGCGGCGGCGCCTCACATCTCTCGGGAGACGTCGCGGCAGCACCTCAGCGACGGTCCCTTCGGCCACCGACACATCCGAAGAAAACACCTCAGCGGCTCCGTCGGCGACTCCCGCTCGCAGGCACGAGCTCAGCCTGCGCGCGCTGCTCAGCAACCGAACGCCCGGGCGTCCTCACGCCCACCGACGTCGAACCAGCCAGGACGCGGGCTCCGCCCCGGCGCTCGCTTCTCATTGGCCGTCGTTCGCCGCCCTCCCGGCGCCTATTGGCCGTGCCCCTCGCCGGGCCCGCCTGCCGGCGCTACGAAGCAAAGCCCCGCCCAGGGACGTTTGGAGCTCCGATTGGGCGGCTTTTCGTCCCGAAAGCCCGGCCGCTTCCACCTCACCCCCCACCCCCGTCCCGAAGGGATTGGATGGTGCGAAAGGGCCGTTCGTCGCGGTCTCATTGGCCGAGCTCCTTTGCTCCTTTTCCCGTGTTCCGTAGCGCAAGAGGCCCCCGCTGGGGTGTTTGCGGAACTGCCTGACGAGAAGCCCCCCAGAAAATAAAAGGTTTGAAACGTCCCACCACCAATACAAAGACACCCGAACTCTTCCCCTTCTTAGAAGTCATCTTGATGGTTATGCGAATGCCTGAGCAGCACTTTACTGTTTCCTTCCGATCAGGCGGGGCTATGGACGCCTTGTCGGTTGCGAGGGGGGGCTATCAAGGCATTTCCGTTTGTGCTGTCGTCGGTTGGGGCGCCAACATGGCGGTGGGGAAAGGAGCAATGGGGTTCGGGCGCTGCTGGGTGTGGCTGCTGGCGGCGTGGCAGGCGGTAAGGGGAGTCTTAAAACGGGGGATCGGGAGCGACGGGGCTCCGCGTGAGGGAGTGGACGGAACCGTGAGGAGACACGAAGTCACTTTGACCCCAAAACCAGACCAGGCCTGTCTGCCTCTTGTCGTGGCACCTGGGACCATGGCCAAAGCCGGGATTATTGTTGGGGAGTAGGCCTTTGTTTGGGGGGGGGGGAGGAAGAACCTCAACTAGCTATGTGTTTTTATTGATTATGAGGGGGACAGCTGCAACTCCTTGCCCCACCCCACCCCTTGGCTACGCCCATGCGTGGGACATCTGTTTCTGCGGATTTGCTCCCCTTGGTTTTCTCACCTTCCACTGTGCGGGAGCGGTAGATTAAAAAAACCAATTGTGTGTGTACATATAGGCATGGGTGCAGCCGGGAGAGGGGCAGACCCTCAAAAATTATTGGAACAAACTGGTTCGCCCCCCTCCCCCCAATAAGGCAGAAGCCAACAGGCGATTTGGGCAATCTCCCCCAAAAAACGCAACAATTTTTTTCACCCTCCCCCCCCCAAAAAAACCCCTACGCCCATGTATATAAAGCTATCTCCCTGGTTTAACTGGGCGTCCTTTTCTCTCCCCCTTGAAATGTTAGCCTCGCTGCAGATCGTGTATTAGAAAGCCTATGCCGTGGCTGATACGCGAGTGTGAGAACCTAGAAACACGCCCCACGGAAGGAAACTGCTAAAGCCAGTAGGTGTTACTAATGTAACGCGTAATGGCTGAGATTCAAGTCTACGTGTTACCAAGTGTTACAAACAGATATGAAAGCAAGGAGCTTAATGGCAACTTAAACCGAGGTTGTGGGCACAACAGAATGTCTGGGCGTGCTTTTTTATAACTAGAATACAAAGCTGGAAATGAAAGAACTGCAGCGAAAATCTTACGTTCATTTTTCACAGGGTCTAGTCCTTCCCTTGGCCACCCCCCCCCTAATATTCTTAAGGGGGCTCTTCTCCAGTCTTCATAGAGTAGCTGGAAGCGGGGAAGCAGAAAAAAAGTCCTCCTTTTCTTCCACTCCGCAGTTTTAATCTGAAATCTTAGACGCAGTACTGCTTCTAGAGTTCAGAAACAGCTCGCGCTAATGAAATTTCTGGTTGTAAAATGCACCTAGAGCAATGGGAGTTTCGAACACTGCGTGTTATGTTCTAAGAGACCCGGGTTCGAAGCCCTTCTTAAGCTATAATGCTCACTCAGCATAGCCTGCTTTGCAGTGTGGGGTGATTTTTTTTTTAATCATAAGTTCATCAGTTAAAAAATGAATGGATGCCAATTCTGAATATGACATTGAGCAAAGTTGAAATCTTTGGACATTTTAAAATAGACCTTTCTCTCTTCCTGCTCCACCCTCATCATCAGCTGTCATGATACTATAGACATCAATGACACTTGTGAAGATTGTAGGGCATTAGTGCCTGTTTTTGAAAGGAGAAAAAAATAAGAACAAAGAATCGATTTAGTTTAGCAACTTGGAGTAGTTGTTAAACCAAAACGGCAACATTACCTGTCTTTCTTTTGCTCTCTACCTCAATGAAGAGTTACCACAAATTTGTAATAAGTGTTAACTGTACAGTTTAATATTATGTTAATCCATAATAAGGGGGTTGCCAAAAGCCTGTTTTCGTGACTGTCTTCAACTTGTAACACGATGCACTCATTCCCCTATTTTAATAATTTACAGTACTTTTAATGCACTTTTTCTTGGAAGTAATTCACGTTGTGTCCACTGGGGCTAAATCTAACTTTTATTTAGCATTGTCACTTTAATACATTATATTTCTATTTGTGTTTATGGCTAGCATTTAGGTATGCATTTTGTGCTGTTTTGTTTTACAGATTGTGATCTTACTTTGTATATATCAGGCATCCCAAAATTCGGCCCTCCGGATATTTTGGGACTACAACTCCCATCATCCCAAGCTAACAGGAACAGTGGTCAGGGATGATGGGAATTGTAGTCCCAAAACATATGGAGGGCCGAGTTTGGGGATGCCTGGTATATATCTTCAGCTAAGTGCCATTGCATAGATTTTTCAGTGATGAAGTGAGCTCAACTCCTTAAAGAAAGAGCTGTGTTATGAAGTGATGGTTTGTTACACTTTGGAATGGTATGGTTGTAGATTCTGATTTTAAAGTGAATTGTACAAATCTTAATTGCTTTTAGGCATCAGGATATGGAGCAGAATTATCATCAGAGGCCTGCAGAGAGCTGGGCTTCTCCAGTAACTTGCTGTGCAGTTCTTGTGACCTTCTTAGCCAGTTTGGCTTAAATCAGCTAGAGGAATTCTGCAGAAAGTGCTGCCAAGAAGAAGCCCAGTCTGAAACCAGAAAGGTAGGTTGAATAATTAGATTTGAAGACCTGGACTATTATTTAAAGTGTGTTAACATGAATGAATTCCAGACCTAAAGCTAATTGTTTTATTGTATTTTTTTAGCAGCCATTTTAATACAGGTTGTTGACATGGTTCTTCTGTTAAAGTTTTCTGTGATTGAATCCCTTAATTCATGAATGTCACAACCCTCTCTATCTTCTGTCTGCTTTCTGCATCTTGAAAGATTGAGGTATATTACAGGCTTGAACAGAAGGGAAATGCACAATTAGTGAGGGGAAGGGTGGGCAGTTTCACAAATGCAGAAATGTTAATGTTATATTACTGACGTTTGGTAAAAGGGCTTGTTTTAGTATTATAATTACGTATTTGTCAATTTATATACTGCTTTACTGCCAAAATGGGTGGGGGAACTTGGAAAAGCTACAGCTCCCTGATCATTGTTGTCTCTACAATATTCTTTCTGAGCTGTCGTGATCAGAACCAGACGCAGTAAATCCAAGTCTGGTCACACCATAAATTTATATAAAGGCATTGGGATACTGGCAGTTTTATGCCTTGCACAAAATGTGAAGAGTTCTTGTTCTCTTTCTACCATTTTGTTGAAAACAACAACCACCCAAAACTCTGTGTGGGGCCAAGTGAGGCTTCATTTTCAATTCATAATGCTGTAGCATTCAGCAATACACAGACACCATGATATAATAATTAGCATCCTCTTTGCAATATAGATGAAAATTGACATTCCTATTCACATGATATAGTTAAAGAAGGCTCCATCAGAAGCCCTGCATCCAAATATGCATTGCCGTACAAGTGCGCAGATGTCTGTCCACAATCAATCTGCACATGGGGTTCCAAATTGAGTAATGGAATCTTTGCACAGAAGCAACCTTCCTGTACATACATCCTGTGCTGGATTGACCAAGCAATACTTGCAGTAGCTGTAGTGTCTGAAAGGATTGTGTTGTTCGGGTTAATACCTGCAAAATAAACCTCCACAAAGTTAGTGAGTCCAATGGGTCTGATTTATAGTGGTGCCTCGCAAGACGAAATTAATTCGTTCTGCGAGTGCTGTCGTATAGCGGAAAATTTCGTCTTGCGAAGCACGGTCGGAGGAAGCGCGGCTTTACGGGGAAAAAACCACAAAACGTTTTCGTTTTGCGAGTCACGGCCATAGGGAAATTCGCCTTGCGAGTCTCCCTTTCGTTAGCGAATGCCTTTCATCTAGCAAGGCATTCATCTAGCGAGGTACCACTGTATACTTTGGGAAATCCATTCATATTTTGAAATTTCCAAATGTTTGTTGAACAGTTTTACAAAAAGTAATCAACTTTGAGAGCATCAGAAATACCTTGGATAAGCGTTTTTAAACAGTCATGCATATGAGCAAGGAATAGAGGTTGAAACCATCAGGCTGTTAAGACTTAATGAAGCTACTGGTTCTAGAACACCAACTGACTGGATTTTTTTTTTTGTTATACTACATGGTATTTTGTGCTTTTGAAGGAATTTTGGGAAATCTACATGTTTTATGAAAATTCTACTGCTTGCAGAATCTACAGGATGCTATCATGGAATTACAGAAATCTTGGGAATATATTTGTATTATTTGCCTAAAATTGGTACTGCACAAATATTAAAATTGCACACGGCATATAATCTAAGAGGAAAGACCTGCACATTAAGAAAGGGAAGAGGATTCTAATCTTGCAGCTCAAACAATCTGTGGAGATGTTTTTCCCAAAAGGATTTGGGATGCTATAGGTAATTGTAAATAATTATTTCAAATATGGAATCTGAAATAGCTTCCTGTGCTAGAAAGTATATAGTATATTCATTCATTCACACTTCTATGGAAGTAGCTGCTCAGAAAAGTAATTGAATCAAATACTAGAGATGCTCATTGGGTGTGTTAAAAAAAACACACCCCTTTTAAATCATTTGAGTTAAACCCCAATACTATTAAATTAAAATATCCATATGCTGGAATTCAGTTTGCAGAAAGTGAACAGGAAGCAAATGGAGAGAGGCAAAGGAGGGTTTGGGCCCAGAAAACACATGTCCTCTGATGCCAACTTCTGTCACCAACCCCAGGATCACTTCAACAGCAAACGGGGGCTGGCCCTTCACAAACCAGAAGTGGCATGTGAATTGGACTTGCAAGAGGCATGCCCTCTGACACCAATTCTCCACCCTGCTATCAGTGACGGCAAAGTACAGCTGCTCTTCTGCTAACATAGAAAAGATGACAGCGTGTAAGTCAAGGGAGAAATAAGCTAATCTGAATAATTTTTCCATTTTAAATTGCCGCAATAATTGCATTTCCCATGGATTTTCTTTTTTTAAAAAAATATTTTCTGATATAACAAAACAAAAATACAAAAACAAAACAACACACTACAAACAATAAAAAAACAATATCAATACAAAACATAAGTTCACTTACAACTTCTATTACATTGTCTTGGTGACTTCCTCACACCCTCTCTTTCTACGTACACTGCATCACATCTGTAGTAATTCCCTATCCTCATATTATATATAAAAAACTATTATACTTATTCTTCTATTTCTTATACAATTCCTAACTGTAGCCTATTACTTCTATCTGCTCTTTTCTTAAATCTTTATTTTTGCATGAGTTCTTAAATATTCCTTAAATTTCTTCCAATCTTTCTCCACTGCGTCATCCCTCTGGTCTCGGATTTTCCCGGTCAGTTCTGCGAGCTCCATGTAGTCAATCATTTTCATCTGCCATTCTTCAACTGTCAGTATCACTTCTGTCTTCCAGCTCTTTGCTATTAATATACTTGCTGCAGTCGTGGCATACATAAAATTACTCTATCTTTAACTGGGATTTCCTGGTTCACAATGCCCAGTAAGAAGGCCTCTGGTTTTTTAATAAATGTGTTTTTCAACACCTTCTTAAGCTCGTTATAAATCAACTCCCAGAAGTCTTTTACTTTCGGTCATGTCCACCACGTGTGGAAAAAGGTACCTTCTACTTGTTTACATTTCCAACACTTATTACAAGAACCATGATAAATTTTAGCTTCATTTCCCATGGATTTTCACGCGTGCTCTCTCCTCTTCTACTTGTATACATTGTCATTTAAGCAGCAATCACTTAGCTAGGGTGTGTGTGTCCCAATTGATTCCCACTGAGAATCAGCAACATCACTTTGTACAAGACTATCCTGCTAATTTTAGTAGATGAGTTCTCCATATTCATTATACTGTGGGTATTCCTGTTGATTCAGGGAAGGTCTTCAATCAAGTGCCCTTCAATTGTATCTCAGTGTTTCAGAAATCATCAGCTCCAGGGAGCAACGTTTGTCATGAACTTATTTATAGAGACTTCAGAGCTGCATTACTTACAATTTAAAGCTTCTCTGAATATTTTATCTTGAAAAGAGGCATGAGACTAGACTATCTGCCATCTTCATTATTTTCAAGAATGGAATCCTGACAGTTCTTATCAAACAAATGTCCTGTGAGCAACAGAAGGAAACATTGGCCTTTGCAGATAATCTATTGTTGCTTTATATCCAAGTGCCTTCACTTCATTAAGATGTGGGGGTCTTAGCTAGAATCACTGCATTGTTGGGTGCAACTTCAATTCGTTCAATTTCAGAATGAGTTGTTTTGATTAGAAAGAAGAATTAAGTTTGAGCAAACAGTTATCTATACTTATTCATCCCTTTTTACCACGGGCATACCAATTCATCTGCCATACTTGGCATGGCAAGCATCCCCCTCTCCTCTGTTGAGGACTCTGCGGAATCCAGTGTACAGAGCTTCCTTGCTTCCTGTTCCTCTTGTGGATTACTTGCGTTTCTTTTGGACATTTTTTTTTCTCTCTCCCCACCGACGTCCTACATACCAGCCCCTGAGGGCCA
Source organism: Lacerta agilis (assembly GCF_009819535.1). Lineage (NCBI taxonomy): Eukaryota > Metazoa > Chordata > Lepidosauria > Squamata > Lacertidae > Lacerta > Lacerta agilis. The sequence goes on from NC_046317.1 coordinate 25,877,641, forward strand.
CCAGTTTTTCATGCCAAAGGTCTGAACTGATGGCTTACAGAGGGATGTTTTTCTCCCCGCTGGCTGCTCCCACCTGCATTTCTCATCTTTATTCTAGAACAAAATCAATGGATACAGAGACTGCTATGCATGCACACACCCCTCTGACCAACCAAATCTTCACATAAGTGCTCCTACGTTGCACATTGGGGGCAATTTTGGGACTGGAAATTGCCACCAGATAGTTTTGCTCTGACTATTTCCAAGAGCGCTTTAGGAAATTTTGAAAGAACAAGCATGTTGTGGTTGTAATAATGACAACAGTGCGACTTTGTTCCAGAGAACAGCATGCTTTACAAATGATGAACAGTCAAGATTTTAAGGTTAATCAAAACGGATGACTGAGAGCATGCAAGTGCATTGCTGCTGACCTTTCACACTCCCTGACGCCCATGCCTTTCTGGGTTGGTCCTCCATTCCGCTCTGTGAGCTGTATTGTTTTAAGAATGTTTTAAAACAAATCACGTTTGACTTGAAAGAGGCCTTGCTAAGTGCTAATTCAATAAAGTTGATGATTAGAGGTCAGGCTGGTCAGAGCAAGCATCAAGAGAGTAACAAGCATAATTAACACTCTTACAAACTGAGTAAGATGATATTTCTTACAAGGGTCCATTGTTTCATGACTGCTTTGGTTGCTGAAGTGGCTTCTTACATGGGCTTGCTGTAATTTATCAAATACTCAAGCAGAGCACCCTAATGTGCCCGACTGGGGATTGGCATGACCCTTGTGGTCCCTTCCAGTCCTACAGTTCTATGATTCTATGACTTGGAGACAGGGGGAAGGAGAGAAGAAGGAATTGGAGAAGAAAAATGCTTTTATTGGTCTCATCATGAGAATCATCCTTCTCCCACTTCTGCTGCCTGAAGGTTAACTGCAGTTCTAGTCACCGCCAAAAGAAGGATGAGTTCAGGTTACAGAAGCAAAAGATGGCAAAGGGAGCCGAGCTGTTCTGGTTATTTATGATCACTCTCAGAGAACCAGGAAGTGCTTTTTAGGGACACAGAAGACGAGTTCTTAATGAACTACAGTGAGAGCAGTTGAGGCTGCTGATCTGCTTGTTAGCAAAACAGTCCTCCGAAGCTGCTTTGTATGATTTGTGTGATTCACATACCTGTCTGTGAGGAGCGTGAGAAGGGAAAACAGGCTTATCTCTCTTCCAGTATGAGACTGTAAAACTGTACTTTCACTTTTACGCTGTGCATTCTTCTGCTCTCGGAGCTGAGAGAGAGCACCATGATTGCTTGTCTGTATATTCTGTAAATAAATTAGTAGTTTAGAATTACAATGTCTCCAACTTCTTGCTGTGTTAAGCCAGAAGGATAGTGTGCTTACAGCAGCTGGTGTAGGTCGCTGGGAGCACCCTGGAGAAGAAGGGGATGCCTTTTCCAGAGCTACACTCACCGGAGTATATCCAGAGGAATGGGGGCTGCAGACACCCCAGGGCATTTTCTCCCAACACTGCTTTGGTGCTCAGTGGATCTTGGGGTCTGGTCATAGGGGAGTTCAAAGAGGTGTGGCTGGGGAGGATGCTGCGAGGACACATAGAAAAGGCTGAAGCCAGGCTGAATTAGTTCTGTGCATCATTGCCATAATCTCTATCTTTTTTTAAAAAAAAATGTTATATATTTATAAATAATAATTGTAAAACTATGAGGTAATTCTTAGCTGTCCTAAATATGTTTACCTGAAAGTAATTTCTGCTGAGCTGAGTAGAACTTCCTTCCTGGTGAGTGTGCTTGGCTTACCTTTTATGCTAAGGCTTAAATTGTCACAAGAGCTGTTCACCTAGGCCTAGTTCACATGGCCTTGGCTTACTGAGAACATGGAGTTCATACTACTTTGGCCCTCTCATGGCCTTTTTGCTGCCACGCTAAGTCATAGTTTAGCTTAGCATGTCATCTGAACCAGGCTCTTGGTTAAGCACTCTTCTTTGACTACAGCTTGTGGTAAGTCAAGAGTTAACCACTAGTCCCAGTTTGGACAACCTTGGCTTGACTTAGCACAGCAGCACAAAGCTCATGGAGGCTTTCATCTGTAAATCTTTTTAATAAATGAAATCCTCCAGCACACTTTTGAGAAATAATTGACAATACTAATATTTGAAGAAATTATTCTTCCATGGAAAGAGATAATGTGTTGTGTTCAGCGGATTTAATTGAATACGGTCCTAAGGTTTTTAAATGAAAGTGTTTATTTCAAATATGTACTTGTTTGACCACCCTTCATCACTAAGCAGTTCCAGAGTGCACCATATGGAAACAGTTAAAGACCAATAAAAGCAAATATACCATGGAGATAAGAGTTCCTCAAAAAGCAGATTTAAAGTAAACTATTACAGTCATACCTTGGAAATCGAATGGAATCCATTGCGGAAGTCCGTTCAACTTCAGAAACTTTCAGAAACCAAAGCGCGGCTTCTGATTGGCTGCAGGAAGTTCCTGCAGCCAGTTGGAAGCCCTGTCAAACGTTCAACTTCCAAAAATAGTTCACAAACCGGAATAGTCACTTGAGGGTTTGTGGCATTCGGGAGCCAAAACGTTCGGAAACCAAGGTACAACTGTATTTGATTACATTTGTAAGGTTTTCAAGTAAATATAAGTCTTCCAAACAAAAAGCAAGGTGCAGTTAAATCCATTCTTGCTACTATGAATTATTTGGATGACTGCAGGTTCAAGGCCTTTCTGCTCTGTACTTCATTTCCACTCCGTTTTTGTATTTGGACCAAATATGCCCCATTCCAATAATCTGTGCATATGAGCAGGCTTCCTCACACATGCTTTATAAAGAACTGTGGGCATAAATCACATACATCTCCATATTCTTGTACAACTAATTGCACTGAATGCCACATAGGACTGCAGCTGATTGAGGTGTTGAACCTGTAAGTACTAGCAATTTTCCATTGATGTTAGTGAAGACAAGGTTTTATCCTCTTATACTGAAATGCCCTTTGCTCCTTGCAAAGAAGAAAATATTGCAGTAGCAATAATCAGTTACAAAATATTGTACTAACACTGGCAAATTTGCTCCAAACAATGCACTGACGACTTTCAGCATCCGGAAATCCTGTATCCAATTTCAGACTAATTCAGAAACTTGCTTTAGCAGCATTACTTTAGACAGCTGCACATTGTAAGCCTCTCTCTTACCAGTGCAGAATGATGCTGGTTTCTGAAACACGGAAAGATGAAATGGAGGCGAAGGTAACTGTGCATGAAATTGTAGTAGTAGAAGAAATTGCCAACATTTTGCAGTTGCTGAAAATAGCTGCACTTAGGAGTGTCTGTTACCCTATATCATCTGATTGAATCAAAGAAGCTTGTGTCCTTAATTGCAGGTAAATATGATTGTTAGGAGAAGCCGGGCGCTCTTATGTTTTGGTTATGAATTGTACTAAAGTTGCATATAAAAATGCATAGTGCTCCTAAATCTGTAGAACCCACTAAAGCAATTTTAGCAAACCTATTACATACCATTGTCAGTAACATCTCTTATTTACTAAATTATCACTTTGTGTTTTTGTAAAAACGGGAAGATTTCCACCGAAAGAGCAGCAATCTAAAGATACTCCAAGTCAACTTTTACAAGCAGTGTTTTTTCTTGAAACCGAGTGATGGCTTTGTGCAGGTGGCTGCTGTCATCTCCACATTCATGGATGGCAAAGAAGAACTTAAGGGCCTTGCTTGAGTTTTTGGAGTCGACAGCCCTAGCAGAGCTATATGAGAAAGGGTTGTAGCTCAGCTAATGGTCATTGGCTGCATTTGGACATCACAACAAAACACTTTTGTGGTGCGTGGTTCCCATTCTGGCTCTCATGTTTTCCTCCTCCTCCCCCCATCTCCCCCAGCACAGGTGGTTTGGTTGAAATATGTCAAGTTCAAACCATGATTTATGAAGCAAGACTCATTTCAACAAACCATAGTTATGGTACACTACAATATATTATCATCATTATTTATTATTATTATTATTATCATCATCATCATTTGTACCCTGCCATCTGACTGAATTGCCACAGCCACTCCGGGCGGCTTCCAGCATATATAAAAACATAATAAAATCTTAAACCTTAAAAAGCTTCCCTGTACAGGGCTGCCATCAGATGTCTCCCAAATGTTATATAATTACTCATCACCTTGACATCTAAAGGGAGGGCATTCCACAGGGTGGGTGCCACTACTGAGAAGGCCCTCTTCCTGGTTCCCTGTAGCTTGACTTCTTGCAATGTGGAACCACCAAAAGGCCCTTGGTGTTTCCGGGCTGAACAATGGGGGTGGAGATACTCCTTCAGATATACTAGGCAGAGGCCATTTAGGGCTTTAAAGGTCAGCACCAACACTTTGAATTGTGCTCAGAAACGTACAGTGGTACCCCGCAAGACAAATTCCTCGCACAACGAAAAACTCGCAAGACGAATTTCTCTATGGCCGTTCTTCGGAAGACAAGGCATTCGTCTTGCACGGTACCACTGTAAGAAGAACCCTCCCCGCTCGCCCTCCCCGCTCGCCGCTTGCTCTCCCCACTCGCTCGGGGCAGGCGACAGGAGGCTCCGGCTGGGCCCAGCCAGGCCCAATTCCTGCCTCGGCTTCGGCCCCACACCCGGCTTCCTCCCGCCACCACCGCTCACTAACCGCTCTCCCCGCTCGCTCTCCCCACACCCGGCTTCCTCCCACCGCCGCCGCTCACTCACCGCTCTCCCCGCTCGCTCAGGGCAGCTGCAAGAGGCTCCGGCTGGGCCCAGCCAGGCCCAATTCCTGCCTCGGCTTCTCCCTGACTGCGGCCGGCAACAAGCCCCAAGTTTTTTCCCATAGGAACGCATTAATTAAATTTCAATGCATTCCTATGGAAAACCATGCTTCGCAAGACGAAATTTCCGCAAAACGAAAAGACTTGCGGAACGAATTAATTTCGTCTTGCGAGGCACCACTGTACTTCATATAATTTACATGCATATGAAGATTACGATTTATTTTCCCTCCCTCCCCTCCCCAGTCTTAATCATTCTCAAGTGTGGTACCAGTGTGGTGTAGTGGTTAAGAGTGGTAGACTCATAATCTGGGGAACCGGGTTCGTGTCTCCGCTCCTCCACATGCAGCTGCTGGGTGACCTTGGGCTAGTCACACTTCTTTGAAGTCTCTCAGCCCCACTCACCTCACAGAGTGTTTGTTGTGGGGGAGGAAGGGAAAGGAGAATGTTAGCCGCTTTGAGACTCCTTCGGGTAGTGATAAAGCGGGATATCAAATCCAAACTCTTCTTCTTCTTCAATATCGGAAGATAGTTCTGATGTTGATGTAACAATTCTTTAACATGTTGGTGGTTTTAAAATATTTTTCCTTTTATGCATTAGTCAGCAGTCAGATTAGTGTGATGTCTTCCTTGAGCTTGTTTTCCAGTGAGATTTGTGCTGCAGGGTATGCCTGAAGCTAACTTGCTTGCTGCGCTTGGAACTGTGGCATTTGGTCGGTTGTTCAGCTCTGTGGACCAAGGCTCTCCAGATAATTGCAGAAATGCTCAAGGAAACCAGAACACCGCTAAAAAGGAATCCCTCTACCCTTTCTTACATGTATTTTTAGGCAGCCTTCAGTTTCTTGCCTTCATTTCACTGGAACTATAGCAAGCAATGAGGATGCAAAAGGTTCAGTATTAGGGTTGTCATATGTCCAGAATTTCCCAGACGTAGCCGAAATACAGCTGTGTCTGGGTGGAAATTGCTTAAATGTCCGGGAAAATCCAGATGTATGGCAACCCGTGTTGGCAGTGTCATTTTTGCGATTTCCCTTAAAAATAGCTCAAATTTTGCAAAAACATTTGTGTCCGGATTTCTACTTTTTGAAATATGGGAACCCAACTCAGTATAGACATATAAAGTGGCCACATCCCAAGAGAACAAGGAGGACATGCTTCTTCCTCTTCCCTACACAGATTCCTCTTACAGCTTTTGCTCTGCAACCAAAGACAGCTGGCTTTTCAAGCTGAATGGCAGCCTCTCTCTTTGGTAGCGGAAAGAGCAGCAGTGAAATGGAAAGCAAAGTTCTGACTCTGAGCGCGTTCTCTTATATGCACATGTACACTCCTTTAAACCTTACACATAATGCTGCTTGTCTCGGGCAGTTAACTAAGCTATCAGACTTGTTCCCCTGTCGGACATGTTCACATTCACATCCTTGCGACTTTTTTAAAAAAAAAGTGGGAGGGGTGTTGCCCATTTGCTTGAACCCCATTCAGTGCTTTCAGGTCCTACTGTATGCACACACTTCTCAGAAAAGGGCAGAGGGAGCCAGAATGGACGGTTGCCATTTAATTGTGCTTTTTTCCATAATGCAGTGGAACTGCCCTTTTGTCCATTCTCCAGCCTTAGACCTACAGGAGTTAAAACAGCCTGCAAAGGAAAAGAACACACTGGCACCACTTTCAAAGCAGTGCTAGGAAGACCCTTCTGTTCACCCACTCAAAATAGCACTATTGAGAACACCAGGGCAGCATCTGTGGGTGTTTCTCGTAATTGTGGGAAGTTGGCAACTTTGGGGTGGGGGGGCAGTGTGGACTGGGAGCATGGCAGCAGACCCCAGAGTGCCAGAAAAGCATATGAAGGGGTGGGGTGGGGCGTGGAAAATGTGGGACTTAAGCAACGCATGTAAGCAGAAATATTGCTCCCCATCCTACCAAGGGTAATATGCCAGTATATGAAAATCCTTTTCACAATAACTTGATAAATCCACTTTTCCAGTAACTATTCACTTTAAAAAACCTATTTTGTGTAGCAAAGAGATAAAAGAGGTAGAAATATTTGAACGGCGTGGATCTTTGAGAATAACTTTATCTGGGTTGCCATGCAGTTCAGAGGAATTGATAATAGAATGCATTTAGTGCTTTGGGCTGATTTTACTTTGAGTGACCTGATTTCACTTCATTTTAAAGTCTGTTTCATTCTGTTACACTAATTAAAATGCAGCTGTCAGCTTTAAGGATTTTGACTTTTATTTTTAGTTCTATGCAGCCTTTATGTCTCTGGGCTACTGCCAGAGGCTCTATCAAAGTAGTGGTAATTGTTCATTGGGCCAGATTCTCATCTTGCTCATGACAGTATCAATTGATAATGATCATTCTCCTCCCCCCCCCCCCGTTTTTCCCAGTTGTCATGTCATTATTACAAATGAAACTTTGAAATTTTCTTCAGTATTTGCCTAGTGTGACCATTGCAGCTGGGGGTAAAATATGGATTTTGAGCATTCATATAGCTTGGATGAGTCTGTCTGTGTAGCTTTTATATGGGCAGTAGGCTGTCCTTGTCTTTGGCCGATACAAAGAATTGTCGGATAGAAATGGAAAAAGGCACTTCATTTCAGATTATGGTGTTTTCCCCTTCTCCGCACTTTTTCAGATTTATTCATTTTTATTGATTACAAATGGGGATTTAAACTTACACTGCTCGCCATTTACCCCCCCCCCCCCCACAGAGCATAGGACAATTGTTCTGCACTTGAAATGGGCCTTCCTAGAGATCTCTAGATAGTTACCCTGGAAGCTCTGGATTCCTTCTTGAGCTGGTGTCTCTTGGATTCTTTTGTGAGGAAGTTCCAACACAGCAAGTAGATTGTGGATATTCAATCACTCATGTTCCTTATCAGTGCTGGGCTATCCTTCTGTTCTGAATAATGTTTGGGGTTTGTTTTTTTTAGAATTCCCCGTGGTTTCTCCCAGTGAAATTTTAAACAGGGTTGGGGAACCTTGGACTCAGAGACCAGATGAGTTTTTGCCTGTCTGGAATGTGTCCTTGAATACTGATGATGCATCTTTCTTCTCCAGATGTAGGGTTTGGGGGGCTGTGTGAGTGTATGTAGAAAGCACTCTGCAAAGATCATATTTGTATTGGTTGTTCAACCCAACTTTGCCTTTGGGTCCATCTACCACTGATAATATGGCCCCCTGAAAGTTGCCCAGAAGGAAATGCAGCCTTTGGGCTGGAATAGGTGCCTCAGCTTTGGTCTCATCATCGTTGTTGTTGTTATATATTTATTTATACCCCACCTTTATCCGGCTTACGGATAAAATGAAGAACACCTAAAAACATAGAAAAAATAATAAGTAAAAAACAATTATGCAACTCCTCCCATTTGTCTCTGTTTGCCTTCTCTTTGCCAGAAACCAAAATGGTAGCTCCTTTGGTAATGGCTTGTCTTTTATTTTACATACTAGCCAGAAATTTACCAGAATTTTAGTTGGTAGATTTCCATGCTAATTGAAACCAATGAAAGTTGGAGTCCAGCAACATATGGAATGCTAAAGTTCTTTAATTGATGTGTAAATTCTCAAATATGTGCATATATTTACTTGTACATTTATTTTGTGGATTAATTCAAATAAATGTGTGTACTTTCAGTTTCTGAGTGATACATGTTGCTTTCCAGTGCTACCTGTTACTTGGCTTACATGCTACTTATTCCTCTGCTAGTGTTTTCTGCTTTGCTATTTGGAATTTGAATATGAAATTTTATTTTTTTTGCTAATTACATGGATTCAAGTGGTTTAGAATTATCACTTGGCCTTGACTCTTTGCAAGTACTGTATCAATAAGAACTCAAGCTGTCACTTGTCAGTGTGAAATGCCATTGCAGTTGAAGTCTTGGTTTTTATAAAATAGCTGTCAAATATTTTGTTAATAGTCCAGCATACAGATATTACTTGGAGAATGTTTTACATGGTGATTTGTAGAGAAGAATTTTGAGTAGCAAAATTGTTGCCAGTCATCCTGAGAAAAGCCAGATAGAAAGTTCTCAGCACTAATATTTGTAAATGATACAAATACAAAGGGCATAGAAAGCATTTAGACTCACTCTGGGTCAAACTTGACCATTTGCTTGTAAATCCAGATGGTGAAATATACCCAAAGAAAGGTTGATTGTTGCTTGTACACTAAGGAGTCCTTAGAAATGTCAGAGTATGCGAAAAGCTGAAATAAACATAGAAACCTTAAGTATGGCATTGCTTAATCACATGCACAGGAAGATTAAATTCAGCTTACTAAATTAATTCTAACTAGACTCTTGCAGCTGAAACAGCTTCAAATAAAACCTGGAGATAATTTTATGAAAATTTCTCAAATATATTTGTAGAACTGAAGGAACATATATTATTTTCTCTTGAAGTGGAAGTCCATGCTTAGATGGTTCACAGAGTTTACTTATTCACAATGAACAGTCTTGTGAACTTCAGTATTTTTTCTTTATTCCACCCTTTTTCATTCCGATTCTGGAAAGAAGAATTGACTAATGCAGGTCACAAAACAAGCACTTATTCATCCCAGTCATTAGTCACAATCCACACAATGTCAAAATGAAGGACAAAATTCAGATCTGACTTGAAACTTGGTTTTAACAAAGTTGGCAGTGCTTCAATTTAGGTAAATACCAATGCATCAAATACGTAAATGAACAGACTTACTGCAATTGCTTGCTTTTGCAGACAAACTCTTAACTATCGGAATGATCATGCTCAAAAGGAGTAGATTTCATTGGAATTCTGTCTTAATAATTATGAAAAGTATTGCATGGGGCAAACTTTGGTTAATGGCAATAACCATTGTTGCTATTGAATATCAACCCCAATCCAGAATAAGTTAAGTCGCTCTGCTGGCCCGGAGGTCCCCATTCCACCTCTCAAAAGTGTGGATGAGTGAAAGAATTGTAGAGTTGTCAGGGACCCCAAGGGTCCTCTAATTCAACCCCTTACAATGCAGGAATCACAACTCAGGGAAGCCCTGTTGTGGTGAGGGGCTGAGCCACACTGGGATTCATGGGATTGCAGCAGGCCTTATTGCTAAGCAACCTCCAGGCTGGCGTAGCTCACAGCAGACTTTTGCCTGCCCACACCTTCTGCTGTGAGCAACGCCGCTCCTGCCTGTCGCAGGTTTGGATTGCTCTGTCAGTTGTGTGCGGGGGAAATAGCGGTTTCAACAGAATGTCAGTGCAACTGACTTTCACTGGATGCGCACCATCACATTTGTGAAGATGTAACTCATCTTGCTCCATGAAGTTGCACATCTTCTGGTTCATCCAATCCTATAGGTAACTTTGCTTGGCCTGCAGAATGTATTCGTGGTCTGTGAAATGGAAAGTTAACACATAAGTGGTATTCTGGTGGTATTGTGGTCCTGCCCTTCGAACAATAACTGACTTAGCAATGCATTTGCTCTTGGAACGTTGAGGCTGTCAATGCTGAGTCCTAGATGAATTCATTTTTAGTGAATTATTATTCTGAACAGTGATACCATGGAAGCCACCTTCTCAGGTTGGAAAATTGGCAATTCTTCTAAATTTGCTTACTTCTCTTCCTAATTTCACTGAAGCCAATAGATGCTTTATCCAGAATAGATTAGACAGGTCATCATTCTTTCATTAGACTTTGAGTTTTGAATAGCAGAGCGATAATTATGCAACCTAAAAGGAATAAATAGGTTTCTCAAGTGACACATTACAACCCACTTATATACATCAGTTGTGTTTAGTTTGTTTAATTGATTTAATATTTTCTTCCCTGAATATATTTTTTCTGTTCTTTTGCAGCTCTATGCAGGGGCAATTCTTGAAGTGTGTGGATGAAAATTGGGGAGGTTCCCTCAAGTCCAGGGTAAGTGAATTTGTAATTTGTCCTTTTAGTTATTTAACAATGATCATCTAAAGGAAGACCTCATTGCACCTGAATTTTTTGCATGGACCCTGAAGCAAAACCCTGTCCTATTGTGAATATACATAGATATGGCAACTTACTTTTGTGTAAAACATATGAACTCCAAGTAATAAGAAAGAGCAGTGGAAAACACATGTCAGATTTTTTTCCCTAGGTGAAGTGAAAATTGAGCTGCTAATTTTTTTTAAGTAGTTGTCTGAAGGTACATTTCTCTATCATTTTCATTAGCCTTATTTTTGAGCAAGTACATTTTTAACAGACAAGTCGTATGAATGCAAAATGCCAGATTCACTTCCTACATTTGGGACTTCGTTAACCTTTTTGAACTGAATAAAGCCAGTCATTTTATGACTCTTCTAACTGGCAGGCGTCTTTTTTTTTTCCTGATGGAAGAAGTGGGTGAGATCTTGCTCATCATACTTGGATAGAAACAGAAGCAGAGGAAGGATTGAGGGTGGCAGTCCAAGGCCACTGAATTTTCCCCTTTGTCATGAGTTTTTTCTGTGTGTGCATTATTCATAATGCTTTAAAATACCCACATGTGCATAGCCATGCTTGAAAAGAGAATCTTAATTAGAGCAGCTTTAAGTTCTATTCTGCCAACTGATCTATCATTTGCGATTGATAGGTAGTGGCTTTCCTTTTTTATTTATCAAGTATTTATTTAAAGCATTGTTTCCCAAACTTGGGTTTCCATGGGGTTTTTTTTGGAGTACAGTTCCCATCGCCCCTGACCACTGGTCCTGCTGGTTAGGGATGATGGGAGTTGTGGTCCAAAAAGTTTGGGAAACACTGATTTAAAGCATTTTTATTTTGCTCTTTGCAAAATAAATCAGTAGTAAGACCATGACCAAGCTCACATTCTAAAAGGCATAATGCACAAGGAAAAATAGGAGGGAAAGCAATCTTTTGTGCAACTTCTTAAAGTTACAGTTATAACTGCGCTTCCTCTCTTCCCCCACAGCTTTATTATCGAAGCCAGGGTGATGCTCCTGGAGGTTGCAGCCAGAGAGGGAGGAGTTCCTAGCTGCACTCTCCAGGAAGGTCAGCCTCACCCCATAGCAGCTAGGCTTGAAAAGAACCTAATTGCAGTGGGGGGGGGCAGAGACAGCTGTGGTGGCACTGCCTTATCAGTCCTGTCCCCCCCGCCCCCAAAAAATGCACTCTCTAAAAGCAGCCTCTTGGTGAAGAGAAGGTGCTGGTGTCTCCTCCCACCCTTGTTCCTGATGTAGACCTTCTTTCCTGGTGGGTACTTGGGTGCCGGTTTGTGGCTCAACTAAGGTGCCAAAATGTCTAGGGCAAGCCCTAGGGCCACCCTGCTGGTGGTTCCCCACCCCACTATACAGTCTTGGGCATGCCTCATCCTTTGAACCCAAAATGCCATGGACTGAACCTGGGACCTTCTGTGTGCAAAGAACATGTTCTGCTGACCTACAGCCCTTCCCCTGATGGCTCTAGTAGGTCTGCACAAAATACAGATGAGGCCCCTTTGCTCCTTAAACGAAGAAGAAGAAGAAGAAGAAGAAGAAGAAGAAGAAGAAGAAGAAGAAGAAGAGGAGGAGGAGGAGGAGTTTGGATTTGATATCCCGCTTTATCACTACCCAAAGGAGTCTCAAAGCGGCTAACATTCTCCTTTCCCTTCTTCCCCCACAACAAACACTCTGTGAGGCTGAGAGACTTCAGAGAAGTGTGACTAGCCCATGGTCACCAAGCAGCTGTATGTGAGAGAGCGGAGACACGAACCCGGTTCCCCAGATTATGAGTCTACCGCTCTTAACCACTACACCACACTGGCTCTCTAAGCCTCATTCAGCCCTTTCTTTGTATGAAAGACCTGTCTTCTCCCTGAAGGGTTCTTGGGCATTTTTTGTGGAGCTAACCCCCTGCTTTTCTTTCTATGGGGATGCAGACCATTCCTGCATTTTGCACACCTAAACCAAAATCTTCTTGCATCTCAACTCTTCCTGTTTCTATAATTTAAGCCACATTTGTAGCTTGTAGGGGGACAAGGCAGCTGTGTTTGCCCTATCCTCCCATAGCCAGGTTGCCAGGACTTTTACACAGATTACACAGTGGAAATGCTGCTAGTCGAGCTGCAGCTGCACCTCTTTGCATATTGCAGTTGGTTTTAACCAGTGCTTTTCTTCTTTAAAAAAAATGTTTAGGGGTACTCTCATTTTCCTACTCATATTGAAATACTGCCCCTCAATGAAGCCAAACTCGGATTCACAAAGTGTATGCGTACCCCCAGAAAAATGCACTGGTTTTAACTGATGGCGAAAGGTGGATACTAAATATCTTATTATTTATGGAATTTCTTATTTTAATGCTGATTCTTTTCTGGGGTGGTTTCCTTTCTCTTCTTTCATATGCACACACTCTCGGGGCTAACAAATAGAACTTTAGCGGATAGGTTTTCATCTTGCATCCGTTTTTTCTCTAAGCTTTTGAAGCTCACTCATCCTCAGAAAGCTTCCCATGTTGAGAATATCTCATCAGAAAATGAAACTGTAGCAGGTTGTCTGCAGGGTGTTTTTTTTAACCAGAAGATGTCTCAATTCATTTTTCGCTAGATTTAGAAAGCTGCCAGTGCTACAATATGTCTGATAGTTTAAGTTGACATCAAACATAGCAAAGCTGGTGTTAGATTTCCCCCCGCTACCCTCCTGCTTCAGTTTGTTCTCCACATAGTGTGATCTGTTCTGTCTAACATCATTGCACCACTGAAACAGAAATGTGTCGACAAAGAGGTGTGCACAACGGCTAGAACAGTGTTTTTCAACCTTTTTTGGGCAAAGGCACACTTGTTTCATGAAAAAAATCACGAGGCACACCACCATTAGAAAATGTTTTAAAAAATTAACTCTGTGCCTATATTGACTATATATAAAGTAATTCTCTTGAATAGGAATCAAATAAACACAAAGAAAGTATTTTATAATTACTTTATTATGAAATAGTAAGTAAACAGAAATATGAAAAATTATAAAATACTTTATTGATGACCCCTGGGAGTCCCTTCCAACTCTACCATTCTGTGACTGCAGCTCGCCCAAAGCCCATATTCATAGGTGAGGAATTACCCCTGAGTGGATTTCTACCAAGGGACCCCTTCTCAGAGTCTCCCAGGGTGCAAGGACCCCGACAGTTCTCCAGCGCAGTCTCCGCGCGCAAAGAGCAGAAATGCCCCAAGCGCCGCCGCGACTCTCGGCAAGCGAAGCGGCGCATTTGCGAAAGGAGAAGACGCGAGTTCGGGGGCGCCTCAGCTCCACGCGATATTACTCACCCACCCCCAGGCTAGCGAAACCACGCGGGGGGGCGAGGGCGCGCACATGCCTCGCATGCCCGAAAGATCGGGGCTGGCGACGTGGAGAAGCGGCTGCCGTCGACTTCGCGTCACCGTCGTTGGTTGGACCCGACGCCCGAGAAGGCAACTCAACCTTCGCTACTGCGGGCAGTTCTTGGGACCTGTTCGTCGAGGGTCTTTCCCCGCCGCCAAAGGTCCCAAGAGCTGGGGTGTCCCCCCCCCCAAAAGTCCGAGGGTCCTTCCCCGCAGTGCTGCACCACTTCGGAACCGCGGGGAGGAGGGAGAGGCGTCCGTCCTCCCCGAGGCTTCGTCGCCCGTCTTGGCTGGGGCATAGGCGGGACGGACGCAGTTTCCACCTCTCTCCCTTCCCCTCCTGGGACGCAAGGTGACCTCCGGCGGGCGGGCCGTCGAGGCTGGGACTTGCAGGACAGGCGCTCCGCCGGCGGCCTCACCCTGCGGCGCCCCAGAGCAGCGCGCAGAGCGGGAAACCCCGCACCGGATCCGAAGCAGTCCGGGGTGAAACAGTCGCAGCGGCAGTACGAGCTGCCGCATGTCACGAAGGCTGCAAGCCAGGGCGCAGCGGCGCAGCCCGGCGAGAGCGGCAAGGTTTCGCTGCTGCTGCTGCATCTGTGGCTTGACAGGAGGAATTTACAGCCCTGCACCGAGAATCGGTTCGGAGAGGGGCGGGGGGGGGGAAATGCGCGCAAAGATCCCTTCGGAACACCAGGCAACTTCTCGCGGCACACTAGTGTGCCGCGGAACAGTGGTTGAAAAACACTGGGCTAGAAAAAGTAGACGCTTTTAGGCCGTCATTTGACCAAGCAACTTGCAGCTCACCTGGACAACTTAACAGTGGGCCTCAGGCCAGCAGCTGAGGGACGTGTTCATCCGGCAGCTGCCATAGTGCAGAGCTTTGCAGCTACTGCATAGGATCTATTGTCATACAAGAGACATATAGGAAGAAACAGCAAACACGCAGTGTTCAAAGCTCCCATTGTTCTGGGCGCATTTTGCAACAGGGAATTTCATTAGCACGAGCTGTTTCTGAGCTCTGGGCGCACTGCTGTGCCTAAGATTTCTGGTTAAAACAGCAGAGTGGAAGGAAAGGAGGACCTTTTTCTGCCTCCCCACTTCCAGCTACTTTCTGAAGACTGGTGAAGAGACCCTCTGAAGAATATTAAGGGGGTGCGCAGGAGAAGGACTTGACCCTGTGAAAAATGGAACATAAGATTTTAGCTGCAGTTCATTTTCAGCTTTGTATTCTTATTATAAAAAGTGCACCCAGACATTCCGTTGTTGCACCCATAACCTCAGGTTACAGTGCCATTTAGCTCCTAGCTTTCATATCTCCATTTCTAACACTGCACACATGCAGTGACAAGAGATAGGGGAGGGCAAATTAAACAGGAATGTGGGACTCTGTTTTTCCATCACACCCTTTTAAAAAAAAATGAAAGCCTAACCATTAGTCCAGATTGTAGTATTACTGTTTCCAATCTTTCCCCCCGGGGTGGGTTACAACAGTTCAAAGCACAACATTAAAACAGTTTTAAATATATAATCACAAAAATAAGGTTTGTCTTTGAAATATACATCTCAGATATAACTAATCCAGTAGCTTTTTATTTCTTTGAAATGCTGGTTGTTTCTGCCTAATTGCATCTGACATGTGCCTTCTTCAGGTGAGTGAAATAACTCGGGGGGGGGGCAAGGGGACACAGAATGGGAAGCAAAATGTCATGTGCACATTTAACAACATTTGCTCCCTGGTAGAACAAATATTCACTAGAGCTTAGACCACTTGCTGCAGTTTAGCTTCGGTGATCTGTTTATATTAAAAGTCTACCAGCACATCTGGGGTGCCACAAAATAAACCCGGGAAAAGGGTTGTTCAATAAGTGTCTGGTTCTTGTTCCTGCAAATGCTGTCTATATGTGACACAAGTGAGTATTGCAAGTCTGGCCCTACCATAGATTACAAGAAGGCAGCTGCCGCGAAGGGGCTAGGAGTTGTGCCAAAGTTGTGTCATTGTGTCCTTTGACTCAAGCAGCAAAATGTCTTGAGCCAGCCCTCTGTATTGTGGTGACTTGTTCGTATCAGGCAAGAGCAGAGGGCACAACAGGCACTACAATTCTCCTCTGCAATATGGTAGATTTTAGACTATAATTATACATATTTCTGTGTTTCATGTTGACTTTGAATCTTGTTTATAAGGCATGAGAAGAAATATTCAGTTTAGAATAATGCTTTCTCTTTGCCTCCACATTCTAGCTTTTGTCAGGAGTGACAAGCCCAAACTGTTCAGGGGACTGCAGATCAAGGTTAGTACTAGTTTCTGTTTTTTACTACTAATTTAAACCTATCAAATGTTACCTTAGTATTGGATAAAGATGTGAATTGTGCATCTGATGGGTGGAAGTTTTCAGTGGAAGGGGACAGCTCAGTTGGCAGAGGAGGAGATGCTTAATCTCAGAGTTGTGGGTTCAAGTCCCATGTTGGGCAAAAAGATTCCTGCATTGCAAGGGGTTGGACTAGATGATCCTCGCGGTCCCTTCCAATGCTACAATTCTGTGATCTGTAAATAACTGATTTAGCTTAGTATGGGGAGCACAACAATACTGAGTTTGTACATGAGTCCTGAGTGCATTTTGTCTTTTAAAATAATAGCTATGCTGGTGGCAATTCATTCTGTCTGGAATCAAAGTCTCGCATATAGTAGTCATTGTTTCAGAAAATCACCCTACATAGCTATACATTCAGAATGTATATCCGACCACAGCAGTTAATTCAACCTGGAACTTACAGTTGAACAACAGCGATAATTCTGAGTTACTTTTGGAAGCAAGGAAGTGAAGGTTGAGCTTGCCAGGTGTGTTGAATCCAGGCAGACAGTAACTTTGGATTTCTTTCCTGTGCAGTACGTACGTGGTTCTGATCCTGTACTGAAGCTCTTGGATGACGGTGGGAACATTGCCGAAGAACTGAGTATTCTCAAATGGAATACAGACAGCGTAGAAGAATTCTTAAATGAAAAGCTAGAGCGCCTCTAAAACAAAACAAAAAAAATCTTGATTATTATGTTTTGTGTTTTTTAAAGTTTTTATTTCTCACATCATTTTCCATCATGGTAATCTTCTCAGACAAAGTGTGATAAACCCCGGAAATCATTCCAGCTTCTGCATTAATTTCAGAGCCATCCCATACTGTGTGGTGCTCAACATCTTTTAATTAGGAGCTGAAAGCTTCAAGCACAGCACATTTGACAAATTGGCAGGCTGAACAAATGGCCTTTCCTGGTACATTTCAGCTCATCTTAGTGGATGGATATCATTAATGAAATGCTTTGAGACAAATGTAATGCAAATACTGAAATTTGTAATAATTGGGCCATTTATTTTTACAGGCAAAGCCTTATTTGTCAGCTCCCAATAATTGAGATGATTACTCTGCTTTTTTATTTTTTTAATACGCTGCCACTCTTTGTACAGCCATGGGAAGTTGGAGCCAAATAATATGTTCTCTGCCTCCCAAAGAGACATTGGTTAGCATCTTTGCATTTTGTATTTCCCAGCTGTCCTTTTTATAGAACCGTTATTTGCAATACTCGTAATGAATGCCTGCTCTGGAAGAAGAAGAAAAAAATCATTTGTAGTCTTGTTCTGATGGTGGAACTCGTGATCTGCAGTGACTGAAGAATGCTAGGGGAATGCACTTTAATGATGACTACATCTAAAACCTTTAACAAAAGGCTTGTGTAGGTCTGAGGTCAGGTGCACTTTCTTGGCACAGTTTAACCTTCATTCAACAGACATGAGTTCCCTGGAGGGGAAAAAGTTGGAGAGGGCAATAAAATCTGTATCACAAAATCGGTATTGAATGTCTCATTCTTCAAAACATTTTGCCTGAATGCACTTAAAGGTAACTGTTTTGCTATAGGCCAGTTTATCCAATCATTTTTATCTTGCACAACTGGGGTATCTGTCAAAACAGAATGATAGCTTAAGTATAGAATTGGTTTGTAGCTGGTGATTATACAGGTTCAGCAACTTGCTCTGATGTTGGCAGTGTGCAGTCGGGGTTGCTGGGCTGCAAGTGTTTTAAGTTCTACTGTTTCAAGTCTCTTAAATATTGTACCCAGTGTTAGAAATGGAGATTGGAAAGTGAGGAGATAAATGGCACCTTAAACCGAGGTTGTGGGCACAACAACGGGATGCCCAGGTGCGCTTTTTTAATAACAAAAATACAAGACTGGAAATAAATGAACAGTGGCTAAAATATTATGTTCATTTTTCACACGGTCTAGTCCTACCCCTGCCAACCTCCCTAATATTCTTAAGGGGGTCTCTTCTCCATTCTTCAGAGAGTCCTCCTTTCCTTCCACTCTGCAGTTTTAATCAGAAATCTTAGGCACAGTACTGTCCCCAGAGCTCAGAAACGGCTCACGCTGATGGAATTCCATGTCGCAAAATGCGCCCAGAACAATGGGAGTTTCAAACACTGGTTGTTCCTGAAAAACACAGGCAACAAACACAGACTCCACAGTACCCAAAGGAGACTCCATTGCAAAATTGCTTCTTAAGCGTTGCTTTGAAGTGCTTTCAGTTGCTTGAATGGCTAAAATATGCCAGCAGCTCTTTCGTACATTTTATTTAAGAGTGGTGTTGTTTTTAAAAAAAAAATACTTAAAAGGTGTGAATGCAAGAATCATACATCATACATTTGGCAGCCAAGAGTGGCTAGATCTCTGTGCAGAACTGCTACGTGCCTAAATGGGTGCAGGGAGAGAGCAGTCCCCAAATATATACTTTTTTAAATAACAAAGAGTTAAATATATGTATAGGTGTTTGTTTTGTTTATTATAAGAATAAACTTCCACCTTTCAATTCCAATTACAACATTTGCTCATCCTATCTTCAATTACTAGGCCTGCCGACTGCAATGCACACATTTCAAAGGAAGCCAACAAAAGAAAAATGTGAAATATTTAAGCGTTAGGAAAAGGAACTGATAGTAAAGTAAAACAAGCAACAACAAACTACAGCATTAATTTGTGAAAACTCTACACAGTTTTGTTCAAAGCCTGAGTGGCACAATATTATTACTATCACATCCCATTTAAACCACACATTTCCCTTTGAATCTATGTGTCCTGCCCAACACATCAGTTTGTTCTAAGCAGTGTGTGAAAATTGTGGCTATTTAGCTGGATGACGGGTCATTTCGCTGAAAACCCGTCATCCAAATTATGCCCAAGCAGTGCCAAACACCAGCAAAAGGCCCCCTGCAATGTTTGGTGGCAGAAACCCCATGTGTCACTGTGGCCCAGAAAATGAGTCTTTGGGACCTGAAAAATTTCATCTTGGGATCTGAATAGGTTCACATTTTTAAAAAAATATTTTAAAATGGGTCTTTTCATATACCTTTTAACTGAAGAACTTTCTAAGCAAATGCCTGAAATAACTGATATTACAGTTTGAAGTCTTGTTTATTCTGTTATATTTTACTTCAAGAAGACTCATTTATCCTAAATACAACCCAATAAGGCAGACATGTATGTACAAAACATTTTTTAAAAATGTGATCCCATTGAGATCCCATGATTAAATTTTGCAGGTAGCTCTTAGAAATATTAAATAAATACATTTGGGGGGGTTAAATCATATTAATTTTAAATCACTTTTTAAAATTTTCCATGTTGTAACTTAAATTTAAAATTTAAAGTAAGTCCATCATGTGACATATAATAAAGCCCATGAAGTTCTGAAGAGATTGGTGGTTTTAGTTTTGGTGTATCTCAAATCTGGACTGAGCTTTTAAGGTTTATGTGTAGTCCGGAAAGGCCAAAATTATTATTTTTAAAAAAATGCAAACCCTCATAACTCACAAATGAGATGAGATTTTTTTAAAAAATAACATTTCAGATTTAAACTTAGTTTTGATTATTCAACAAGTGTACAAAATATTTAAAAAATTGGATGACATGAGGTAAAAAAAAGTTGGATCACTTGATATGGAATGACCCAATGGAGGGGCACAAACTATATGCAACTCTTAACACACTGTGTCGTAAGTCTATGTAAAAATGCATCTGTTTTGTCTGTGAGGTACCACATGGCTCTATATTGCTTTGGACTACTGTTTATAACCCAGAGCACAATGCAAAAAGCTACTTAGGCTCATGTCTCCAGTTATCATGGTGTCAGTAATTGTTTTCATTCAGGAAATTTGCTCAGTTCTTTCAGCGATGAAGCACCAAAGATTTGCTGTTTTGTTTCTGCTCCTAGCTGAACAGGGAAGTCGCCTTTGAGGTATGGGGATTTGCCTCCAAAGTTAAAAATCCTTGAGAGCATTAAACAAAGCCACACACACAGAAATGTACGTCCGCCATTACTAACCAGGTGTCCAAGCCCCTCACTCAAGTATACGCACTTGCACTGCCTCCCTGAGAGAAGCTTTCAAACTTAATGCACAAAGTCTCGCTAATGCTCTCATTACACGAACTGCATTAGTCACAGAGCGTCAGGTTTTATGGCTCTTCATTCCCCAAAACCCATGGCCTCTGCCTGTGTGCTCACAGGTCAGTCCTTCCACCCGATACTCTCAACACACTGCTAATGCTTTACCGTTTTTCATGAGGGGAATTACCTTAATGGTGTGCGAGGATCTCAGCTGCGCAGCTGCATCTGTCATAAATGCCAGGGAGCCCCCTTTGTTGTTACCGAGAAGCCCTTAAAAGATTTTAGGCTTTTCATCTCTGCTAGGAATTGCTCAGACAGAGGTTCCCAGGGGTCAGGAAAACTTATTTATGTATGCAACAATGGCGGCTCGGATTTTGTTAGCCCAAAAATGGAAAAGTGAGAGAGGTCTCTAGTAAGGAAGATTGGCAATTTAAGATGACAGAATATAGGGTTGCCATATTTTAAAGAGCAGAAAAGAGGACGCGGTGATTTTAAACACCCCTACTATATGTAGTCACCTTGCCGACAAAGGTCCGTATAGTTAAAGCTATGGTTTTCGCAGTAGTAATGTATGAAAATGAGAGCTGGACCATAAAGAAGACTGATCGCCAAAGAATTGATGCTTTTGAATTATGGTGCTGGAGGAGACTCCTGAGAGTCCCATGGACTGCAAGAAGATCAAACTTATCCATCCTTAAAGAAATCAGCTCTGAGTGCTCACTGGAAGAACAGATCCCGAAGTTGGTGCTCCAGTACTTTGGCCACCTCATGAGAAGAGAAGACTCCCTGGAAAAGACCCTGATGTTGGGAAAGATGGGGGGCACAAGGAGAAGGGGATGACCAAGGATGAGATGGTTGGACAGTGTTCTTGAAGCGACTGGCATGAGTTTGGCCAAACTGCGGGAGGCAGTGGAGGATAGGGGTGCCTGGCGTGCTCTGGTCCATGGGGTCATGAAGAGTCAGACACGACTGAACAACAACTATATGTAGGCTATAGAAACTGTGATATATTGCTAAGGGGGGCAGGAGAAGAGAAGAGGAAAGCAAGACTTCAGCCGCCAGTTATATCTGTGTCTCATCCAGAAAGTATAGCCAGAGACATTTTTGGCAAATTTAAAAAATACACCCAGACAGAAATGTTACCCCTGAAAAAGAGGGTGTGTCCTGGAAAAAGAGGACACATGACAACCCGATTAAGAATATGCAGAATCAGTAGGTCTAACAAGTAGAATAAGAGGACAAGAAGAATAAGTATTTTAAAAGGAATTAATTTTTTTGACAAGTATATTGAAAATAATTGTGCACAGTTAAAAACTCTGGCAGTATTAAAGTAATTCAACATTATAAAATATTTTAAACTGATGTAAGATAGGAAAATTAAATGAGATGGATATATTAAAATATGCAGGAATGGTGGGTAAATCAAATGAACCTTGGAAGGGAAGGGAGGGAAGTCAATGAATGTGTGGTATAATAAAAGATGTTTAATTTGAAGTGTAAAATTTGAAAATTTAACAAAAATTATTATTAAAAATTAATAAAAGATTTTAGGCTTTAAGATTATATCCCTCAGAAATTGCATTAGAAGGCTGACCAGAGCCACTAACAGGCCTGTTTTACTAGAGGGCACAGGAAAGTGCTGCTCATCAGCCATCTTGGTTTTAGTTGGGCTCCCATGTTCTTAGGTAAATTTGAAAGGGCGTTTGCTGTTGAGGTTGGCCACATTGTTGTGATGGAGTAGCAGGTCTACAGGCAAAGATCTATCGGGCTTTTCACAATTGGTGAGCCTGTGGCCCTTCAGATGTTTTCAGGCTCCAACTCCCATCAGCCCCAGCTAGCCATGGTCCATGAGGGGTATGGGAATTGGAATTCAGCATAATCGAAGAAGAAGAAGAAGAAGAAGAAGAAGAAGAAGAAGAAGAAGAAGAAGAAGAAGAAGAAGAAGAAGAAGAAGAATTTATTATTGATACCCCGTCCATCTGGCTGAGTTTCCCTAGCCACCCTGGGCGGCTCCCAATCGAGTGTTAAAAACAATACAGAATTAAATAATAAAAACTTCCCTAAACAGGGCTGCCTTCAGATGTCTTTTAAAAATAGGATAGCTGCTTATTTCCTTGACCTCTAATGGAAGGGTGTTCCACAGAGCGGGCGCCACTACCAAGAAGGCCCTCTGTCTGGTTCCCTGTAACCTCACTTCTCGCAGTGAGGGATCCGCCAGAAGGCCCTTGGCGCTGGATCTCGGTGTCCAGGCTGAATGATGGGGGTGGAGACGCTCCTTCAGGTATACAGGACCGAGGCCGTTTAGGGCTTTAAAGGTCAGCACCAACACTTTGAATTGTGCTCGGAAACGTACTGGGAGCCAATGTAGGTCTTTCAGGACTGGTGTTATATGGTCGTGGCGGCCGCTCCCAGTCACCAGTCTAGCTGCCGCATTCTGGATTAGTTGTAGTTTTCGGATCACCTTCAAAGGTAGCCCCACGTAGAGCGCATTGCAGTAGTCCAAGCGGGAGATAACTAGAGCATGCACCACTCTGGCGAGACAGTCTGCGGGCAGGTAGGGTCTCAGCCTGTGTACCAGATGGAGCTGGTAGACAGCTGCCCTGGACACAGAATTGACCTGCACCTCCATGGACAGCTGTGAGTCCAAAATGACTCCCAGGCTACACACTTGGTCCTTCAGGGGCACAGTTACCCCATTCAGGACCAGGAAGTCCCCCACATCCACCCACCCCGTCCCCCAAAAACAGTACTTCTGTCTTGTCAGGATTCAACCTCAATCTGTTAGCCACCATCCATCCTCCAACCGCCTCCAGGCACTCACATTTATTGCTAAATAAGACATCTGGAATAAGCTGCAGCAAACAAA